>NC_138236.1:23002019-23504519 GCF_964197995.2 Scardinius erythrophthalmus
ATTATGGTGTACAGAGTGTAAATTGACGTGAACAAAAAAAGTAATTTAAAGCAGGTTAGCATGAGGCTGCAGCATAACAAAATGTGAAATAAATGAAGGGGTACGAATACATTATGTTTTTGTGAGGTGGTATTTTTACACAACCAAAAAGCAAAAGCCAATCATGCCTGTCAAATTTGAAAATCAAATATTCTAAGTAAATGCAGTCACTTCAATGGTAAAAAACAAAACAAAAACAGTCCCTTTGCTACCAAACCAAATGAATTAACAAGTGAGTGGCCATTTTTAACCCGTCATCCAACCATCCACTAACCCAACCCCATCATTCTTTCATCAAGACATTAATCAGGGATTTGTTTTTTCTTTCTTCTGACTGGTAGATGTTTGATGGATGAAACCTGTATGAAGGAGTAATCGCTCTTCACAACTCCGTCACCTTCCTCTGATCATTATCCACAATTATCCCTGATACATTCCCCCCTCGACTGGAATAACTCAGCCCAAGTCGAGCATTCATCTTGTTAATGACAGAGAATGAGCAGAGCGCCGGAGGGCGGCAGCCGGCTGAATTTGAGTTTGAGTGCAGCACCTACACGCAAATACTCTTCTTCAGGTGCGTTATCAGTTACGGCCCACAGGAAAAAAACCCATTCAGGGTCAACAGCTTGTGTGCCTGGACTATGGATGGGCTCTGATTGTCTGTCACCGTGGGAAGTAACGGTCAAGGTTACTTTCAGGAGGTGAACAACAGCAGAGAGAGATGGGATATGCACTTTGCATCTCACAATAAAGTTGAAAAAAGAAAGAATGTGGTCAAATTTAAGAAATGCATTGGCAGCTAATAAGCACAGATGCATTTTCCCCACTACGCTGATGAAAAATAATTTTAAAGGGATAGTTCACTTTGAAATAAAATTTTGGTATGTTTTAGCTTACCTCAAGGGCATCCAAGATGTAGGTGTCTTTGTTTCTGCAGTAGTTTCAATTTTGATATTTTTAGGTCAAACCGTTCTTGTCTGTCAGTCATATAATGCAGGTCTATGGTCACTGTCTCAAAGAGCATGCACAGAGAAGTCCAAATTAAACAATTCCCCATCGTAAGTACACATTGATGGCCTAAGACACGAAACGAGCGGTTTGTGTGAGAAAACGAACAGTATTTATATCGTTTTTACCTCTTGTACACTTTCCGGCGCTTGCGCAGACTAAGCCAGAAGCACACGTCACACACCAGGAAGCGCGCACGCCCTCAGATCACTTGGACATGGTTGTGTACAAGAGGTAAAAACAATATAAATACTGTTCGTTTTCTCACACAAACTGCTCGTTTCATGTCTTAGGCCATCAATGTGTACTTACGATGGGGAATTGTTTAATTTGGACTTCTCTGTGTATTCTCTGTGTAATATTATTTTCAGGCTTTTCCTTCCTCAACATAGAAGAGAATTACACAAACACAAGCCAAACTTTTATCACCTGCATGTGTAAGAAAAATGTGCGATAACCACCAGGCCACATCTCTTGGAATATCATCATAAAAGTAACACATTGAAATAAACATGACATTTTGAAGTAGCAGTACTGAAATAGTAAAACCATCTCAAATAATCATTGTTTCATTTAAAACTGAAAAATACTGTTTCTACAGAGTACTTCAGCTTCATCGAGTGCCATCCTCATTCAACGCAAATATATAGCGTGAAGATTTAAAGCAGCCTGAGATTTGTGTTTCTTCAAAAACAGGAGGGTGCGATTCACAGCGAGGGCTGTTTTTCAATCCAGGCGCGTCAGCGGTAGATGACACTTGTAGAGGTGTATATTAGAAGCAGACAGGCCAGGAAAGACGGCTGTTTTAATAACGCCGAGCCTTGAAAGAGCACTCCGACGTTGAGAAAACTATTTCTTAGTTGGGTGAAGGAAAGACTGGGATAAGTGTAGGAGAGATAAGCACTAAAAGAAGGATGGAGAACTGAGCAATATGGGGTTTGTTCTGCATTTATTATTCAAATGTGTGCCATGCTGATTGTGAGAGAATATTTTGCTCTGCAACTGCCACTATCTGCAATTATTAAAAAACATTTGGGCATCATTTACATAAATTAATATATGAAGTTGATTTTCACCACCCTCCAAGGTGCAAGCAATTTGAATCAAATTATGAACAGGTTTGAACCAGTGGCAGGTTTGTGAGTGACGTGGGGACGCTGACATGCTGTTATTGTAGAAATCACTGCAAAATTGAATTTGTCACAGAGAAACGTGCAGGTCAAAAGTCACATTTAGAGAAGGATACTTACAGCTGTTGGGTCTTTTTTGTGCATTTGGGCTGCAGTGAGCTGTTTGAATGATCCAGGGTAACTGTGGGATGAAAAAGTAGATAAGTCACAGTCCAAACATTTTGGAAAGCAGCATATTGTTTCTATTACATGCATACAGTAAATCATGTGGTCGAAGTGGTTCTGATCTCAAATTTCCTTTTTCTTTCTTTTTTTGTCCTTGTCAGCACAAAGAAAAAACAGCCAAGAGCAGGGCATAAATGAAAGATTTTTTATTTATTTTAAAAAAAAGAATAGGACAGAGCTCCATTTACCCAGTGTGAGACGAATACACTTTCTGTTCCCATTTATTTCCAGAGAAGGCGATGTGTCTGGTGTTCATGACCACCACATGATCTCCAATATCACCTGGGAACAAGACATATGTGTGTGATAAATCTGCACATTCAGCTTGAACTCTTGATATTTGCCCCTGCTGAGGAAACACTTCGCAATAGTGAAATTGAATGGTGTTAAATGTCCTGTTAAATGCTAACCATGCATTATATAATTACATTGTTTTAATTTATTACTATTATCAATATAAATACAGTAATGGTCAGAATTACTGGCACCCCTGGTAAATATGATCAAAGATGGCTGTGAAAATAAATCTGTATCGTTTATCCTTTTGACCTTTCATTTCAAAAATTGACATTTCATTGAAGTTAAAGGATTAGAAAGTGGGAATTTATTAAATAAAAGTTCTCCAAAACACATTGGGCACAATCATTGATACCCCTAGAAATGTAAAACAAGGAAAGTATCTCAAGTATATTCCCATATAAATTTACATTTTTAGCGCACCAATGTGAGAAGGAACCTGAAATTGTCCAGCCATATCACAGAAGTATACATATGAGGAAACTCAAATGCCAAATTCCCTTAATCATCCATCACAATAAGTAAAACCAAAGAAACTAGTTCTGATGTGCAGCAAAAGATTGTTGAGCCTCACAAAATAGAAAGTGGCTGTAAGAACATAGCAAAAGCATTAAACATTCCCATTTCCACCATCAGGGCATTAATTAAGAAGTTCCAATCAACTAAAGATGTTACAATAATCACAATTAATATTATATATATATATATATATATATATATAAAATCTCCCAGAGCGAAAGTTTCACTAAAAACTCCCAGCATGTCTCAGGAAGGAAGCACCATCAGCAAGGTGGGAGCGGAGGACACCTTACACATATACATATACACACACACACACACACACACACTTATCATTATTATTATTATTATTATTATTATTATTAATAAAAGAGTAGGTTCAATTGCATACTAGTTTTTGCCTGATATTGAGATTGTCATTGAATATTGTAGCATTTCACTGGTACTTTTTATTGGTTACTGAAAATTTTGTATCATGAAATTATTATATTCATTTGAAATCATTGGCAAATAAATTATGTATACAAATATTATGAGGACCTCTTAATGGGAGCATCCATGTTTTTGAAATAAGATGAAAAACAGGGGCTACATGAATCCAATGTAACACTGAATTGTTATTTAATATATTATTATTATTTAGTTATTTAGTACACACAGGTGTAACTAAGCAACTGAAAAAATTTCTAGCCCTAAGAAAAAAAAAAAAAAAAAGCTATTCCTTAAACCCAGTGAATGAAAATATGTCCCCTCCGTCCTCCGGCAGAATAACTGCACAGCCTGGAATTTTCATCTCTTGCCCTGTTATGCTCATTCATCTATCTGAGAGTGAAAGTTTCATTAAAAACTCCCAGCATGTCTCAGGAAGGAAGCACCATCAGCAGGGTGGGAGCGGAGGAGGGTGTTCTCAATCTGTGAGCGAGCGTGCAGCTCCAGACTAATGGATCAATTCCAGAGGCTGTCGGAGTCAGAAGTCAGGACACCTTACATCTCTCTGGAATTAGCTGCCACACGAGCAGCTTTTCACATTCAGATCAAGGGAAGAATCATGAATGTGTGAGCATAAATCTTGATCACAGGTGTCAGCTTCGGAGTAGAATTTTGCAGCATGTTTACTCTTACAATTTAAACATTCTGATTAAAGATTCAGCCTTTCATGTTAAATAAATTATCATAATGATCACTGTACTTAGTCTGTGTCTGTGTCTGTGTGTGTGTGTGTGTGTGTGTGTGTGTGTGTGTGTGTATATATATATATATATATATATATACACACACACACACACATACATATATATACACACACACAGACACACATGTATATACACTTTAACTAAAATTAAAGTGAAAATACAAGAAAATAACTAACAGTTTCTCAAGGATGCTAAAATAACACTGCTGGACTGGACATGTTTTGATTGCATAAAGCGCATTGCTACTATTTTAAAACGTGATCGTTTACTTCCATCTGGTGGCCATTGGGCAACTACACATTCTCAGATGGCCACAATGGGCTTTATGCACTGCTGCACTACTTCCTGAACTTCAGGCAGGTCCTTTGTTTCCTGTCTGCCATTATTGGTCCAACTGATTAATCCAGGTGGTCAGGCACACCTGGATTAATCAGTTTGTCCAATAAAGGCAGACAGGAAACAAAGGACCTGCCTGAAGTTCAGGAAGTGGTGCAGCTGTGCATAAAGCCCATTATTGAATCAGCGCTTCTCCGATCAGAAAACTAGAGATCAGACACTAAACTATTTCTATTAAGTAAATATTCAACAGATGTGTGTCAATAACACATAAGAAAAGTGTCAGCAACAGTTGTGTGAATAATTTGTGTGATTTTAGAGACTAAACTCACCTGAAAGCAGTTTAAGTGTTTATGTCAGAATGTTTATTTTTAAACCACAACCTTCTAAAAATGATATATTTAACGATATCTTTTGCATTTCTCATCCAAACAACGTCAAACTTGGCACTGCACTTACTCGTGCCCGTAGCGAGACACCTGTCAAGTTTGAAACCCATTGGACTAACGGTTCGAGAGATATGCGGTTAACAGACACACAGACAGACATACAGACAGACGTTTCTGTAATTTATAGATAGATGAATTCATTTAATTTATTTTATTGACATTCAAATGTAAGTGATATATAAGTGACGCTATATGAGCAATATTCAATGAATATGTAAACCTAAAACATACATTTTTTTATCCTAAGAAATTATTTACTGTATATTCTTCTTTTTCTTTTCTGCATTTCATTCTTCTGTAGCTTCTTTACGCAAATAAAATGAATAATAAAGAAGCTGCTGAATCTTTATTTCTTTTTTTTAATGTCTTTATTGTTTTTGTGCCAAATTATAGAGAAGAGTGTCAATAAGAGTATTGATAAGTATCAGTGATAAAATCATTATTTAACTACACCCATCCCTAATGATAAGACACTTTTTTCAATAAAAAATAATAGTTGGTTATATTATTCATTGATTATGTTTTTTTTATTAATGAATTGGCATGTTAAATTTCTGTACTCATAACTTGTTAACACTTTACATGTTTAAAAAAATCGTTAATGTTCAAAATGTATTGGCTTAGTAATTGTACAAAGTAACACTGAATAAATGCTGATTGATAAATGAATGCATAGTGGTTTTGGGCCATTTTCTATTTAGAATTTAATAGGGGGTTGTATTGGTTTCCGTTACATATGTACATATGTATTGATCCCTAAATGTATTAACTGAAAACAATACACAATTCCCTATTAGAATTTATAAGGTTTTACAGCAGAGAATGAAATGTTTGAGTTTATCAGTTCTATGCGGATTTCAAGGTTATGGATCAAGCACATCTTCATTCCCAGGACTAAAGGTGAGAAGTGTATTAAACATAAATGCGGACGTGGTATTTTGGTCGTTAGGACGTACCTGCCACACTCCAGCAACGTACAGTTATAACGTCGCCACAACGAATAAAGGAATGAGGAATCACAAAGTAATGTTGTGGAACGTTACTTGGCACGTGGAACGTTACTTGGCACGTCGCACCGACTAATATGGTCCTTTGATGTTATGTCCTGGCAACAAGGCAGTTTGGTCACTGAGACGTACCCGTTACGTTCTTGCGACATACCACTATAACGTCGCCACGACGAATATGGGACTCACAAAGTTGCGTCGCAGGAACATTATGTGGTACGTCGATGGTCCGGTTACGTTTTCACAGCGTAACTGTGTTAGCTGGGTTGTTGATATTATATCCTGGGAATGAATATAAGTCTAAACGGCTTGCCATAAAAGAGACTTTCATTTGTTTTAGTAGTCAGATTTACTCACTCAGTGGATGGTAAATGGGTTTATGCTTCCCTTGAAGCCGCACTGAGCACATGGAGGCGATCTTTCCTGGAGGCTGCATCCTACCGTCTATTAGGAACCAGGATCTTGCAAAGGTCGCCCATTGCTTGTGGGAAAAAGAGAAAACCATTTATGCTTTTTGTTTACTGAACATAGTTAGTTCCCTAGCTATAATAGTTCAATCGAAATAAGATTAATCCTTATGGCATCTATCGTCCGAGGAACATTGTATGCAGGATGACAGGTCAGTCAGTCACAGCATTCACTTTCATCGTATGGAAAATAAGATGCAATGAACATAACATCATAACCTTCCCATAAGATATCTGATTTTGTGATCCACAGAATAAACAAAATCACACGGGCTTGAAACAACATGAAGGCGAGAAATAATGCTTTTCGTTTTTAGGTAAACTGTCTCCTTATCCTGTCACCTGATGCTTTAGCAGCACACATTTATCATACTCATTTCCAAGAACGCTACACTACAGAGATCTAATTTATGAAGATATCCAAATAGATCCATTCACATATGCAGACAGTAGACATAACGTTACTCTTTGACCATAGCTTGTTGACGCACAAGCTCAATATAAAGATCACGCTTAACATTCAAAGAGCATTTAAGCATCGGCTGACAGCGCAGTATCTTTATAAACGACAGCGGACCAGTATGACAGAAAGCAATAACAGCTTACCTGGGCTGATCTAGAAAAACTAGACATTTTACAAAAGCATTAGAAACATTTGACCTCAATGTGGCTATAGTAGTACAGCAGCAATTTTCGTCCCCTACAACCAACAGGCTAAATATGTCGTTCCTATTTCTATAGCCAAGAATTTATGCTCTAAGATTAAATATTTTACTTTGCTTATGTAATTTAAATAACAATAAATATATAATTATATGATGTAACGTTTAATTAGCCACCCTCACCACGTATTGTTATTTATAAGCGTGTTTTAATCTGTTCCTACCGACTGTATTTTGTGGTAGCACGCGCGTCATCTTGAAACGTCCGTGTTGATTGTGAACGCGCGTAAATTTGTTTTTGTGCTGAAGTCTGTCTCGTTCTGTAACAAGTCAGCATTATCTTACATGAACACAGCAGCATACAGCTATGGACAGATACGTGCTAGTTGTATTAATCAATCTAGAACCGAAGAGAGATTGCTCTTTCAACGGTAAGAGGCTTTAATGGTGATAAAATAATGTAATGTAACGTTATCGGAACTAACGTTGCGTCCTTTTCAAAAGCTCAGCTTTGACTATCTGTTGCTGTTTTGACACGTATTGATTTTATTGTAGGTGTTGATGAAACAAAAAAAGTGTTTGATAACCTTACAAGTATTTCTGGCTCGAGTTCAAAACGAGTTCCTCTATTTCCAGGTAGGTTTATTAATTATAATCTAATTTGCCACTCAATTTTCAGCCGTTTAGTGTGAAGTTTGACTTTGTGTTTGTTTAAATCTATTTAGCCTGCTCTCTGAGTGGTAGTCCTGCTCCACAGAGATGGTACTTTGCCATTCAAGCCAGTTATGGTACAACACAGGTAATTAACATATGCAAATTTGACTCTTTCACATTAGATTGATTACAAGTCTTATACATTGGTTGGGACAAACTAGATTACAAAGTGATAATTTAGTAGTGTATAGTGTAGTATAGTATTTTCAAACTGGGGTCCGGGGAACCCCAGGGGGCTGCAAGGGGATCCATGGAAATGTTCAGAGAAAAGTTGTGTAAAAATGAATGGATTTAAATAAGTTAGTTTTCTTAGTTAGTTTTCTTTATACATTAAAATACATCATTTAAAATGGGGTCTCTTGCATAAGGATGATCATATTTGTTTGTCCATGGCATCTAATAGATTGAAAACCCCTGGTATAGTGCATCTGATCATCCGCACATGCTCTTTACTGTGTATTTCCAGTGGTGCAGCTCAGAGTGGGAGGAACTGTGTTCCCAGCGCAGTGACAGTGAGGAATCAGAGCCGTCTGCCCTAGACCGTTGTGTAGCTGCCCTTCAGGAGCAAGAGGAACAGAGTGTGCTCACAGAGAACCCGTCCCATGCAGAGTGAGAGTTCTGATTGATACTGTCGCCCCATAATTTCTCAAACAACCTTATAGGACCAAAGAATCAACCATGTTTCACTAATCATTTGATACCAATCATGAGCTGTTTATCTACATTCGCTTTCCTTGATGCCTTATTTTAATCTCTTTGTTTTTTATTTCAATGATGATTGACTAACATGGTAGACTCTTTGAAGAGGCTGCTGAAGGACTTCATCAATTAACAGACAAACTTCCTCATCCAGGTATTATTTTTTTTTAACATTAAATGGTTTATAAAGGCATTATACATTTTTGGCATGATGTTACACCATAGCTGTGCTTTTGGAGAGTACTAAGTTTTATTGTATTGATGTAATGTTTGTTCTTGATGGCAGGGAAGTCTTTGCTGGATGTTATTGTGCTATGTGTTGGCGAGGAGGCGGGGTTAAAGGATATGTTGCCTGTGATTGGCTCTTTGAAGCACATGAGGGCGTGGCACTCTGCACAGATGACCATGGTCACTGAACATAGTGCAGGGTAAAATCTAATACTCTTCAGTAATATTCTTCATCACTGTTGTTTTCTTTTAGAAATAATAGGCCTGTACTCTATATGTATGAGTTTTCTTGTGTATAATGTCTCTGTTTTTCTTGTTTCTGCACTGTAAAGGTGGCAGAAAGCAGCCATGTACTTGGACGCCCGCTTATGTTCTCCATCAGTGATTGAAAGCTGTGTGGATGGGAGGGAGATCTGGAGAGGTGGACTTCACATTAGAGAGAAAAAGGTAGTTTACTAGTATTGTCACGATACTGGAGTTTCTAACTTTGATACGATATCTTGAAAAATATCAATATTCTATATCATTTTCGATACTATGGGCCGTATGGGGAAAACTGTCATATCTACTGTCATAAAGATTATCTCATAATCTTTTGATAATTTGGGTAATTTTGTTGCAATAGCTTTAACACAGAACAGGATGGCTTTAATTGAAACTTTAAATTTACAAAAAAAGACAAGTAAAGAGTCAGTAATACAATAAGAACAAATTAGCATATTGCAAACGATAGCACAAAGTAAGACAATAGAATAAAAAAACTAATGAAATAAACAGCTTTAGATTTTTCAGGGTGGTTTTAACAGTAGTATTCGGATTAGAAATACTACAGAAAAAAAAGTAATCAAATGTAAAATAACACTTGATATTCTTATTTGTAAAAAATAAATACAGATCATTGCTTACAATTAAAGTTACAATTGAAACTTATTCAGTCAAGAGCAAAGAGTGACTTTTTTTCTCTATGATTAACATGACAGACAGCAGAAGGAATATTAGGCTACTGTCACTTTAAGAGCATATGCACGGATCCAATACACTGTTACACAACATGTTTTCTTTCTCAACTGTTTACGTTCCTAAACTGACTGTTTTTGCCTGAATACTTGCCTAGACGGCATTTTGACATTCATTTTGTGTGTATTTGACCGTTTAAGCAATATAAGCCACACAAAATAATTAAATTTGGTACTGTTTGAGACTGTCTGAGCTATATCGATATGTATTGAAATATCAATATTTTTGACAACACTACTTTATACTGTTGTACAAATTCTTAGTCCTGTGGTGCCCAAACTTTTGCCTACTAAATACGATACTACTACAACTTCTCTTTCTGTTTGTGATGTTAAAGGAGAACTCGGCAACTCTAGCGAACTCTAGTCACTTCTTCGCTGATTTTTCCTTTTGTTGTCGCATGTTTTCCCCACGAGCTCCCCCTACAGCTGTGGGGGGGTGTATATTTCACAACACGGTTGTAAAAAACTCACTTGCGGCGGCTTCCTCCCCCTCTCTACCGCTGCTCATGTGCGTTTGTTTTGATCGGAGCAAGCCAACTGAATCGTGTGGAGCTATGTCTACCGAGGTGGGTAATCTGGTAATACATTATACATGCGTGTGTGTTTATGTCGAATTGCCGTAAAGCAATTCATGTTTCGTGCTCGTTCTCGTTCTCATTCTCGCTTCTCACGAGACTTCCAATTTCTATCTTGCCGGGACGGTAGTCCCCAAGTTGCAAGGTTGGTTTTCCGCCTGGGAACGCTGGGGGAAGCGAGGAAAGTCACCAATATCACCAGAACAGGTTGTTTAACCATCCAAATGGTTTCTAGACAGTTTTATTAAGTTAAAAAAGTTACCAAGTTCTCCTTTAAGTCTCTAAGTGGCGTCTTAACATGTTCAGCTACATGCTGTCAGAAGCTAATATTTTGAGGCACACAACACACTGTGGTCTCTCTTCATTACCCAGTAATGTACTGGTGAAACCAAAGGCGAGATATGCCTCGTGATATTTCCTTGTCTTGAGACTATCCACACTGGACATGAAAAAGCGAACATTGAAAATCCATTTGTCCTTTTTGTCAGTTGCGTGAATGCTTGGAATATGTAAAAAATAGAACTGTTTACTGTCAATTTTGTCATGTTGCGCCGCATATACAGTGTAGACAGCATCACTAATTATAATGGATTCTATTTGCCTTTATCGTGCCGCTCACATTTAGTGTAGACATGTTGTTTTGGTAGTTGTGACCTTTGAAGTAGATTCATCGTCTGGTTTACATTTACCTGGCACTAGCAGTCCTTTCACAAACTTGTCCATGCTTAGTGCAGAAGCAGCATGCATCATTCATTAATATGGCTCCCTGCAATACTCAATTCTGATTCTTCAGTTGTGCCATCTAGTGGTCTGTTATTGCATGACAACAACCACTGCAACTGATTACAGCCTTCTCAAGCAGGTATTGTGAGTAAATTTGAGGTAATAAAATGTAAAATTTATGATGTGCATGTAGCTACATAATTAGTGGGATGATTTCGCAGTGGGGTATCACCCTGAAGAGGTTTCTTTTTCGTTTTAAGCTGTATATAAAATGAAGTGATTCATGAGGTCAAAACTGAAGTGTGTAATTTCTGTGCCACTTTAGTCATCAGATGGAATTGCAATAATATTGTTTTATTAAATCTGAAATAAAATATGAATATTAGATTAGATTAGAAATAAAATGAGTTGAAGGTGAAGTAATAAAAATACTAAACTAAAACTGCTATTAAAATAATTTAAAGTTAAATGGAAATATAAAAAAATAATAAAAATGCACGTAACATTATTCAAACTTAAACTAAAATGAAAATATAAAAGTAAAAACTAATTCAAAATATGATAAATACTATAAAGTATATATGTACTTTTAAAATAACTGTTTTTAATTTAGAAATCTACCTACTAACTACCTTATCATAATTGTCTGAAAATGATCCTGGTATGGAAGAAATTTTAACTAAAGAAAAATACACAGGCCACCTTTAATGAACAGAACCAAAGAGCTGCTGCAAAATTCCTTCAGTCCAGCAGAGGGCAAACACTTACAAGAAATAGTCTGTGAGAGAACAGAAACTCCTACTGATTTCTGAAACTATAAAGACAAAGATGGAAAGACTTAGTAAGTGTGGCCGATGTAAAGAAAACATTTTGATTCAGGGAAATTCTGAGCAGGGAAATTTTGCCTCTAAGCGGGAAGAGAGCTGCTATACAGCAGAGTGTGTGCTTTGGTCAAGGAAAGACATCAGGACCAGTAAATATCTGAGGCTCTGGTTCTATTGGGCCAGCCTGAAGTGAATTATAGACTTTAATACAGGAAATGAACCTAATTCTGTACAAAGATCATTCATGTTCAGGGTTTTGAGTTTGGATTTCCAGTTCATTTCATTTGGATTGTGGCTGCTGGCTGCTCACACTCTGAGAATAACTAAAATCTCCATTAGCTCATGTTTTTGCGTTTTCTTTGACTGAAGTATGTGAAGAACTTGTCAATTTCAAGAAAGTGCTTGAGCAAAAATTAGTTTCTGTCACTCTTGTGTTGTAGAAACAGGACAAGTATTGCTGTGAAGTATTGCCTCTTCTGAGTGACACTTGTAAGCCTCTCTTCATCTAATTCTAAATTGCTTTGTTGTGTTATTCTTAGTTTGTCTCAGAGCTGAAGTTTGAGGGTTTCTGTCTGAGAGCTATGAGGAGAAATCACTGGAGTGATGCGCTGTATCCTCACACAGACCCGCAATGCCACACTGATCATAAACTTCAGCATGAGGTGAGCAGCTTCATTTTAGTCCAGATTTGAACGGATTCATACAATTACTCAGTTTTGTGTGTTTTCAGAATGCTTAAAATGTTTGTATTTGACACTAATTCAGAATTCTGTTCCAGTCTTGACTCTTGTTCGTAATATTTCATAATTCCACTATACCCACCAAACAATGCTAAAATGTAGGGACAGCGTGCTGGGCCTCTATTAGCCCAGTTGTCACTATGTTCATTGATAACATACATGATTTTTCTGTTTTGTCTTTGAAAACATTAGTTTATCTATGATGTATTGCATATTGTTGTGACCTATGCTGAGGTTGTTAAAATTGTGAACATTTATTAAAGTCTTAGAAACATCAGTAAGAATATTGTATCAAATGTCATGAATAACAAGCAAAAGAAGTTTGGGAATAGAAAGGAATAATGTCAAACAAATAAAACATACTGTTTGTAAACCACATTTTTGACTCTACAGGTGGCACATTTCGAGTCAGTACCACCCATACACGTTTTTCCACTGTGGGAAATGGGAGTGAGCTCTCATATGAAGCTTTTAATATTTAATATCAAACAGTCCTAGTGAAGATTGTTTCACAGGATGACTGAAATTATCCAGTGCATTTGTGGCCCTGTGAAAGAGTCACTCTAAAGTTTTATGTTTGCTGTTTCCTGCTCTCTCTCTCTGCATCTCTTGCACTCTGGTTCTGTCATAAAAGTGAGAGTGTGGAATGTAATCGTAATGTGTTTTCCACTCTAGACTAATCGCAGTGGCATTAGTGGGGACTTCAGCTCCTCCAACGGAGCCGATTGCACCCCACAGTCTGTTTACACAGGGCTCGTGCTGTACATTCACTGCTTCTATGATGATTACTACCATTAACGTTTTTATTTTGCGCCTGCAGAACTTATGAGCTTTATTATTGTTATTGGCACCGCAATCAATGTGATAATGCTGCTCTCCCCTGTATCATAGTGAGTAAGACATTACCTCCCATCTGCCACCACAACCGTACGTCTGATGAGAGATGACAGCACTGAGCTGTTCCAGTAACTGCAAGCATTAATACTGTAATGTAAATCAGAAGGGTGGAAATAACACTTCCTAAACCTCTTCTTTTTTATAACAGAAACCGAAAAATAGATGATCCCACTGATGGGTGGGCGGTATGACCAAATTCTGTAATTTGACATCGCGGTAACAGTATATGCAGTGGACATATAAAAGGTCACAAGTTACTTTTTAATTGTCCTTAAATATACAGAATATCAAACCAAATGGCATCTGCAATCAGAATGATTTGTTCATCAAAAGTGAATAGTTGTATTTTCATATGCATAATGTTTCTTCCTCGCTCCTACATTGTAAATAACGTAAAGCAGTCCTGGCCATGTCAAATATATCCCCCATGGTAGACCTTTTTAACTTGCTCATAATTGTTAACATGATGTTATCATCACCTTCCTTTCCTTTTAATCTCATAACTCTTAAGGGATTTGGAATAGTATTTTTAAGACTACTTAAAATGTAGCTTTGAACTAATTTCACCATGTTGCGTCGTGCTTGTCTTTTTTGGGGGCCCAGAACTACTGAATAATGGAGCAGATCTCTTCAGATTGACTTTCTCTTTCTTTGCTCGGCTTCTCTTGTATGGAAGCTGAAAGAGCTGATAAAGAGTTAGACATGTTGCCAACTCCTCTCAGCCTCTCATTTTCCAGCCCAAAAGCCCTGGTTTAGTCCTGCATGAGCACAAAGCTGATCTTGTTTCAACACTCAGGGGCACAAGCACCCAGCGGCCCCAAAACAGCTTTAACTGTTACTCCCCTAATGGCAAATAAACCGTAAAGAGCCGTTTTTGTTTCTTCTCATTTGCCAGCTGCTGTCACAGCCAGTAACACTTTAATCTGTTGGTCACACAACCCTTTGCTTGGTTGAAACTGCTTGGTCATCTAATATTTTTTTCCTTTCTTTCTGCTTTTCCTTTGTTTTGAATAATGCATTACTGATCTGACAATCTACAATCCCTAGCACATGCCGGTGTATAATGTTTTTTTATTCATTCATTTCTTTTTTAAAAACTGTGACTCTGCTGCAGCTTCCAAAGACACAAAATTATAATTTCTCTCTGAACATAAATATTTTACAACTCTAAGTTGCATTTCTGGTTTTTGTGTGTTTTAGGTATTTCAGTGTTACCAGCCTTTGTTGGAACTGATTCAGCTGGTCAGAGTCAAAGATCTCCCGATTCTCCTCCATTCCAGCACAGAGTTTGAACTGTATCTTTCCCAAAAGACCAAAGGCTCCAAAAGTGTCAATTTTAGTGCATTTTATCCATAAGCCTTGCAGTCAGTTGGAGGATGCAAAGATGGCTGACACTCCTTAAAAGTATCTCTTACCAATACACATCTCTAACTGAAAAAAAAAAAAATAAATGTTATATATATATATATGAATACACAAATCATATATATATATAGGGAATACCTAAAGTATTCTCGTATGCGAAAATGAACTAATCAGAATGAATATCATTTATCTAAAAAATGCATCTGAAAAATACGTCATTAATTTGCCTCTCTGTTTAAATAACCAATGATATTTATTTATTAGAGGTGGTTCCTGTATATGGTACTGCATGATTTATTCCAATGAATGCTTTATTGAAAATAATTTGAAAAATGAATGATGCGTAATAATCTGTTTCACATTATGCAATCTTTATTCATCTTTAAATAAAATCTTTATTAATTGTTAACCTTTCATATGTAAGGGCTTAGTATACTTACAGTATATATAATTTATTCAGAAAGGATGCAATTGATCAAAAGGGACAGTAAAGACATTTGTAATGTTACGAAAGATTTCTATTTCAGATAATTGCTGTTCTTTTCAACTTTCAATGAAAGAACCCTGAAATAAAATGCACCATGGTTTCCACAAAAATATCATGCAGCACAGCCGTTTTCAAAATTGATAATAAGAAATTAGCCCTTTACTAACTGCACCAAGCTTCTCTCAATGTCACGCAGTTGAGATGGCATGTTCCTCATGACTGTTTACTGTAAACTGCACTGTCATTTTCCTCTGTATTGTTTCACACCTTGACGTGCTTCCACAGTGGATTGGCTTCCAAATCTGTCAAAGCTAAGCTACTCTTGGACCAGCTGTGCACATTGCGAGGAGAGGTAGGCCATCTCCAACACTATTATCACCAATTATTGTCTTTAGGCCAGATATATACTCTCCCCGATTGAGATGTAGCCAAAGCTGTCAAAGTCCTTTGAGACTGATGGTCGGATATTGATAACTTGCAACCAACAACATATTTCCCATAGCTGGAACACTGGGGGGACAATGATAAGAAGTGTCTCCTGTTGCAGGTGGGAGCTTTGTTTTCTCTGTCCTGTGTGATAAGCACTGAGACTTTCCCAGCAGCCTCCCAGCTCAGCTCCTGTAAATGGAGAGACTTCATGTCCAAACGTCCCAAGGACTTACCTGGTATGAGCAATGTTTAATAAAAACAGCCTTACACTTTGTTCTTAAGGATCTTAATATGTATAATTGTACCATGCACATGTGAATGTGCCGCCCAGCACTCGCATCACACGCTGTTAAATATATATATGCTGACATTTATATGCTGCAGTTGCCTACTTTTATTCCTGTGTATTTGCTAGTGTGCTATTAACTCTTCATCCTTCCAGTGCCTAATGTGGAGGTAAAAGGTGAGAGAGGCCACTACCTCTTCTTGGTACAGGGGGCGGAGTCAGGAGGCTGCACAGCTCGAATGATACACACGGCCAATCAGATCAATGGAGCCGCTGCCCTGGCAACACTCAATGCCCTCATCAGGGAAAAAGTTCCGCCTTCCTCAGGTATGATCACCAATCTTTTAAATGCACAGCCGATGTCAGAATGAATATGCACAAATGCAATAGTACGCCTTTGAGCATAGTTATAAATCAACGTGTACTCTTGATTGAGAAAACTAATATGGTTCTTCTAAAGTAAGTTGGACCCCTTGGCATTCAAGAACTGCATTTATTAGAGTCAAATTAAACCCCATACAACAGTCTCATCTATCACAGCAGCAGCTGAGGCCACCTGGACGACACTATGACACAGAGGAGACATTATGCTCCACTAAGACCAGAACTGCAATGTTCATAAATGTAAAACACATTACTTTTTCTCATTAGGATGATTTCTGAAAACACTGGATTGAAAAGAACACAGCCACAGATTTATTGTCTTGTTTTCCATATAAACACAAATAAACCACCATGTTTCTGTCAAAAACTGCAGTTTGGTATACAAGGCTTCAGACCTATCAAGTCCATATTTTATTTGATAGAGCAAACGAGGGCATTTAGTTCCATTCAAATTTCCAAGTAAACAAACTCATATTTGGTATGCCTTTCTCCTCCTAAAAGCTTTTTGCCACTTTCCCTTTTTGCAGTATAATGAAATTTGAACACTCAAACACATGGTTATTTCATGTAAAGTATCATTCTTGCACTGTCCGTGTCTTCTCATTGATTAACATCTATTTGTAACTCATGTAATCAGGTGGTTTGTGGTTCACTACTACTCTTAAAAGCTCTTGGTACAGCGAGAATGGCTGTATTTAAGCCCACCGCTGGAGACCTTTGTGGGGTAAATTACTGCTCTCGAGATCAGAGAATGCGTGGGTTTGCTCAGAACCTCCTGTGGAGCTCAGAAACTTGTGCCAGATCCATAATTCAACCTGGCTTGATAACTAAAGACCACAGACTTTGGGCAAGAGGTTGTTTTGAAGAAAAAAAAAATTGGACAAAAAAGGGACGTTCAGCTCATACAGGAGCTTTTCTGAGAAAGTGCATTGTGATGAGCACTCCAGGAAACCCCTCAGGTGTGTGTGCCGCAAGCCAGTCAGATTAAAATAGCATCAGTGCTTTTTTGGTGGTAATTTTTAGGTCTTGGTTCCATAAATTTAACAAGGTAAGGTATTAAGCATCTAAATTTAACAAAGTATTAAGCATCTTAGATAGTGGAGCGAGATAATCGTTCCGTTTATGATACAAGCGTGAAAATTGGCAAGAGCAGTCTCCATGGGTCACTTGACAAGAAAATTGTCCGAGCTACTTGAAATTTCAAGATTTTTCCTTTTTCAAGATGTCCGACACCTTAGTGGAGCAGTTAAGTGATATAGTGGTTTATTTTTCCATCTTGAAAAATGGACGCCATCTTGAAATTTCAAGTGGCTCGGACAATTTTCTTGTCAAGTGACCCATGGAGACTGCTCATGCCAATTTTCACGCTTGTATCATAAACTGAACGATTCTGTCAAACATAAGCACTTAGCCGCTCCACTAAGAGTGCCAATAAAAGTGTTACAATTTAACCAACAATTTACCACTTTACAAATTGTATGTTTAAAAAATGAGCTAATACATAATTTGCATGCTTTTAAGTCGGAAATGTTATTTTCAGGTCTATACTTGAAAAGTGTGTTCAAATCTAGTTTGAGCCATTTTTTACACTTATGTTTAAACTATGCTTTTAATTCTGGAAAAAAAGTGCTTAATCCACTAATTCAGAACTATGTGTAATCCACTAATGCATAGCCATTATACAAAGTCAAAGCCATTAAATCAATTGAAGAGTTTATGCTGGTAATTCTTATATTTCATATAAGTATTTATTCAAATATGCATCTCAATTTAAGTAATAACATGGTAATAACACAGTAACTTTAAAAAAGCTCTAAATAGTTGCGCATTCACATGTTGCTAAGACATTATTAATCAAATACAAAGTTGTTTTAATTTATGAATGTTTTATAAGCTTAAGTTCCACTTGGTCAAAACTGACCCGGGAATGCAAAAGGTATATGAAGATTGTGAATTCAGTGGGGTTAATTAAACGTAGTCTGAATTGTTCTAAAGAACAAGTACCATTTGAAATAAATCAGTCTGCAGTTCTCCACAACATCTGTGTCCTAATCTGGTATGACAGAACGCAACAAGAAATAAAAAGATTTTTGATTGTGATGAGTGACAGTAGCATTACCCACAGTGAATGTACATTTAAACATCAAATATCTTTTGATTAGCTGTGATTGTGTCAGGCCTTACAGCAGTTTTGTGTCCAGTGTGGACATGCAAATGCTTGTTACTGGGAACTTGAATGGTTATGAAAGATGAGTTTAAAAGTTTGTGTTTTTAAAGATTAGCATGGCTTACTTCAATTTTAGCTCATGAAGAAGTGTCAATAGTGAAAGTACAGTGAAAATAGATAATGGCTCTTCTAAATAGTACACATGTAAGAGTATTTACATAACCAAAACAAATCCTCTAAGAAAGAATAGCAACATTTCAGTAATTGGACATTTTGGACAAGCTTCTCTCCTGGTTCTTTGCTGTAGACATGATTAACACCTCTCTCGACTCAATCTTCTGCGTTGTCAGACTCTTATTCCCTCTTCTTTCTCCACAGGGAGCAGCACTGCTGACTGGCTACGGTCCCTGCCGTATATCCGGGGAGAGCAGCTCTTGCAGAGGGAGAGAAAGCTGGCCAAGGTGCAGACCCTGGTCCTCAAGGAATGCTGCCGTAAGTGTTTCCCAGGCAACGGAAACCTTTCACCAGGACCTCCAAGTATTCACACGCTGTTCTGCAGTCACCCCAGAGCAGCACATAGCTAATCATATTCCTCTGGTCACACATTCTCAGTCTCACCTGTGCACCTTTTGAAAATTAGGAACTCTTTTGAGCGGTAAACAATAGAGCCTTTGTCAGAATCTCGACACCTGCTGTGTTAACATAGGTTTATGACGCATGATAGGCTGTGATTGATAGAATAATTTTGGTATGTCAGAGCTTTGTTATTAGGCTTGTAGCCAAAAAATTCAAGCCAGTTTCAAAGGCTGTATCAAATAACTAACTCCTTTTCTATGTAGACCCTTCATACAGAGTAAATATATGGGACAATTTGTTAGTGGGTTTATGTGAAAACTACCCTTGAGATGCCACAATGTGTGACCATAAGCAATTGTACTCTTTAATAAGGCACTTAAGTTGCTCCAGTGGGAATGTTATTGTAGTAATTGATTTGTAAGTTATCACAACAAAATGAAAGACTGAATGGACAGAATGTTAGTATGATTACTGAGAGACATTTAATGATGGACCTCATCTGTGGCTAGGGCGACGAGAGGACGTCCAGAAGCCTGCCACCATTCCTGTAAATGAATTGAAGGCTTTGCTGAGTCTGGCCAGAGAGCAGTACCTTCAGATGCACGACGCCACACTGCCCAGAGCCTCGAAACACAACCTAAACACATCTTCTAATAAAAGTGGTGAGGGGTACTTTCATACACAGCAGTTTACTTTAGGGATGCATGATTTATAATCATTTTTATGGACCATGGTGGAAAAATATTTGTTATATTGTGAACAGTGATTGGTATGATGTATAATATTGTAAATTAATCATATTTAATATTTAATACATAAAACTCCAATACAGACCAGTGCTTGTTGACAGGTTTTCATTACCCAGATTTTATATTACATCAAACATTTGTTCATTGTTCAAAAGTTAACAAAATGCGTAAAAGCTAAACATCCTAAAATTATTATTGACTGCATTATTTTTAATTTTATTTTTAAATGATTTACATGCCACAGGCTAAACTGGACAAAAATGCTTTTTTATTGGGTAAACGAAAGAAGTGTGACTGACTAAAGGTGTGTCGCACTCGCATCACATTTGTTCAGCAAAATTGTCGCAAGTGAAATCCAGTAATTTCAATATGAATCCATGCAATTGGAAATATTTTCAAGGGCGAAATATTTGCCTGCGCTGCTTGGTTTGAGAATTCTGTGTGAGCTGTGCTCCGACCCTGATTTAAGGGATTGTTCACCCAAAAATGAAAATTCTGTCATCATTTACTCTCCTTCAAGTTGTTCCAAACCTGTATGACTTTCTTTCTTCTGATATATTCAGATATTTTGAAGAAAGTCGGTAACCAAACGACTGATGGACCCCATTGACTTCCATAGTAGGAAAAAAAATACTATGGATGTCAATGGGGACCAGCAACTGTTTAATTACCAACCTTCTTTAAAATATCTTCTTTTGTGTTTAGCAGAAGAAAGGAAATCATACAGGTTTGGAACAACTTGAGGGATAGTAAATGATGACAGAATTATCATTTTTGGGTGAATTATCCCTTTAAAGGTACCTGAACAAGCTAGTCAAGGTCTACAGAGTTACAGGTAGGTGAGTTTGATCAGGGTTTGAGCTAAACTCTGCAGGGCAGCTGCCCTCCATGGCCAGATTTGAGGAACCCTGCTCTACACTATTGACAATAGACAATGGACCTTTTTTTTGCCTGTGATTTTTGTTAATGTGACTGCACAGTGCACATGTAAACCAAATATCAACAGCAGGTAAATATGCAGCAAAATATCACAGAGTTTAATTTGAGACACCTTTGTGCCTTTGATGTCAAAAGATATAGGAGGCCCTTATATTATTTGCATACTTGGTTTAACACAGTGTTCTTTTTAAGATTAAAATAATGAAAGTTAACGACATTAACTTTTATTTACTTCACTTGTTGCTCTTTCTATCCATTACATGTTCTTCCAAAGATGTGAAACAATCTTCTCACACAGAATGGCCTGAGAGGAGCGTCCTGCAAAACTACGAGAACATACTGAGAGTCCGACAAAGGTCCAGGTAAACCATATCATCTTGTCTTGTACCATATCACATTAAATGAAAACTCAGAATAATGTTTGTTCACTACGTTATCATTTCTGGAGCCCTGGCTTATTGTCTCTGTTGAGGGCTTATTGAATCTCAAAACAATGTATCGGATGAGGAAATAGCTTGTGCGTTTGTTCAGTGGTTGGAAAAGTACATTTGTGTTTAGTTGGATGAATACATTTCAGTGTCGTCCACAGGTGCAGACTGTTCAGTAGTGGTTCCTCTGAGAGTCTGATGGGGCCTAAAGATAGCCAGAGGGGAAGTTCTACACTGCTGGATGCCAGAGAATTGCTCAAACACTTCACTGCTGATGGACTGCCTAGCGGAGAGCTACAGCCACTGCCAGTGCTTAGAGGGTTGGTCATACACACAGTTTCTGACATGATATCTCTTAATGACTTTTCCCCCCTAGCTTATTAAAACTGCAATTTATGTCCATCAAAACAAGCAGGGAGCATGTGTGCGCATTGTGGAAAGTTTTAAAACATCATTCAAGTTTCTTTATTTTCAGCTTGCACTGCTCTTGAAGGGAAAGTTCACCCAAAAATGAAAGTATTTTATTTACTCACTCTTACGGTTTCAACCCACGACTTTCTTCTGTGGAACACAGTACGTGAATATTTAAAGAATATTCTGTCCACCCCTTTCCATATATTAAAAATGAATGTGGCCTTTCAAGTTCCAAAATGACAACAACAAAAAAAGCAGTGTAAAAGTTTAGAAAAATTGGGCACTATACAGTATTACATATAGCATTGTGTGAGGAACAGACCCATATGCAACAATAAATCCAGCCCTCCATATATATATAAATCCATATTAAAGATCTACAGAAGGGAAGATTTTCAGCAAATGCTGTATATACACACTCACTCTCTCTCTCTCTCTCTCTCTCTCTCTCTCTCTCTCTCTCTCTCTCTCTCTCTCTCTCTCTCTCTCTCTCTCTCTCTCTCTCTCTCTCTCTCTCTCTCTCTCTCTCTCTCTCTCTCTCTCTCTCTCTCTCTCATCAAACAAGCAGTGACACTTGTATTGTAATAAGTTATGAAATAATTCAAACACAAAAAAACTAAATAAATAAATCAGAATTTATATGGACAAATCAATAGACATTACTTAAAACTGTTTAATTCATGCTTTAAAGTGTAGTTAAATACAACAGTTAAATAGTAAATAAATAAATAATTTTATGCATGTTTTAAATTGTATTTAAAAAAAAAATGTCATGCGTTTGGAACGGAGGTTATGTACTAGACCACAATACCAAAGATAATGAAGTCTTATTATTTTTTTTTATTTTTTTTTTAATAGATTGTGAAGGTTTCCCACATAACTGGCAATCTCAATCACACAATCTCTAGAAATGTTCCTATGTATTTAAATTCCTGAACTGAATGTCTCTGAATGTGGTTTGTGTTTTTGTTGTTTGTGCAGCGAACATGCATTTCAGTTGTCTCCTGACCTCACACCTAGAAAGGTTACTACGCTCCCGTTCTCAAAGGCCGCCAGATCTCACTACCACGGAATAGAGTAAGCGTGCATGTGTGTGTGCGCGTCTACATAAAAACCGATCCGATATAAAATATATCCTCCTTATTTTCTCCTCCATCTTCTCAAGTATTCTCTGGTTGTGTTTCAGGTTCTGTCTGGATGAGTGTAAGGGTCTTGAGCGAGACCGTGGCTTTGTGAAGCTGCAGTCTCGTCTAATAAGATATGAGACTCAGAGTACATGCTGTAAGGAGCCCTGCCCTGTGCCATTCACCCTCAGCCCTGCACCCTCCCCAGCTGTGCTGTCTGAACCGGGCAGTGTACCTGACGGTGAAACTCTGCACAGCGAGCCGTCCCGCCTCAAACGCCGCTCCCGCGAATCAGACCTCCAGCAACACAAGAGGTTAGAACACTGTATGCATAATAATGGTGAAGGGTCATCTCATGTCTTTTTGTCATGTATGAGTGGTCTTCCTTTTATATATATTTTTTGCATCAGGTAACATTTCCTTTTTAAATTTAGAAAATTCTGTCATCATTTACTCACCCTCATGTCATTCCAAACCCGTAAGACTTTCGTTCATCTTTGAAGCACAAATTACGATATTTTAATGACATTTTAGAGATTTCTGTCCCTCCATTGACAGTCTAAGCAACTACCACTTTGATGCTTCAAAAAGTTCATAAAGAGAATGTAAAACTAATCCATATGAATTGAGCGGTTTAGTTAACATTTTCAGAAGAGAAAATGATAAACAGATTGAATTTACATATATTCACATATAGACATTCATCAACGCACACATCAGATATGGTAAACGGAAGCTCAAGCGTGTTCGCTTGACGTCGCAGAACCAACGAGGTTCATTTTTGTTTTGTTTTGTTTTTTGTTCATTTTAGAAGATTGCATCATCTAGAGACCCTCATGGTAAAAAGTTGTCAAAAGAATTTTGATTGGTGATTGATTCAAAATGTTCGAAGTAGGCAGGGCCACTTTCGCTAAAATGGCTATAACTCTTGAATGCAGTGAGATATTTTCACCAAACTCGTTTGACTCATGTACAAGCTCATTCTGTGGTCACTGGTCACACAAAAAATCTGTGGCAATTCACCACTTGGTGGTGCTATAATATGAAAAAAACAAAAACAGCTATAACTATGCAACTTTTAGTCCAATTGGCTTGAAAATTGGCATGCAGTGTCTTTGTCCAAGTTGCCATGATGATTTATGAGGACATTCGTTTATTGTGAAAAACATGGCTGCCATTGGCCAATTAAGTTTGAGCACCTATTAGACCAGGTTAATAGAGGCCGATCGAAATAAAACTCGCTGGGCCTGTTTGACTCGTGTCCCTAGAGGTCTGTGCAAAGTTTAAAAGAAAGCGGCCACCGGGTGGAACTATCACGTTTTACACCCTATATATCACACAAATGCACAATATTCATATCATATTTTGAATCTCCTTTTTCTTAATGACTTTTCTTCAAGAACCACTGCTGTCAAACAAATCATTCGTTAAATGTTTGAGATTTGATAAAACAACTTTTTCAAACTCCCCGTTGGCCATTTGTCCGATATTCTCGAAACTTGACATGCATCTCGACACCCTCATGGCAAAAAGTTTTCAAACGAATACTTATCTATTAAACCGTTTAGCAGATACAGAAAAATAAATGCTTAAAAACATTTTTTAACATTTAAATGTATGGTGCGCTTGTATTTTATGTTTATATAATTACTTTACAAAAAAAACATGTGAAATGCTTACAGATATTAAAAGATTTTCAGAATTATATATCCCAATAAAAGTGAAAACATTTTTGTGTGTGTGTGCGTGCGTGCGTGCGTGCGTGCGTGTAAGCCTGCTTAATGAAGTTAACATGGAGAATGTGTCTTACTTTAGTAGTAGAGATTACTGGTGGTAAGCACTTTTAAAATGAAAGTGAGCCAATGAGTTGTCCTCTGCTGCCACATAACTGGCTATGTTAATTTTGTCATTCTACTCACTAATATTGTTCTTTTAACAGGTTTTGCTTTTGCATTCATTTTTAGACATTCACAGAATCACATTTTGTCAATATTTATCACTTAATTTTTCCTTTGGCATCAGGTTTGACAATTGATAAAGTTTTATGATTAATGTGAAACCTGAAAATGATGTAGGCCTAATACAGAGGAGACTTGCAGTAAGCATTTTGCTACCTATCATTAAAATACCTATATCTACAACAAAATGTGTGTGCATGTGCATGATATAGTGTGTGTTAAGTAGTTTTGTTGAACCCTTTCATTTATGTGTGTGTTTTAGCGTATTCTCCATCATGGAGCCCTACATTTCGGGTCACAGCATAGAGGGCATAAAGGTCTTAAAACGCTTGAACCCAACTAATTGCTGCTTGCAGCTTTATTTTTTCTATGCTTTGTTGCATTGTAATATAAAACCTGTAGCTGTAGTTTGCCTTTTTTTTATATATATATATATATATATATATATATATATATATATATATATATATATATATATATATATATATATATATATATATATATATATATATATATATATATATATATATATATATATATATATATATATATATATATATATATTTATTTATTTATATTTATTTATTATACATATTTATTTAATTATATGATTTAAACTAAATATGCTGGAAAGGATGAAACGTTGACATTCATTACAGCGCTGCTCAGTAATTTTCATTCATTGCTCATTTCACACTTTGACAAAGCCATCAAGCGACAGTCTATATTCAATTTCGCTTTAAGTTGACACATGATGCAGTCAAATGCATGTAAAGTGGTGGGACAGGGGGCAGAGGAAGGCAACGATGAGAGCTGGGAGAACTAGAATGAGCCACACAGGAGAATCAATATCTGACGTCTTCAGAAAATTAGAGTAACTAGAACTATTTTGACTGTCTAAATGAATGGCACACTGGTGTGTAATGATGACTTGACTTTTGTAAAGATCGACAAACAGAATATCATTAAAACAGCCTGTCCTTGAAACACCCTCATTTCTGATGCAGGACATCTAATGATAGGCAAATTTATGTTTTTTTTTTCTATAGATATTGTGATAATCGTGTACATGTGGGGTATATATATATATATATATTTGTTTGTCCACATGTACACATTTGTCGATCTTTACATAAGTCAAGCCATCGTTACACACCACTTCACACCAGTATGCCATTCATTTAGACAGTCAAAATAATGTTTCTCTAGTTACTTTAATTTTCTGAAGACGTCAGATATTGATTCTCCTGTGTGGCTCATTCTAGTTCTCCCAGCTCTCATCATTGCCTTCCTCTGCCCCCTGTCCCACCACTTTACATGCATTTGACTGCATCATACGTCACTCACAACGAAATTGAATATAGACTGTCGCTTGATGGCTTTGTCAAAGTGTGAAATGAGCAATGAATGAAAATCACTGAGCAGCGCTGTAATGAATGTCAAAGTCTCATCTTTTCCAGCATTTTTAGTTTAAATCACAAAGGACCTCTCTAAATGTGCTTCAAATATGGCAGTGATCAAACGTCTAATGTTTGGCCTTCTTTGTCACCGCAGAAGCCCAGCGTGCATTAGATGATGTGTTGTCAGGACATGAGGTTATTGACTTTTTCTAAATGCTGACCCACTGAACTCCAGGGACCACATTAATTTTAAGGCCTATCATCATCTCAGACTTTGCTCCGCTCTGAAATTACCCCAGCGGTGTCACATCATTGGGAGCTAAACGCAGGAGCCAGGAAATTTATGTTTAAGGCTGATGCTCCTGGAACAGAGTTTTTTATTAAACCGGCTTAGAATGAGAGTGCTAGAGCTGAGATCTCCAGAAGAAAAAGAGGTAGAAGTGTGTGCTCCAGTGCTTGAGTAGATCCTCACATCAAGTCATTTTGATTCAAGATTTGATGTTAACAAGAAAGTGAGATTGAGGGATTGATGATCTCAGAGAAGCAATATTTTACACAATCCACCTCATCCCCATTAAAAATCCCTTTCTGCCGCTCGTAGGTTCTGTAAATCCGAGAGCTCTGAATCTCTGGGCGCAGGTGGCACTCACCCTGCAGTGGGGGCTCTACGGCAGCAGGCGGCCCACTCGCGCTCCAGCTCGGGTCTGGCCAGACGCTCTGCTTCTGTAGCCGACCCCGCACCCAGTCAAAAACCCAGCCAGACCCAGACAGAGTCCCGCTCCCAGAAACACAACAGGGTAAGTGCTAATTACCAGATCAAAGAGAATTTTCATACCTTCATATTTTCTGCTGAGATTTGGGGTAAAATCTAGGCCTACATTAGCAGTGCATTAGTATGCACTATATTGGTACCATTTTGTTTATCATGTGAGATTAGGTCATTAGAGATAGGTTAGAGTTTTAGATTAGATATTGGTTATAAATAGGTCAATATTGGGTATTTAATTGTCCATGCTTATTTTTATATTTGGATGACCTTTTGATGTCATCTAATGCTCACTTAAAATTTATCTTTAAAAGAAAGAATTGAATAACTATTAAATGTCATTTTTTTTAGCAAATCTCTAAATCAGGGCTATTCAATTAGTTTCATTCGAGGGCCGCATTATTAAATCGAAAAGTTGAGGTGGGCCGGTGGGTTGGTTTGGGGGTTTATCTTATTTATTGAAACATAAGAGTTTCAATAAATAAGCTAAAGTAACCCTAAAGAAGTGTGGTATTTACTTGGAAATGTGGTACCCAACAGTATGCAAATATATAAAACCATAATAAATAAAAACTTGATAATTTACAGCTGTGTACAACTATTTTCCTTGGAACAAATAAATTATTTATACAAACTTATAGCTGTTGGTGAGAAATAATAATTATTTTATTTATAATAGTTATGCTTAAATGAAAATATTCTGACAGTGAGACTTGTTAACCACAGGCTCCCACTGTATAAAAAATGCCTAAACACAAGTTAAAAACTATACGCACCTTTACAAAGAAACTGACATAATTTCATAACAAGCATTAAACATATATTCCTCTACCTACCTAATAAAACTAATGCAATATAAATCACTATATTTACTATTAAACTATATAATATTATAGTATATATTTACTATATTTATTTATTACTACATAGTATTCAATATAAATATTGCACATTTCTGCCCAACCATGGTAAATTACTACAGTAAATGTTGTAAATGTCTGTAAGGGTGATTAGGGGATTAAAAGTCTTCTAATTTCGTTCATGCCACAATGTTTCTCCTGCTTTCCTCATCAGTCTTGTTGGGAATGTTGAGGCTGTTTCATCCGATTGAATACTAATTAAATCATCGAGTGATTTGTGGTTTGTAACAGAAATGTTTCTGTCGAACTGAAACGCTTCCACTGGTTGTTGCAACGCTGTTTAAATATTAGTGTGTCCGGGACCGGGAGTAAACGCAACTCCGCGCTGGGCCGTGTTTAAACAACTAGTGAAACAACTGAAAACATCGCTATTTGTTGTAACATACTGAACGAGAAACCGCTTCAGATGATTCAGTGACGGAGCGGTCCGAATGAATCCGAATAGTTTTAGACCGTTATGCAAGCGCGTTTAGAAAGAATCGAACCAAAAGAATGATTCATTCACGAATGATTGGTAGCCTATCGCTGGTTCAGTCGACATAAATTCGGGACACATATAATAACTGCTGAAATATTCACACGTAAAACGTTTCTCAGGTCAATCGGAGCGAAAAGAGGAGGAGGGAGGTTGGTGCCGTCGGGCCGCATGGAGATGATTGGCGGGCCGCATGTGGCCCGCGGGCCGCCAATTGAATAGCCCTGCTCTAAATGAATAGAGTCAATCTCTATCAATAAATGAACAATCTCCAATAATGACTGACTGACTGACTGTGCATTATCCTGCTTATAACCTTACAATTTAACAAATAAATATGTGGGCATGAAATATTGATTCAGGTCAGTGACGTGCGGTCTGGGTAGGCAAACTAGGCACTGCCTACCCTGCCAAAATTCAAAAATAAAATGGTTTATTAAATAATAAACTTGTATTTGTATTTTTACTGTTTATTCTTGTGATTTATATATGCAATATGTGTGTTATTCCAATTATTTAGACGTTATGATGACAAATGTAGCAGTTACGCATAATCAAATAAAAAACAAATCGTAGAATAAGCAGTGCTTTTACTGTCCATTCATTGCAGACGGCAAGCGAAAAACCCATGTTGCGCATGCGCACTTCGATCCTGTATTCTTTAACATGTACGTCAAAAAGCACATCTCTGCTGTGCCTTTGGACGTAAATATGGTATGCCCGTAACATCTCCGTAACATATCAGACATGGACCAATTAAAATCAAGATATTACTGGACATTTGCGCAGCTAACGTGATTAACGTTACACACCACAGATAGCCTACATGCCTAATCCCTGCGGCAAATTCAAAGCCAAAATGACAGCACCAGAGTTAAAAGGCTGTCATCAGAGAGTTAAATGTTTTAAATTGAGAGCCAGAGACCGTGCAAACTGAAGGCCCGTAAAGATGAGTTTTACAAAGCTGTGATCGACGTCTTCATGAGGAAATGGCGGCGGATGAATTTGATGTAGGCTACAAATAATCTACCGATTGGTGAGTCAAAAACTATTTTGGGCTTAATATTGAATTGATAAATATGGTTGAATTAATGCAAGCCATTTGACTTCATATTCAATTGAGCGGTGTGTGATTTTACTTTTACTTTTGGCCGCTGTGCAACAATAAGGATTAATGGTTGCATTCTAATGCTGAAGTGGAGTGGACATAAACTACTGTTACTCGCGGTGTGTGCCTGTGCCGCTCTTGTGTGTGTGCGACGTGCGTGTGTGTGTGTGTGTGTGTGTGAGAGAGAGAGAGAGAGAGAGAGAGAGAGAGAGAGAGAGAATACACGCGATATACATCCTGATTTGTACATTTCTTGATATGCCGCGCTTGTGCGTAATGTTTACTGGTATTATTAGCCTTTAAACAATAAATCAGGTAATATTTCATAACTCAGTGCCTAGCCTCTTTAAGACATCACCGCACGTCACTGATTCAGGTGCTAAGAGAGACATAAAACTAGTACAGCTACAGTGAGGAAAATAAGTATTTGAACACCCTGCTATTTTGCAAGTTCTCCCACTTGGAAATCATGGAGGGGTCTGAAATTATCATCGTAGTTGCATGTCCACTGTGAGAGACATAATCTAAAAAAAAAAATCCAGAAATCACAATATATGATTTTTTAACTATTTATTTGTATAATACAGCTGCAAATAAGTATTTGAACACCTGTCTATCAGCTAGAATTCTGACCCTCAAAGACCTGTTAGTCTGCCTTTAAAATGTCCACCTCCACTCCATTTATTATCCTAAATTAGATGCACCTATTTGAGGTCGTTAGCTGCATAAAGACACCTGTCCACCCCATACAATCAGTAAGAATCCAACTACTAACATGGCCAAGACCAAAGAGCTGTCCAAAAACACTAGAGACAAAATTGTACACCTCCACAAGGCTGGAAAGGGCTACGGGGAAATTGCCAAGCAGCTTGGTGAAAAAAGATCCACTGTTGGAGCAATCATTAGAAAATGGAAGAAGCTAAACATGACTGTCAATCTCCCTCGGACTGGGGCTCCATGCAAGATCTCACCTCGTGGGGTCTCAATGATCCTAAGAAAGGTGAGAAATCAGCCCAGAACTACACGTGAGGAGCTGGGACCACCGTTTCCAAGGTTACTGTTGGTAATACACTAAGACGTCATGGTTTGAAATCATGCATGGCACGGAAGGTTCCCCTGCTTAAACCAGCACATGTCAAGGCCCATATTAAGTTTGCCAAAGACCATTTGGATGATCCAGAGGAGTCATGGGAGAAAGTCATGTGGTCAGATGAGACCAAAATAGAACTTTTTGGTCATAATTCCACGAAACGTGTTTGGAGGAAAAAGAATGATGTGTACCATCCCAAGAGCACCATCCCTACTGTGAAGCATGGGGGTGGTAGCATCATGCTTTGGGGGTGTTTTTCTGCACATGGGACAGGGCGACTGCACTGTATTAAGGAGAGGATGACCGGGGCCATGTATTGCGAGATTTTGGGGAACAACCTCCTTCCCTCAGTTAGAGCATTGAAGATGGGTCGAGGCTGGGTCTTCCAACATGACAATGACCCGAAGCACACAGCCAGGATAACCAAGGAGTGGCTCTGTAAGAAGCATATCAAGGTTCTGGCATGGCCTAGCCAGTCTCCAGACCTAAACCCAATAGAGAATCTTTGGAGGGAGCTCAAACTCCGTGTTTCTCAGCGACAGCCCAGAAACCTGACTGATCTAGAGAAGATCTGTGTGGAGGAGTGGGCCAAAATCCCTCCTGCAGTGTGTGCAAACCTACTGAAAAACTACAGGAAACGTTTGACCTCTGTAATTGCAAACAAAGGCTACTGTACCAAATATTAACATTGATTTTCTCAGGTGTTCAAATACTTATTTGCAACTGTATCATACAAATAAATAGTTAAAAAATCATACATTGTGATTTCTGGATTTTTTTTTTTTAGATTATGTCTCTCACAGTGGACATGCACCTACGATGACAATTTCAGACCCCTCCATGATTTCCAAGTGGGAGAACTTGCAAAATAGCAGGGTGTTCAAATACTTATTTTCCTCACTGTATGTAGGAAATTGGTTGCCAGGGCAGGGGCAATGGTGAAATATGCAGTTTAAGGATCATTATACCAAAATATCTGCCCACTAAATGCTGCAGTTTGACCAGTTAGAATCAAGTATTCCAGAGAGCCAAGTGATAAACCAAAATAGCTCTCAACCCATTTAAAACCTTAAACCTTCTTATTCAGTGAATTCACTACTACAGTCATCAGCAAATGTCAGGGCTTTATGTGAGGTCTGTGAGTGCTATAGATACGTGATTGTGCATCGTTCTCATCCGGTGTTTCTGCTTCAGATGCTGAGGGAGGTGGTTGCTAAGACGCTCGATAAACACGGGATCAGCAGCGAGCACAAGTGCTTTGAAGCCTGCAGTCAAAGACTGTTTGACATATCAAAGTTTTATCTGAAGGTGGGTACGAATCGCTGCCTCTTCCCCCCTCGCACCCTGCTGTCCTGCCTTTAGGACATCTTTGAAGCTCTCAAAATATGCTGTGTAAACGCTGCCGATTGATGTTATCTACATCATTTATCCATGACAGGGGAGCAAAAACTTAGTTCAAGAAAAACTTGTTTCAATTCGCTTTGTTCCTAAAGCATTTGGTATGGGGGAAAAAAAAAATCTGTTTTATAGCACTTGACTATTATTCCCTGGAGTTATTCAAGGTTTTTTCGTGCACAAAAATCATTCAAAATTTGCTCAATTTATACAGGCTGGCTTGCTACTGTACCTTTAAGACCTTAGTATAACAATGGCCTTTATGATAGGCTAACCTGCACTTATTAGCGTCTTAGTGTTGTTCATCAGGACAGGTCAAATCGCTGAAAACTGAATAGACATTGATGTACTGTGTAAACATCACATCAGTGGCTATAAGTGCTCATGGTTGTGACTGTTATAATCAAAAGTTTTTAAACAATCCATTTTTGACTTTTGTTTCAGTAAATGTTCTTAGTAGAATGAGGGAGCTTTATATGAATACCTATTTAAATATATTTTAGAATGCAATTTATTCTATGTCTTCAGTGTTAAATGATCCTTCAGAAATCATTATAATATGCTGATTTGGTGAGACATCAGAAACACTTAATGTTGAAAAAGGTTCTTAATATTTTTGTGGAAACCTTGATATACTTTCTTTTCAGGATTCTACGATGAATGGAAAGAAAATAATTTATTAGAAATAGGTCATTTTTGTAACCATGTAAATGTCTTTCTTTACTGTTACTTTTGATTCATTTAATGCATACTTGAATTAAAGTATTTTCTTTCAAACAAAAATCTCACTGACTTGAATTTTGAACGGCGCATGCATGCATAAATGAAATAAATCATTAGCAAAGCTTAGCTTCCACAGTGTTCTTCGTTAAGCCGTTATGCCTCAGCAACCTGTTTGTTTTGCAACAGGATCTGAAAACCTCACGTGGCCTTCACGAGGAAATGAAGAAAGCAGCCAGTAACAATGTCAAACAGGTAAAGCACACACTTCAGTTTGAGATGCCTGGCACACCTGAGTTGTTGAACATGACAGTTTACAACTGTTATTTTATTTTATTTTGAGTGATTTGATTTTGTAAGATGCCTTCAAAATTGCTATAATGTCATAGATTTCCACGCACACACTTTTCTCATCCACAGGTGATTGATTGGGTTGTGGAGAAATCTTCTAAAAGATGAACAGAAGAATTTTCAGCCAGAAATGTTGAAGGTAAACCTGCAGCAGGATGTCATGATCAGAACAACATGATGCTACAAAAATTGTATAAGCTTGTAGAAAAGAGCTTCTAATGCTATATAACCTCTCACAGCATCAATCATGGAAATGTTCCTGACAGGCCCTGGAGGCATGTACATAATTATGTTTCTGTTGTTTTTTACGTATTCGTGATAATCATTGATTTTAATGTATTAAAAAGTTATTTTATTTGCTTTTACATGGTTTTCACTAGAAAAGAAATGTCGTGAACTCTGTCTGACAAACAACAGCCAAATATGGCTGCATGTTTTCCGAGAAACCCTGTTTTGCATCATGAAAATCAGTCAGAGGGCGTTTCTGACCAGATCACATTTCAGTAATCAGAGTTCACTCAAATCACCACTCGAGCATGAAACAAGGAACACATGAAACTTTCAAGCTTTTTTCCAAAACCTCATCATGCCCTCTGATTACCACGTCTTTTTGTTTATCGCACACAAGCTATCGGCGCTAAACCTCCACTGCACAGATCTCACAAGTAGTTTGCCCCGAAATGACTGCTGTGTTGGGATCAAAAGGTCACACTGGGCTGAGGTCATAAAGAGTATTTGCTCCCTGGTACTCCTTGCCCAGAGAGGGTTGAGGGTGTCTCGTTTGGCAAAGTTGCCGGACACATTCCAGTCCCACACAGGGCCATTGTTCTCACTTCTGGGTGCCCAGAGGGGTGATGGGAAAGGAGGGAGGGGGGTTGCACATTACATTGGCAGCCCTGAGAGCCCTCGAAGGCAACATGCAATCTGAACTCACTCGCTACTTATCAACAGAGCTGCTCTGGTTAATAGGGTGGAACTCAATGTTATGATAGTGAATAATAAAACAGATTCTTTTAATAGGGTTTCTGTTTATTTCGATACATTGTGATACTCGGTTTTCCCCAGCTTTGAATCAGTATTTGGATCTCTATTAAACTGCAGACTGACAAGAAGCTCTTTTCTACAGTGTTTAAGCGCCTCACTTTGTTCTCCATGCTGACGTCTTGATATAAAAAGGGTTCCTATCATGAGGAATCAAATTTTCCTTGATCCTTTCATAAGAGTTCATTGTACTATGAAAATATGCTGTAATTTTCAGAACTTAAAACTTCCTCCCAGTGACCATTTATTGAAACTTAAGCTGAAAATGAGGAAGTATAAATAACGTTATTGTTCCTAAACAGTAGAAGTAACGAGTAAAACACGGAAGAGGACGTGTGTAGAGTCTGCTGATGGAGAATCTGAAAATGTATTTAATTCACACCATCATTTACTCATCCTCTTATCATTCCATACCTGTATGACTTTGTTCTGCTGAATGTTTTTGTCCACATTATTGAAGTCAATGGAGTCCAAATATATCACAATATTTGGATTTGCATTGACCAGTGTTTTAATTTAAGAATGAATCACGCAGAGTAATTAAGTCGCTTCAGTAGACCTAAATATACCAGTCAAGTCGTATGTGTTAAAGGTGCGTTCACACCATGTCAAAATTAAAGTAATTACGAGATTCCCAACTTGTAAAACACATTTACATCCTAGAACTTGTAATTAAAGCTTGAAAGCTGACTTGTACCACCTGATCACTATCACGTCATGTGGAAAAACTCAAAATGCCAGCTGCCTCAGCAATAAAATGTAGTTATTACATAATATTTGTTTAACTTTTTAAGTATTTATTATTAATAACTATGTTCATGTTATTAACGATAACAATAAACTTGACATACAATAGTTTACTCAAACAAGCACAAAGTTAATTAATCTAATGTTACACTACATAAATTATGTTTAACAAAGGCATTTGCATAACAACTGTTATTTGCATTATGGTCTTGTCTTTTGAGTACTCAAATTACTCAGATTCACTTTGCCGATAACAGTGTTGCCATACAAATGCATAATTTTGAGTCTGAGGATGTTCCAGCTTGCCATCAAGTAATTATGTCCTTTTGGAGCTTGAAAGTCTTGGACTTTCATTGACTTTCAAAATTGAATTGACTTTCATAATTTGAACAGAATAATTCTTCAAATTCATTATCTTTTGTGTCCCAATCGAGTTTGAAATGACACGAGGGTGAGAAAATGACAGAAATTTCATTTTAGAATGAAATATCCCTTTACTGTCGAGAACAGGTTCCCAGGCCTGTGACTCCTGGATCCATCATGTGTGCTGGAATGTGGCAGGGACGGTTTCACAGATGAGACAAAGGCTGTGCCACAGGGGCCCTACTGTCCCCAAATACATAACCCCTTCAATGAAGCAGTGCTCTGGGAACGCTCAGTGCCCGACAATGGACACTAATTGCTGGTTAACTTGGAAATTCTCGAGTAGTCTAATTTATAATCTGACATCTAAAGTACTTGAATGGCCTTTGTGTCTGCATATGACCACAGGCCAATGAGAGCGAATCTGAGCCTCCACAATAGTTGTTATGCTAGCGTACATGCATGCACATCACGCACTAATTGAGAACATTCTTCTGATGAATATTAAAAAAACAACTACACAAATGTGGCAGCGTTTCTAAAGTTTTCTTTTGCATGTCACAGGTTTGTACAGCAGTACTCCCGATTTTGAAAGCGAAACATTTGTTAAAGTCACCGAAACTCCATTTGTCTGTGGAAACAGATACACTGTTCTGAAGGGGAGGGCTGACCCTGTCTCGATTTTCCCCTTTTGTCACAAAGGCCTTGTGAAAGCAGACAGTTTGTTGACATGCCTCTTTGATGACCGGCACTCTAGAATGTCCTTGTTGATACTGCTCAACCATCGGTGTAGTGCATTTCCCGAGTGAAAGCACCAGAAACTAAACGAGATGTTTGAACTTTTATGTGCATTAACACGGTTTAAACTAGCCTTTCTTTAATCCACATTAGCTGCCAGACAGATGCAATAACTCAGACAGCTGTCACACAGATGGCCGCCTTCCCTACCGTTATATACTGTAGAAGTGAATGGTACTGTAAGTGCTGAATCCTCTGCTGTATTGGATTCTAAAATAATACTTCCAGTGTTATTTTTAGTTCCAATCACAAGCTAGTGTTCATTATATAGTTTGATTTTTTTTTCTCTTAGAAAATCAATGTGAAATTGTTTCACTATAATTAATATTTCTCTGAAAAATACATAGTTTATCATTACTGAAATGCAATTAAAATCATTCCGAGGTCTGCTACAGTGTCAGTTCTGCATCATCGTCCTCACTTAGTCTTGCGAGTTCCACCTCGTTCTGGATTTCCCTTCTCAGTGTTGAAATAATCACGTCACTGTTTCAGTCTATGACAGTTCAGTCTCAGGCTACCAATCCTAATCTTGCAATCTTGGCTGATAGGAAGGAGTGGAGGATAAAAACAATAGGCTTGGGACAGGAGTGCAAGTCCAGTTGCTGTGAATGGAAAAAAACAAAACAAGGTATTAAGCAATGAAGGGAAGTTCCTGATGTGACAAACACATGTTGAGAGCAACAATCGGGCAGATCTTCTCAGGAACTTGGACCATCTATCAGTACAGACATGCATCATTTCCTGCTCTCAAGAATTCCTCCTATTGATGGTATATATATATATATATATATATATATACACATACATACATTAGGCCTGTCAATTTAATACGTTCATTTAATTAATAAGTTATGGGGGAAAAACGTGTTAAAATTATTAACACATTTAACGCACCCGCCCCAGGATCATCTTACATGTCATGGCTCAATATTGCCAATGAAAATATTACCTATAAAGCCAGAGCAGAACTGTTGTTAGTCTCCGAGCAACACACAGCAGTGTTTAATTTATGACAGAATCTGCATTTTGAGCGAATCAATCTGGTGAACCAGTGATTCAATGGCCCATTCATAAAGAGAGCCATTTACTTCATTCCTGAATGAATTAGCCATTTGAACCAATTGAATGAATGAATGACTCAATGTCAATGACTTACTCATTTAGACATTTACCGCCACCAACTCGTAGTTTTAGTTTCTTATTTAGTATCGTTTCATCAAAAAAGTTTTTTTTTCCATTATTATTAAAAAACAATTAAGTTCTTCAAATTAAGTATAGTTCACCCAAAAATGAAAATTCTTTCATCATTTACTCACCCTCATGGCCATTGAAGCCTAAGTTAATGTGTAATAAATGTTGAAAAAATTTTTTTTTTACCACAATAATGACTTTAAATTATCTTTTGGGGTTAATTATTTTACCAAAATGAATGTGTGAATATTTGGTGATTAGGTTAATTAATCGCCACGTCATGTAATTAATTAGATTTTTTTTAACAGTGATTATTTTTTAATCTAACTTAAATAATAGAAAACACAGCACTCTCAGCATGGATGACTAATTTTGTTGCTGCTGAATGAACCTCTGATTTTACTCACAATTTCACCCTCGTTTCCACCAAAATCCAGATAGAGGATCCGTACGCCGTCGTCCGCAGACATCTTCAGCTTTTCAAACGGGTAGCTGAAAAGTGTCCGTGCCAGAGAGCTGTCGTCTCCATCTGCTATGACAGAGAAACCTTGCTCATAGTGAATGACCAACCGACAGTCCTGACCCTGATACATACAACCTGAAGGAACAGAGACACGGAAGCTTTAAAGAATATTCCAAATTCAATACAGCTGTCAAAACTATGATTAACATATAAAGTGGATCAAAAAAGTTAATCAAAGTTGTATATATATATATAAAGTTCATACTATTTTAAAACACTTTCAAAGATAAAAAATCTGTGAAATTGTCAATATCCTTTTGAGGTGTGACTACTTTATTTGGTGGATGAAAATTGGCCCCACCTCAACTTTACAGATCTAATAATAAACATTTTACTGAATTATTCATGCAGATGCTTTCACATCTTCTAGAAATATATTTTTCAAGTACTATAAAAAAAAGAGATCAAGTATTAATGATTTGAACTGCAAATTTCATTAAGGTATGAATAAAATGGAAGTGTATTCCATCTGTGAGATGAATGTCCTTTGAATCCTGATAATTGGTAAATCATTTATCACCAGTAATCTCTGCTCAATACCTCCCTAGTTCCATCACATACATCACAGGACTCCATGTATCTAGTATCACTCCTCCAGTCCATTCAATAACAGCTCATCAGGCACCACAGGATGTGTAGAAAGAAACCTACTGTTACCATGTCTATTGTGAGCGTGCCAGAGATCCACTTCTGCTGTTTCCTCCATTTGCCCCAATAAAGCTTCCTGAATCGCTCTTTGACCGGGTAATTGCGAGGCTAGTGTGTTCTTTTCACATTGTGTATCTCTGAGAAACCCCTCGGCTCTGGCTACAACCCAGTCCATTAGGCTGATTAGATCATCACAGCAATGAAAAAGCATCTTCTTCTGCAATTTACCCATTAAATCTGAATTACACTGACATTAAATACTCAAACACCTATTAATCACTTACTTTGGGTGAGGGGGCCGATTTCGGAATACTGTTCCCATGTCACTCTACTAATACTGTAACCTTATCCCCCATCCAAACGGCTTGATCTTCAGGACTGAGGGACTCTTTCCCACCAGATGGGCTTTTTAGGCACAAACTGCATCCTTTTTAACACGAATGGACTAGCATAGGAATTTTTCTGCTTTTTAACTACAATGGCTTGGCCCTGATATACTTCAAGCGAAATCGAAGAACTGTTTGGTTTAAAGTAATCTATTGTATAAAGTTCTAAATAAATAAACATGACTTTACTTTACTGGAGGGCCAAATTGCAGAGCTTGTGCAAACATCCTCATCTCTATGATCAGATGCTTTCTTAACTGCTGTTTTCTCACCGCTGTCATTTTTGATGTGTGTTTATTTTGTCATTGCGAGGAAAGTGCGTACATATTTATATATTCATGATCTAAACGCCGCTCTCAGCAGCATCGGGATGTTCGCTAACAGTATACAGCTGCAAAGGTATTTCCAAGTTCTTTTTACCCCTAAACGAAGAAAGAAATAGAACTTCGCTATGAGTATATCTGGACGTTAATTCAGTAATTCAACTGCAAGTCATGTGCCTATGCAGGCTTATCTTTTCCAAATCATGAATAATAACACATTTACTTTAACACTTTTAGTCTATGCGCAATGTGCTTTACAAAGCATACACATGAAAGTACATCTAAATATGAAAATCTGTCATTTGATTAGAGCCATTGTGGGCCCCTCAAATTAATTAATCAATGTTAAAAGCGCCACTTTTTTTTGTGCGAGACTTTTTTTGTGACTTTTTATCATTACAGCCTGAAAAAGGATTATGAAGCTTGTGGCCAACTATAAAAGTAATATATGACGTCACAGAATTTTTACAGAACCTTAAGAAAATGAATCTTTGGAGACATTAACTCCCTGAACAGATTACAAGATTAGACTAAACACAGGTAATGGAGCATCAGCTGCCAAATGGGCCTTTCCCATAAAATCCCAAATATGGAGCAGCTCCAAGATTCTGACGCAAACCGAATCTTTTTAAGGGAAGAAAAAATGTCACATCCAGTCTAACTTGTTATTCGGCGTGATAAAAGCGGTCTGGTTTGTTTTGAGAGGATCTGCATCTGTTGCTCTCTGCTACAAACTCAAAGTAATTAATGTTCTCCCAAATGTATTAATTAGTGATTCTGGCATGTTGTAACAAGGTCAGTCTATTTTTATTATGTTTCTCTCAGTAGATTTTTCCAGAGTTCATCTTCCTACACCAATGCTAACGTGCTTAACTCGTGACAATTAAATCAACATTAATCATTTAATCTCTGTCTACTTGCCATTCTAGCATTGTAGGTTAAGTGGAAAATTATCTCAAAGCCTGATCTCAGAACATATGAAAATATCTGACAGAAGGGGAAAACCGCGAGATATCCAAATAAGGCGCGGTAATCTCCAGGGACTCGCATTCAGTTCAGCAGCGGCGGATCATTTCCTATCAGTCTAGCCTAAGGGACTGCCTGAGAGCTTCAATTCCCAGAATGCTTTGCTCGGTGCCCCTCGCCTGCTGCATTGAGACCACACAGGAACTCTGCCATGGCATTCCGTTCTAAAAATACACTCTTTACCAAAACGACTTCAGTATAAATAACATAGATCCAAAAGTCAGAAATATTGTAGTGCAGCACAGAGCGTTTGGGAATTCAGAGTACAGTAGGAGCCACCGACCATGACATCAGACGGCCGAGATGCATTTATCTTTGCATACAAGCTTGCATGTAACCACAAATCTACATTTGATGCTAGTATGAGTATATTTTTTAAGAAACTATAGCTGAAAAACTAATGTAAAAAGAGGAAGCTGGATGAAAGAAAATGCACAATAAATAATAAGATACAAATGTGTAAAACATTTCACTCTGATGGAAAAAGTTTGGGTCATTCATCCAAAGAAGTTTGAATATCTGAATAAAAAGTTTTTTTTTTGTTTTTTTTTTTGGAATTCTTTTGTTAATAAATAAATAAATAAAATAACATAGTAAAGAAATGGCAAATAATCCTGGTAAAGAAATGGCAAATAATCCTGGTACAATAGACCACTTCAAAAGATGCGGTTTCATTTTTAAACCTTATTGTGCATGTTTCTCGTGCTCAGAATTATTCCAAGCTGTGAATAGGTCATAAGACGTGAGAAAGGAGCAAGGAGTAGGATCCATACTCACTGGTAGTGACTTCTTTGATCATCTCGGCAGATGCGTGGCAGCCAGTGACTATGTGTCTGGTCCAGAGTGACAGGTCTTTGCAGGTCTCTGCTCTAAAGAGGTGGGCTTCGATACCCAATCTGGTTCCCGTTCGTGTAGCAAAGGACAACTCGCCACCAGGCTGTGGTGAACCCTTATCTGGACCAGAATGCACCAGCCTATGATCAAAAAAACTCAACATAAGAGATTTGTTTTCCTGTTGTATCATCTGAAAGGTATCATTGACGAATAGAATAGACTGCTCTATTTTAATATGAAGTATTAATCTAGATTAATCGAAGAACTAATCGATTATCAAAATAATCGTTAGTTGCAGCTCTACTATTAAGTACTTGTTCCTTTGTCTTTTTGTTCAATCAAAGTTTACAATGTTGTGATTCACCTAGTAGCTGGTTGTTTTGGTTCATGGCTTATAACTTCTTTACGAAGAGTTTTTTTTTTTAAATCCCTATGGGAAAAAACTAATGGGAAAAATATCTGCAGAACCAAGGCCACTGAAAAAGTGGACGGGCACTGTCGCATTCTATTTACTGGCGTGGGATTTAGTCCAATGAGTTTTCACTGTTTGCGGGGCTGCCCGGCTTGACAGAAACTTGAGATTTCAAAATAAGTTTTGAAAAGTTTTTAGAAAAAGCACAGCTATACTTTCTGCCATTTTGGACAATCTCAAGGTCAACAAAATATTAACACATGCCAACTGAGCCTGTGATAACTGCCCTATCAGCCCTAGAGTGAGAACTGGGCTGCAGTCCAGTTAAACTTGGACTTCAAATCTATCCCTTGTAGCAATAGCTGCCGCCTCACTCAGCCTCAACAGGCCTTTAATAGCCGTAATGCTTTTGTAGTGTTTCTTTCCAACTGGCTGAGAAAGACTGCAGTTGTGTATTTCAGTTCCCAATTGATCAGCAGCACTGCCAACTGCCATGCAAAAAGTGTGAGTGTTTGCATGTGTATGTGTGTGTGTGTGTGTGAGTGTACAGAGGGTTTTGCAAGTGTGTACACCATGATTGGTTTTCCAAAGGTGTGTTTGTATGAACGAGCAAAAAGACAGCCGTAACGCTGTGTGTGAGTGTGTACCGTGTGGCGAGCAGAGGGTAGGTGTGTGTCGGGCTGAGCCAGTGTTCTCTCATGCGTGGCATACTGTCAAACAGCAGCAGGTCTTTCTCCGTCAACATCACGAGCACCGGCTTCCAGCGTTGTCTTTCACTTTCCGTCTGAAACACACACACACCCTCAGTAAAGTCAACATCGATTCAAAAGAAACCCCATTTATTTTCTTAATGCAAGTTCCTTTTCCTCATGTATAAAGCTTTGCCTGAAAGTATGCACACACAAAAGTTTTCAGATATACAAGACCTATACATAGTTCACTTTATTTATCCCAGTTAGGGGAAGATTGCGGGCACATGCACATTCTTCATTCCCCTACCCATCTCCTCCTCGAAACAGCCATACATGGTGCTTGCGGAACGTCCTGATTTTGCAGGGTCAACATATTTTGTTGGTCCTGGAACAACATTCCAGTCCGAAAATGTAATCATAACCATATCCCTACCTCTAAACCTAACCTTACCCATAGGTTACCCCTAAAATCAGAGGGAATGACAGGTGAGTGACACTGATGTAGAAGCGCCTAACCCTGGCTGTAAGCCTAAACTAAACCGTAAACTTGTCCCTCAAATCTGTTCCAGGATCAACAAAGATGTTGATCCAGGAACATGTTGTACTTGATAAAATCAGGTTCGGAGGTACAGTTTACATACTGTACGCAAAGCATTTTTGTTTTCTATTAAAAGCATTCAAAAAAAAATAAAAATTTACCAGAGAAGCAAAACCTTACGACACCTTGAAAATAAGTGTATTATTCTAACCTCACAGGAAAAATTGCGTAGCGTTAATTCTGGCAGGTCTGACTCTGAGCTGATCCACATCTACCTATAGGAATACAACACCTATCCCAGCATCCATATATAAGCTCCTTCAGTATTATCAGCAGCAATCGTGTTTGTCAGGAGCGAATTACCCTCCTCCATCCCCAGCTCCTCCTCTCGTCCAGTCAGGATTTGGCATTCTGATTCCCCTTTGAATCAGACTAAATTCTCGAATTATGTTGTACATTAAAATATTGACATTAATGATATGTGCAATACATTCATGTTGGTTCTATTCTGTTTACCCTAAGGGGGGGTTATTGCTGCTCTCCCTGCTCTTATCCATGCTAGGCTGCATGGATGCGCAGGGAGTAATTGCCCAAAACAGAACCAATCCAAACTGAATGCTAATTGTCAATCGTATTTGACGAGAACTTGCAATTATTATTGCTTTTCTCCAGTTCTGCATCTCTGACCACACTGAGAAGTTTCAGAGGTAATGCTTATTTAGACAAACTGCTTTCTCATTATTTGACCATATCATTTGATATTTGAAGTATCAATGCAATATTATGAGGAAAACGATGGCAATATATTAGTATGATTGTATCAACCCTGTCTTACTGTGAATGATTCATCCGCACACGTTATTACAGAAAAACAAATGCTTGTCATCATCTTTAATGAAATTATAATAACTTGCTTTGCCTCTGAAATGGCTTTCCTTTTCGGATGACTTCACAAATCCCTTATACTTTCACCCCTCCCCTCTAACCACCATTCTGTTGAGAAACACCCACTTAACATGATCCAATCATTTCCAGGTGAATAAAATTAAGCCCAACTCAACATTTTTTTCACACTGAAAATCGTGTTTCACTCTGAAATCCATCACATTACAGAAGTGAGATTTGAATGACATTTCACGTTGACTTTAATAAGCTCAAAAGTAAACCTGCACTACTGAGTAATAGTTCCAAACGTTGTCCAAATAAGACCTTAAGTTGAGCCTGAATGCATTTACTGCTGAAGCTCTCGTCTATGACAGATGTCCCCTCAGGGCTTTGATAGCCTGACAGACCACTCAAATCTCACAAATCACAGGGTCAGTTTGCCTTAAGGCTAAAAAGAGACCCCAGCGGGGCCGAGTGCATCAGAAGCAGATGCGCAACCACAAACAGGCCCTTGTTATAAGCACAAAAAAAAAATCTGCTCGCTGTCTGTGGGCATTCAGCACACTGGAGGTTTTTTCCTCATATAATTATTCATCAAGGGGCCGGCAGGTTGGTAATAGGAGACGGAACGGGTGAGCTCTCATTAAAGGGCAGGCTGAGACTGGGCTGCCCACAGCCCTGCCATCACTGCAGTTCTCTATTAACCGGCCCAGCCAGGCCTCGGCTAATGAGACGGCGATGAAAAGAAGATTTAATAGGGAGGAAAAACCTGCGGTCACACTGAGAAGAGTCATCCTCCAAACACTCCAGTACCCGCTCACCACGATTTGTGAGAATTTTTAGAAGAAAAAAAAAAACCTCTTCAGAGGAACTGTCTGTACAGTTTTGAGAATGTTAGTCATTTTTCCAACCAGAGTGTATGGTATAACCTGGGACCTGCTAACATGGTTCATCCGTACACGTTTGTTTTAAATCATGTTCGTACCATTTTCACAAGTATGTGGCAAACATTAAAATTTGTGTACTAGAGGCCCATCAAAGAGGTGGCTAATGGGAGGGAAGCAGAGGGCAGAGAACTGTTGTGTCAAATGAAGTCCTGTTTCATTGTCAATCAATAAACATGCCTTTTTTAAAACAGCCAATAGCGTATCACTTGCATAATAGCCCTACAAAGCTTCTGACAGCTTGTGACAGGCCTGTTTAGAATGCGGTTTGAGATGATACTGACAAGAAAACAGGCTTCATGACTGTGTCTGAAATCTCTCCCTATATAGCGCACTGTGTGCTATTCATTACTTAAAAAATAGTTAATGTGTGAAGAAACGACCATTTCAGATGCAGCTGTAGCAAATCTTTTTCTAACGTAAGGGATGGGATGATTCAGATTCTTGAGAGCATTTGATTGGACAGAAAATCTGAAAAGCTGAAGTGCTCCATATTTGTGGAAGATACTGAATTTTGAATGTATACACATACATATATGCATTCAAAATGCATACATATATATAATCTAAATGTGCATTTTGTTATTGTTTATGAGCACACCTGCTTACGTATATAAAACTCTAAATAAGTATGACAGCAGATTTGAAACGAGCACCTATGATACAAATGTAACCAGGCGTACCTCTTACACGTGAAAAACAAAAGCAAAAATTATTGTAAAAACTTGTAAAAAAGCACTTTAATGTCCTCCAAACTGTTTTCTTTAGTGAATGTAGGTTTTCCACACAGTTATTATTATCATGAAAGGAACATTTTACAGTGGAACACTTACATCAAACCAAAGACCTTGAGCTAATGCTGGGTTTTGTGTAAGAAATCCGTATGGGTCTAGACAGCTTACTTTTACTTAAATTTGGGTAACCTTTTCATGGGGGCAGGAATATCATGAAGCTGAATTGATGTGCGTTATATGCAGTTGGACAGTTGAAACAGGCTGGTGACATCATAAGCTCAATGCAAAAACAATTTAACATTTTCTTTTACCATCTTGATCAATGTTTTTTTCTGGCATGGTAATTGATATGACAACATTGATATGTTTGGTCTTGGTTGAATAGATCTGCTATGCTGCTGCTGCTGCTGCAGAGCAAGTACAGGACTTGCCACTGCCAAATCATATATGACACGCTGCTGTGAGCAAGTACATGATGCTGCTGCTGAACAACTTGGATGCATGAATTACCAGTAGCAGATCTATACAGGTGGAGCTGGGGAAGGTGGAGGGTTTCTGTAAGCGCGCTGCACTGCTAAGGCAAAAGCAGAGCAAGTATTTGAAGGTTGAGCAGTGAGCTCATTGGCTACTGATACAGCAGGAACCAATCAGCTGTGCCCTATAAAGAATGATGTGATTGCGATCAGCCTGAGTTTCATGACAGAACTTTGTAAATGTGGTCTCAGGTTTTTGCGAAGCCTCACTGCGAAAGTCAATAGCACAAGTACATTCATTATACTGTTTAAGATCATCACATTTAAATTGTTTTCATCAAATCGAATTGAATCAATTCTCCACCTTTTCCGCTAGCCAGCCGAGGTATCGGATCTCTCGACTCCCGGCGATGCTGTGGCGGCCTGCGTGTTCTCGGAGTTCGCTGATGACTTTGCTGGTGAGGTTTGCGATGGCAGTTTGCATGAGAGTGAACCAGGTCTGGGCAGAGGCCGTGTCTGTATGTCTCATGACTATTGTGTGCTTAGCATCAGAGGAGTGCAGCTCCATCTGCCTGAAACACAATAAGAAAGAAAGAGAATACAGTTCAGCTTCCGTTTTAATCTAAATCCAGAGTTCACTGGTCAAGCTAAGGGGTTATTAAAGGAATAGCTCAACCAAATATTGCAATTTTGTCATTATTTACTTACTGCATGTATGTTGCACAACATGTGGCAGACGAAAGTTTTAATATTTCTTTTATAAAAAAATTATAATAAAAATGATTATGCCAAACTACTTTGAAAAAAAAAAAATCCCCTCATACCATCAGTACAATTGTATTACCCTGACATAGTGACTTTATGCCCTCAAAAAATAGCTAAATTTATCTTAAACAAGAAATTTAAAAACATGCTCATTATAGAAGAGGTGCATTTAAGTATGTATGTATTAATTGCATTTTTAAAGCATTTCTGGATGTTTGCCTGAATGAAAGCAACAGATAGAAAAATAACTACTGCTTCTATAAAATTAAATCTAGTAGAGTTGAATGAGTTAAATATATTACAGAACAGACTACACGCAATGACATTTGACAACATTTATTTAAACACGAGCCATCTGAGTTTACTTAAAGGGCAGACAGTGCTTAAAAGAGCTCTGGAGTCAACATTACCCACCAGAATATCAGATACACCAGGTTTAAACAGAACCATACATCAGTTCGGTTCATGGAGTTTACAGTGATAAATACTCCGCTCATACATCATCTAGAGAAAAAGTCTTAACCTTACACTCCACAATATCATTTTCAGGTGCACCGTGTAGGTAAAAATAGATCTACCTTCATGAAGACAGAGAGTTTGGAGGGGCTTAGGGGGGTGGGCACAGATGGAGCTGATGTGTTTGCAGTAGACTGGAGGAAAAAGCTTTTTGGATGAGGCCCAATGAGTTCTGCCCTTTAAGACTATAATTGGGAGAATTTCACAACTAATGGAGATGCCTGTGTCCAATTTAGGAAGTGAATGTTTCAATTCCTTTTGTGGTCAAATGAGATCTCTCCTAGGTAGTAAGCAGACCTCAGAAAGTTACCCTTACAATTCAACCTCAGAGAACTTTTGCCATGTTTTGTTTACATAGACGTGTCAATGATAGGGCAAAATCTAGCTCTTGGTTCAAGTAATTGTAGAGAGGAAATGTGCAGGTCCAGACAGAGAAGGGAAAAAAAACTAGAGATGTTAAAAAATAAAATAAAAAGAGTAATAGTTTTAATTTTTGGCCACTTTTTTAATTCTAAAGATATTTTTGGCTTGGAGGCCCCGTCCACCTGTGAGGGCAAACATCTTGGTTATCATAGTTACTTATAGTTTTTGTTATTTTCTAAGACAAATCAATAGAACTATCCAATGGATTTTTTGTTTTTTAAATATATCATGCATGGATGAATTTTTGGAGAGGTCACTGATTTAAAAAGTGGATGTTACTGAAGAAACAGCTCTACGTACATTATGGAATACATTATTTCTATGCAGAGATGCTTGAAAGAGTCAATAACAGTGGAATCTACAATGAGAAGCAGAACAAAAACTGAGCATTTCATTGAAATGGCCAGAGACCGAGTGGAAAATGGTTACATACTGTATTACCAAATTATGACTACTAAAAAATGCTATGACTACTAATTAGTAAAGAAAACACATTAGCGGATATTTAAAAAGTATGCCATGACTAGATGACATTCTTATTATTAACTGAAAGTCAACAGCCATTCTTTTTAATCGCCATTGGATTTTTTTTACATGCTCTTAAAATGGAAAAGATTAGATTGACATTAGGGGCTGGAATCTTAAGGCACCTCACAATCAGATACGACTGAACAATTATCGATCTACATTTTTATTATTAATTAAAGAGTTTACCGACTTTACTGAGACAATCGAATTTTTGACTTATTTTCATACTTATTTCTCTGAGGTGTGTGTGTGTGTGTGTGTGTGTGTGTGTGTGTGTGTGTGTGTGTGTGTGTGTTCTATGGTTTATGAAGACACAAATGTGTATAATGTGTCAAACCAAACAAGAGCAAGACTAACACAAGACAGATGGAAAGGTCGCTGACACATCTGCCGTGGAGGAACATCTTCATACCCCAAACCTCCAGCTACTCTAACTTCCACCAAAACAACTCCAGTTACAGATCCACTCTGGACCATCAGAACGCCCAACAGTCCAAAGAAATGACAACAGTGGAAGAGGGCACATTCTATTTTTATTCCAGATGGATTTTGCTTAGGAATTTGACAGGAATCCTCTCACAGTGTGGCACTCGAGGTAAGCCGTGAATGTCTGCAGAGTTGATAGAGCTCCGCATGAGCACCACAGTGATGGATGGGCTAAAAGACAAGGGACACAATGGTGTAAATTGAAAACAGAGCTGGAGGGTGTGAGCTGACGGTCTGCAGGGCTCCTTACTGACATGCCGCATGGCAGGAGTGAAGTCTTTCGTTTGTCTGTCTGCCTGTCAGTTTATCTCACTATCAGTCTGGCCACGCCACATATTTAAGCAATATCTTATGAGCAGGAGTGCTGTTGTACTGAATAATAACAGGGCTGTGATTCCTCAAAGCATTCAGCAATGCAAAAGTGGTATTGTGATATTTTGTTCATTTTATTGTGTATTTGGAATTCATTTTCTACTCAAGATGACACATTTATACTCAAAAACAATCCATTGAATATTACCGTCATTGTGTATTGTGTACCAAGTACTGAGATCTTTGTGTTCAGGTGCCGGATTACCTCTTATATGTATGTATGGTGTCTACATTTATTTACTTGTTGATGTTTTTCTAAGTAAAGCATACACTTTAAAAGCATGGTTTAATTCAGTGCTATATTGTTCCGAGTAAAATGGATTTCAAAGGAAACTTCAACTAAGTAGAAATTACTCAACTTTTTGAGTTAAAATTACTTATTTTCTTTGTTAATTTTACTTAACTTAAGTAGAGTTTACTTAATTTCATATGTGAAGTTTACTTAAAAATATGCGTGAAAAACTTGCAAAAGACAAAAATTAAGTACATTTTTACTTTGTTTTTTTCTTTTTCAGTGTATGTTTGAGACAAAGCTACAACAAACAAATGGAGGCAGAAAGTTATTAGAGTGCAGTTTGTTAAAGTCAGCATGAAACAGAAGTTGCAATAGTATTTTCTTCTCTATTATGACGTATATCCGAGTGAAATAGCCTCTCTAACAAGAAAAAATTTAGGATTTTGTCCATTGGAAATTGATTGGATGGTTTGTGGTTTGCTATTGCTATGATCTCAAGTGATTGACAGGTTGCTCTGCCCTCGCGCCAGTAAACACATCATCATAGAAGAGATGAGATGTTGCTGCAAAAGGGAGGGGAAGTTAATTTGATTAAAGTTTACGAGGCCACATGACATTTGTTGTTTGTTAAAATTAATCATTTTATTTGTTATTATAAATACTACAACATACCATAAAAAACAAGAATTGTCCATATTGAGTCCATGGTGACTTTAAACATTCTAGCAGCTCACTGACGCAAAGTCTTACAGTGTTTTAAAAAAAGATGTGACAAGTTCCTCTTGTCATTATTGTCAAGCAGCTCAGCTCTGGTACATCATCTTTTAACACACTTCCTGTGAAATGTTATGGTTAATCTCACAAACCACAACGTTCATTTTTCTCACGACAAAAGTACAATATAGTGCAAAAATAACATGAAGCTAGGAGAACAAAAAACACTGTGGTTAGTGTGATCACTAGAGCAAAAACACATTCAGCAACACAAAATGAAACATCTAAGACTGATATTTTATTTAAAATATTTGCATCCTCAAAATAAAAGTTTGACTTCAAAAACAAGACTTCTTGTTTAGAAAATGGTGAATATGTTTATGGTTTTGAAACACAAGTATTATGTATAATGGCATTTTGTTGATATAAATTAAGGAGACTTTCTACATATTATGCATGTTAACTATATTGCATTGATACACTACAGACCAGATAATTATATTCATAAGTATATAGGTCATATACACATGCACTACCGTTTAAAGGCACACTATGCAAGATTTGTCCCTTAATATAACAGCTTCGAAATAATTTCGATGGTAAACAAACTCGTAATAGGGCGAATCATCCCGATAGCAAAGCAGGGGGGGGGGCAGTTATTATATTATTATTATAAATTACACTCATAGTAGATCATATAAATAAATACATCCATATAAATGTTCCAGTTTATCTACTGGACACTGCTAACCTGAAAACGTATTGTTACCTTTTTGCACCAAGCATCATTTTAGCCTCTTGATCAATATTTTATTTGTATATTTACTATTTATTCTTTGGACATGGTATGCAAATACGTCACAGGTTTGGTGTTTGGCTTCATGTCTTGCATTTTGTTCTGAGTGTTTTTTTTGGGCCCAGCTAAAGCACTCTGGTAACATAGGAAATCTTTGAAGTCATTGTTGACATGGACTTTGACGTTGTCCTCCATTACTTTTGAATATATGAAGGTTCACTGACAAGCAGAGGACACTAGCACTCTTTAGACATCAAACATGACGGAGTGAGCGACCAGCATAAAGCATTTGTTGCGTGGAGTGCATTACCATGGGCTGTCACATTCATCCTCTAAATAATGAGACCCCTTACTGCACATCCTGAGACGGCATTAATGTCTAAAACATTTCAAATCACTTTCTCCACCATCTTTAACAAGCATGTCCAAACATCTAAACGTCTAAAATCTGTGCTTGCTTGGGGGTCCGAAAAGATTTTGATTCTCCTGATCTAAGATGTTGAAATTTTTTATGAAAACATAACATGTGGGTTTAGAATGACAAAAGTTTCATAGGTAAATGATAAAGAATGATAACCCGATTTTCCTTTTTAGGTGAACTCTCCCTTTAAATTTTAAGCACTATTTCTTTGATTTTCTCTTTTTGACAAGAAACTGAGTAGGAGACAAATAAAGAAAAATAGTTAAAGAACTAGATTTGATTGTGAAGAAGTGCGTTTGGTCTATTTGGAAATGAGACTGTCCTAACCACAACCTATAAACCCACTTGTCAAAGCCACACACTTGACCATATTCTAGAGTAGATCTAAGGATAATAAGTGAATTTACTGAAAGGCCATCAAGATATGCACACATTCATTCTTATGCCTAATATGCTGAAAACGGCTCTAGTTGAGGCGTTTGCACCTCTGTATATTACTGTTGGTCGTTTAACATTTCAATCGTATCACAGTTGTCAACAATTAAGTGTTTAGCTACTTACTTAAATCATACCTCACATTTTGACCAATAAAACTGAAGTTCCATGCTGTAATTCACACTTTGCTTCTGTAAAAAGTAACAGTAATGCCCACCTTCTTTGATTGCCCATCTCAGTCATTCTGGCATAAACTATGTTTCCATCCACCTATTTTTATGCCAATGTTGGGATAAAAACCACTGGATGCAATTGGCAAGTTGAGCATAAATTCTAAAAATGCGTATAAAAAAACATATGCACTCATTTGAGGAAATGCCCAAGTCAAAGTTTGTCATCAAAATGGTTGGGTACAATGACCTCCCAGAACTGTCGCACACGATTGTATTCCCAAACATCAGGCATCCACCGCCAAACGCAAGATAAATTGACAGCGTGCATTTCTTTTTTGTCTACGTGCTGTCTTGATGCGCAAGTTTCATTATGGATATTTTGCGGCAACGATTTTGTTTGTTATCGAACATAATGTTTTAATCGTTTTATGCGATATTCTAATTTTGCAGCCTAAGTTCGAAGCTTTGGATGGAAACAGCTATTAACGAGCGCTGATCAGCTCATGAGAAAGTATTTATTTGGTAATTATTTCATTACTTTTATTACACTCCTCGAAAGAAATACAACGTTCATGGGTGTAATTTCATTAGACCCATGAAAATACAAAATAAACGATTTCCCCAAAGTATTCATTCTTCCCAATGTTGAATTCAGTGTGAAACCATTTAAAACCATTTGCTATAATATTTATTAAAATATTCTGTAATGTTTTAAACATTTATTTATTGGACTTTGACCTCTGATAAAGTAATGCTTCAAGTTTGCAAACTTCCTGTGGTCAATATATTGAATGCATTAGAAGCAGTACCTGTTTTCTGGGTCAGGGACAGTCATACTGCGGGTGATGTAGCACATTTTGAGGGGGATGTATCTGCGGTCGCCCTGTAAGGACAGTGAGGGGGGGCTGGGGATATCGAAGTGAGGACTGCCGAGACGAGGGGACTCAGGAGGCGGGGTCTCCCAGCCAATCTCAGACACCGGTGAGCCTTTTTTCACATATGGCGTCGCTTCCCTCATGTATTTCACTAGAACAAAAAAGAAAAGGGTCAGTTGAGGGTCGTGACATTATTACAGTTCACTACTGTGAACTGTTCGCACATTCTCTTCATCTAAGCTTCTTTTATAAAAAACAAAACAGTATCGATAGACGCCCATACCTAAAAAAATCAACACAAAACAGCTCTGCGAGTTAATTTTCCATCACGTGTGCACTGGGCCTTAGCCAGTCAGAAATGAAAGCAGGAAACCCCTACGCAAACCACTTCACTCCCACAGCTGTCCTGAGTGAGGAGATCAATTCACCGCATATTTGCATACTATTCGATTGCATTTCTAGACGATTGCTGCTGGCTTTATGACAGGGCAATGAACTTGAGGCTGAAGCATCTGCACATGAACGTGCTGATAACCGAATTACAACTGCCATGCTTCTCAGGTGAATGTCACACTGAGGGCCAATTATTCCCATTCCATATGACAGCTTAATCTTTACAGGAAGCAGTTGACCATGTGAGCACAGGGCTATTTCACAATAATAGAGGCATTTCACAATTTACCCATAAAAGAGACAAATGGGCTGTTTGGCTATTTGGCATGGCATCAATTTGGTTAAAACATAGTCATTCTGAATGCCTGAGGGCAACATACAGTTGCATATTCCATAAATGCTTCTCTCTGCAAAAACTTTTGCACATATGTGCTGCAGTGTGCCAAGTAAACAATCCCTAACTGCAGGACCAAGTAATAAAAGATCAACAGAATGATTTATGACGAGAAAACATAAAAAAATTCACTCTGCTGGTAGACACTTTTCAAAAACAGGGTGCACTTTAGTGTCCCATTACTTTTTAAAATGACTAAAAACAGTGTTAATGTTGTAAAATGTATCAATTATGAAACTAATCCCGTTCACACCACCGGCCTTAAAGCAGCTCTAAAAAAGATAATAGTTTCATTACTCAGCTCAATTTATTTATTCAGTGTTGTCAATGTCTGTCAATGTTGCAAAGCTCATAAACAAATTATTGCTTTATAGTATTGCATTATTACAGGATTGTAATACAAATAGAAAAGAAAACTAAATATAATATTTAGTTTGTACCTCCTTTGGTACCTTTCTCTGACCATTTGTTGGAAACTTCAAGTATTGAGTTTGAGTATTTGAACATTTTTTATTGTCTGGAATGCATCCAATCACTGTTTTGTCTAAAAAAATGTATCCTGAATTTGGGATAAGAAGCTTTCTCTATTGTGTGGTATTGCTCAAGTAACACACACACACAGAAGTGAAGAGAAGACAATAACATACATTTTCTATCTGCCTCCAACTATACTCTGTATGCGTTATCATGACCTTTAGTTTACATGTTAAAACAGGAAACACAACTTGCAAAGCTGGTGTCACTAAGGCTAAACGCCTAAACAAAAATCCCTGTCTTTACAACTTCAGACTGATAAGATTAAGAACAAAACAAAGCAAGATAACTATCTACAGAATCCATAAACTCCATCTAAATGCAGAGGCACAGAAGTGAGAAGTTCAGAATGCTACTGCCAAAGTCTCACATGTAACTGTACTTCACGGTCAAGGATTCTTCTGTCAGCTCTTGCATAAAACATTACAACTCAGAACTTTAGAGTCCACCACACAGCAGGTGGAACTCTATTCACAGGGCTAAAAGCTCCTGTGGTCCTTTATCCTCAAGGACAAGCTAAGAGACTAGCTACAAACACAAACTTATGAAAAGATTTTCTATGTTCTACAAAGGCAAAGGGATAACTTTGTGCTTAAACAGTTTGTTATATCTTATCTTTGCTTATTTACTTAATCATGTCACTTCAGTGGCAGGCAAAAGATGTTATGCAAATCTCCTTGACGTTTTGTCACTAAAATAACTTTCTGAAAATTCCTTTTAAAAAGTTTTTTTTCTTCTATCCAAACGCTGGTTTGAGCCTGTTGGGTCATCTTTTCCTGTGCTAGGTAGTTTTTGTGTTACCCAGCCAGGTTAGTGGCTGGGTCAATCTCACTGATAGTAGAAACAATACACACCTCCACACCCTCCCATAGATATGTATGTACGTAGATGCCTCATTCGACTGCTCCAGACATGTCGGCGCGAGCGTCATCTTGGAACGGTCAGCGTATCGTCACTCTCAGTTAGCGATGGGAAGTTCGGTTCATTTTTTAGCTGACTCGGATCTTTGAGTCTCCTTCAGCAAAATAAACAAATCTTTTTTCCAAATCATTTCGTTCACTTCAGCAGAATATAATTAAAATGTGACATGTTAAAGCTACAATATGCAAACATTTTTTGCCACAAGAGGGCGCTACATTCCAAACAACAACAACGGCGTAGCTTGATGACGATGTGAAGGAGTGTGGAATGATGGGAACTGTCGTTTTAAACTCCACCATGTATGTAAATCAGTCAGACGGGAATCGAAAAATCATGTTCATGGATGAGGCTAAGTTCTATTTTTATAATGACATGCTTTTTGTGGCGAAGGGGGCGTGGTTCAGCGCGGTCTGTAATGGGAGAGAGAAGAGACGAGCGTGGGACGCAAGTAGGTCAAGTGCAAATGACGAACACCTGTGTCTTATTGCTGTGATCTGCTTGGAGAGACCACTTATAAGCCGCGCTGGAACGAGAGAGAGACTGAAGAGAAAATTGGACGCAGAGAAAGATCCACATGATCCACGGTGAATGCGCGTTGTGCACGACTTTTGTTTGTTTTGCTTTATTTTAATAAAGTCCCAGTCACGCCGACCCCTGTCTTCTTCCTTCCAGACTCTTAAACCTCATCACACTTTTATTTCATTAAAATTAATTAACCGCAAGAAAAGTAAGTTTTAATACTAAATTGGTTCTCATAGATGTTACTGTATGTCGAATTCATTGTTGTGATAACGCGGCGCAGTTTTACGTGTTCTAAACAATTGTTGTAAAAGTACATTCGAACATACCCACATCATTTGCCAAAATACTGATTAATCTTTATGTATAACACATGCTATATTTATTTACATGGCCATAAACACCAGACGTGATAAACAATGTCAATAAACTAAACACAAACCTAAAGCAATAATACTTCCCTTACATAAACATAACTATTACAGAATGCTACATTTGGAAAATATAAAATTAAGCATGCTTTGTCGACAGAACCAGCTGCAATCGGTAAAGAATAAATGTGTTCCATAACGACTGCACGAAACAAGCTAACGTTTGTTGCTTGATAGACGCTACAACTACAACTTCCGCATTTGTCCAGGACTCCACGCAGAACGAGCGGAAGCCGAGGGTAACGCGGATGTGACGCAATTGACTGGCGACTCCCAGCTCCCCCCTGCTCTAACGCCCCGTTTCCTTGGTTAAAATTGCAATTTTCTCACGATTTAAAAATAGTTGGAAACATTTGGGATATTGTAAGTAATCAACTTAACAAAATATATAACACTGGCCTTGAGATTATGGGATATTTTAATGCAAAATTCTTGCATATTGTACCTTTAATAGCCAAATTCCAACTTACGCAAACTCTCGAAGAAGAGTTTAATTCTCAAAGAAATGGGATAACCTTTCACAGGTGAGTATGTGTTGGTTTGTGTTTATGTATATGTATTGTGGTTATTACTATGGTACTTTTTAATAGGGACGCACCGAAATTAAAATTCAAGTCCAAAACTGAAATTGTAGCTTTTTCATTGGAAATGGATAACAGAGAATTGCACTTGAATTAAAATGTTAGCCTACATTAAATTATTATTTCAAAAATTCTGTATTTAGAACCAAATTAATCCCAAATAAAATATGTATCCTGGAAACACGTGGTTGTGTAGTGTATTTGACAAAAATTTAGAACATTTTACTGGAAGGTTAAAATAATAACCCATGTACGAGGTAAAAATAAGGTAGTATTACAAATGAAATACCATAAATCAACCCATTATGCTGAGTTAAATGAACAAACCAACATGCTAGAATAACCCATGGCTGGGTTTGTTCATATTTGACCCATAAGTAGGTTGCAAAACAACCCAAATTGGGTTACTTTTGACCCCACATTAAAACAAAAAAAAGGGTTAAAAATGATTTCCTAATGCTGTTGAGCAAGGCTTCCAAGCAAAATGTAAATTATGAAAATTAGCAATGAGAAATGGTGAAGTGTTTATGGTTGACTGCCTTCAACATGCGCTATTTAATCTCTGTTTTATTGAAAAACAGTCCATGACAGATCCATTTTTCTGGAACATTCACACTTGGGAGTGGACGTTAATTGCTCTCATTATATGTGCACTCAAAAGAGAATGTTAAATGTGCATCAGCTGAGAGCACCAACAATGAGAATTTAAATAGGAACCTCAGTTTCATGACCACAGCACCACTGAAATATCAAAAATCTGTCCAGAAATTCAAATGAGTATCTATTCACTTACTCACTTTCAAAACCTCGTAAATGCAGTTACGCTACTGTGGATGAAGCATGAATAATTTTGCTGTCAGGGTGATGCCAAAAAGATTTCTGAAAGGGTTAGTTCTGTCATAATTTTCTCACCCTCATGTCGTTTCAAACCCGTAAAACTTTTGTTCATCTTCAGAACACAAATTAAGAACTTTTTGATGAAATCTGAGAGATTTCTGTCCCTCCATTGACAGTCCACGCAACTACCACTTTGATGAATAAACATTCATCAACTCACACATTTTTGAAGCACTAAAGTGGTAGTTGCATAGCTGTCTAGATATCAGATGTCATTAAAAATATCTTCATTAAAAATATCCGAACATAAACAAATTTCTTACGGGTCATATGGGACGACATGAGGGTGAGTAAATGATGACAGAAATTTCATTTTTGGTTGAACTAATGTTTTTTGAAAGAAGTCTTGTATGCTCACCAAGGCTGCATTCATTTGATCACAAATACAGTAATATTGTGAAATATTATTATAATTTAAAATAAATGTTTTCTATTTTAATAAATTTAAAAAATGTAATTTATTTTTGTGAGGGCAAGGCTGAATTTTCAGCATCCATTACTGCAGTTTTCAGTGTCATATGATCCTTCAGAAATCATTCTAATATGATGAAGAGAAGAGAAGAGAAGAGAAGAGAAGAGAAGAGAAGAGAAGAGAAGAGAAGAGAAGAGAAGAGAAGAGAAGAGAAGAGAAGAGAAGAGAAGAGAAGAGAAGAGAAGAGAAGAGAAGAGAAGAGAAGAGAAGAGAAGAGAAGAGAAGAGAAGAGAAGAGAAGAGAAGAGAAGAGAAGAGAAGAGAAGAGAAGAGAAGAGAAGAGAAGAGAAGAGAAGAGAAGAGAAGAGAAGAGAAGAGAAGAGAAGAGAAGAGAAGAGAAGAGAAGAGAAGAGAAGAGAAGAGAAGAGAAGAGAAGAGAAGAGAGTTTTTAATTTTTAATTTTAATTTTTTAATTATATTCTATACAAATACCCAACAACTTACAAAAAAAAACAGCAATATTCACTACTTATATTAAAAAAAAAATGAAGAGACTTTGTGAACGAAATCAGAGTTTTGAAGTGAATCACTGAAACTGGCGATAATGGCGATGTTGGTTCATTTTACATCACCAGCAAAATCATTGCAATTAGTAATATTGCATAACATGATCACATAACAAGTTGGTTGTTCAGAAGAGAACAGCTGGGCTCGAATACCAATATTAAACCAAAATGTCTTCTAGGTGGTTTGTGCATTTAAAACATGAGATCAATGTTACATGAAACCAGTTATTCTAGTCTCGTGGCTGCTGTTCAAATATCCATAGTTTACCTTGTGGAGTTTACTTTTTTTGAGAATATACATTCCTTTGTCTCCTGACCTTTGTTGAAGGGAATGTTGGGAATTGAAGGGAATTGAAAGAACTGGCCAATTTGCATTACAAACATCAGGTTGGATCAAGGAAATTATATTGCTGTGGATGATTAGAACTTGCATTTCCCTTAACCATTAACTAACTAGGCAACAAGTACTTAAGTAAACGACAGAACGACTGAGCTTGCATGTACCGCAGATGTGTTGTCCCTGCTCCCAGTGTCTACTGCATGCTTTGAGGATGAGGTCATGTGACTTGTGAGTGGTCTTCACTACACGATTCCCTCCCTCTGTAATAGACCAGCCCTCATTCCAATCCCCGTCTCATTCTCTCTCACTTTATCATTTATTTACAATTCTGAATAAGTGAGTGAACGAGAAAGAACAGAAAGCATGTGGCACATTCCAGGAATGATTTATTCGTACCTTTGGCTTATGCATCTATCTTAGTTAAGATTACTAAAACCGTTTGCAGAGTCATGCTGTCACACTGTGCACTAGTAATATCGAGAATGTGCTTTGACTTCCAGAGTGTTTCATTTTCCCTATTTCTTTGTCAAGGCTTCAACAGCGAGTCTTCGCTTATGACTGTAATTGGGTGTTTTTAGAGAACAGTGATTCTAGTTTAAAGCATATCGAAGAATACAGATGCTAAATTTTTTCTTCAAAACATTCTACAGGCCTACAGTACAATTATTTCTCTGCCGTTATTTTCAGTGCAATGTTGTGCTGTGGAACACTTGTCTGTACACACATTTACATGAGGACAGCTTTTTTTGCACTGTTTATCTAGGTTTTAAAAAATTAGATGCTTTGTTCAAAGAGGAAGAAAAAGGCCCTTTTTTGACTTGGCATGAAGTTTGGATGCATAGTGATTCAAAAAAAAAAAAAAGTAATTTTACTTGAGTCATAACTAGAGAATTGGGCTTTTTTTGTGCAGACAGGTAGCTATCAACTTGTCAAATCCCTTGAGATTTTATTTTTTTGTATCATCCAGAGACCTTGACTTCAATATGACTAGCTCTGTAATTTTGCCAAAGACATTGACTTGTCCCCCATGACAAATGTGTTTCTCAAGAATATATAGCCTATAGACAAAGAAGGGCATCAGGGAATATGTTAAAAGACTACGGTGTTGATTGATAGAGTGGTGACAAAGCAAAATACAACTTTGGTGTAGTACTTCTGTAAGAGTAAAAGGATGTGCAAATATTTCTGGCAAGAAACATCAAATTTAATTATTCAAAGAAGCCAAATCCCAAGGACAGGACAAAGGAATCATGGGCTTTGATTTGACATGCAAAACTCACTCGCTTGCGCAAATAGTGAGCTTTATGGACAACTGGTTGATATATTGGATGCTCTGTTCACTGAAATCGTCTTGCATTTTTCTAAACTACTGTACTTAATTGACCTACGAATATGGTAACACTAGTTGGAAGTTCTGTTTTAAATCAGAATTTCTGTTTGAAGATTTGTAATGAATCCAACTAGTGAAATGTTTCATCACTTTTTTAAAGTGTACTGATGATAACATGAGTGCTCCTCACCAAATTCTCCTTTTCTGCTCTAAAAAAAAAAAGGTGTTAAACCTGTTTTTAATTTTAATTTAGTCTTCAGATATGTTAAAGCTTTAAAGAAATATAATTAAAATTGAATTATTTATGCACCCTCCTGTTGTTCTTTCTTTCTAAAATACTAAAGATGTTACCTAGATGGTGACTAGAGGGGTTTTCAAGCTGCAAAGTTGACAACAACAAAAAAAGAACCAAAAAAAAAAGGCAATATAGAGTGCCAAATTCTTTTGAAAGTCGGATGAGAGATTTGTGTTTTGACCAGGACAAAATTGTATTTATTATTCACTGAAAATTTGCCATAACTCTCAAATCTTATTCATGTTATTTGAATGCACATATCGAAATGTGGTGCACCAGGATTGGTTTTGTGACACATGAGAGCCAATGAAGTTTAAAAGGATAGTTCACTTTGAAAATGAAAATTCTTTATTTTCTCACCCTCAAGTTGTTCTAAACGTGTACGAGTTTCTTTTGTTGAAATACAGTTGCTGGCCCCTATTGACTTTCATAATATGAAAAAAAAAAAAAAGTACTATGGAAGTCAATGGGCACCAGAAACAGTTTGGTTGACAAATTATTTTGTGTTCTACAGAACAAAGAAACTCATACAAGTTTAGAAAAACCTGAGGGTGAGTAAATGATGACAGAAGTAAACTATCCCTTTCATTTCATTAACATCAAACCCGGCATTACACGACTTGATGTGCCATATTTCACATCCCCTGGTCACTATTCACTATCACCCTATGAGAAAAAGCCAGCAAAACACTTTGGCGAATTTGTATAAATTCATAATATCTCATTTGTAAATTTCCATACAATTTGCTTACACCCTACTGAGGGTTAGTTTAGGTGTGGACTTCAAGCTTAGTTTTTTCTAGAAGCGTACATTTATGAATTCATACAAATTCACCAATTCATAAAATAGTTAGGCTGCATTTTCCCATGAGTTCGGGTTGGAAAAATTAGCGTCAATCAATACTCTGTTAAACTTCCATGGAGGACACAAAGTCATATAATACTGGAATAATATGAGGGAGAGTAAATTATGACAGAATGTCCAATATTATTTTATCCTGCTACAAACTTGGATACCAATATCTGCCCGTCATTGACTAAACCTCGGTCTGACATGACGCCAAAGGCAGATAAATTCTGAAGAATGAGGATATGACACATTTTTTTAGCACATCTGTGTTCACTTAGTCACAGACATCAGGTGGGGAGCTGCAAAGTCATTGAACAAGCCTGGCCAAATATAGATGTGTAATCTTGGTATCAGTTGCATGAATCAGCTTGAAAGAAACAAATTTAAATGTTTAATTTCCAAAGTAATCTGGCAGAGTTAGGCTACTTTCTGTCATGCAAGCCTGTATGGAAGTAAAATAATGCCAAATGTTTTTGAAACAAAAAAGCCTGTTGAATTGCACTACTTGAAAAAAAATATGTAGCCTATTGCATTAACCATGCTTGCATTTTAACGCATTGTATTTTTAGGGCTTGCATTGTTATGGGCTGAAATTCAGTATGGTTGAATATTTAATCTGTGAATATTTCAATTCAAAACATTTCAAACACATTTTCATTATTAAAAATCCATAATCCATATTCACCTTTCATATTTCACTTCCAAAATATTCAAACTGTTTAAAAATAGGTCCATTTTATTTCGCTTTGCAAATTCGCTTCCACAGATTCAGTGGTTCAAATTCGACAGTACGTTGACATCCAGGAACTGCAGGAAAAGCAGTAGATTACCGAGCATACTCTCCATCTGCTGTTAGTCCACCTCACCAGCAGGGGGCGCAAAAGCGCGCGTTGTTGACAAAGACCAGAGCAACCGTTAGAGCAAGCCATTCATTCATAAAAACTCATTTACAGCAATTGAGCAATATTTTTAAACAGTTTGAATATTTTGGAAGTGAAATATGAAAGGTAAATATGGATTATTTCATTTTTAATAATGAAAATGTGTTTGAAATGTTTTGAATTGAAATATGCACAGCTTAAATATTCAACCATGTTGAATTTCAGCCCATAAAAAATGCAAGCCCTAAAAATACAATGCATTAAAATGCAAGCATGGTTAATGCAATGCCTATTTTTTTCAAGTAGTGCAATTAAACAGGCTTTTTTCTTTCAAAAACATTTGGCATTATTTTACTTCCATAAGCCTGTCAAACTTTTATGGTCATTCAACAGGGAAAACGCAGAAATCAAAACATTCTTCTCCATGGCTGATTGCCCTGTTTAACTGATTTACAGAAAGTGACTAATCTGACCCTCAGGTCAGTGTACAGGAAAATCCTTGAATATCATAAAAAAATACAGTACAGTGCTGGTATGGGGTTAAAGTCTTGTGTAGCAGTCTAGCAGAGAACAGCTAATATAGTGTATTTGCATACATTCCCCCATGCCACTAACAATATACTCCTATACAATATACTGTGACCGGGATTTTAAGATGTAGGCTACACGTCACACATAAAGAATACGGATTACAACAGGATGCATTCTTACAATGGCATCTTTTACAGGATAAATACAAGACATTTGCCTGAATTGGTGCCCTTACTGTAAATTCTCCTTTATTTTGATCTCAATAACAATAAATGTTTTGTTAAGTGCAATCAAGAGATACATTTTATTTTATTTTAAAGAGAGAGAGATACATTTCCCTGCCTACAATATGCTAGGAATTAAATGCCATGTGCAAAATGCATATTTTGCACATGGTTGCATATTTTGCACATGGTTTGAAATGGTACATCCTTTTTCCACTGTATGTCATGTACCAGGTATTTTCAGTCTAGCTGCTGTTGCTCACGTATATCTAAACACATTTCCTATGACCCTCAGCTGTATTGTGAAAATCATCAACATGACAGAGCAGAATGAAAGTTATGAATGTCCCTCTGAAATCTGTGCTATGCTTTTATGACGCAGAGGGAATTTCAAGGCTTTGTCACTCTCAAGGGTGCTTTCATCCTCAACGTACAGCAAACACGTCCATCACGTTCATCACTGCTGTCAATAACCCAGACAGCAACATAGTGTCCACATGTACCAGATGTGGCCTGGATCTGGGCCAACACTATGTTGCTGTCTGGGGACCTTCTACATGTGTAAGCGAAGGACGTGTTTGCGGTACCCTAATGTAGTCCTGCTTAAAAAACACACACAGCCTGACCTGATGGTCATAGCTGGTCTATGATGGTGTCTGAGATGGTTTGGTTATATAGGACTTTTTTTTTTTTTTTTTTTTTTTTACAGGCAATCATCATGTGAGCTGGTTTTGGAGAGGAATTATGCACAGACCAGCTTAAACTGGTTTACAATGCCATAGATGAACAATTTTACGTTCCCCTTTCAGTGAACAATTTTTTGTGTGAAGTGTGAAGAACAATCCAAAGAACCTTTTTCTACTAAAAATAACCTTAAATGTTCCATGGATGTTAGGTTCTTCTTACAGAACCATAATGCAAATACAATAAACATTGTGTACAGTGTTATGTTGTCAATGCTTCAGTTCTCAATTAACAGGTCCCTCACAACTGATACCTCCAGCCCCACTGAAAGGGTTTCCAGCGTTTCTCCAGTCCTGTACTTACCTTCCAGCATAACTTCTCTGCCCGCTTTCTTCAGCACCTGCACCGCCTCGTCGTGCGTGGCGTCCCGCAGATTGATCCCGTTCACGGACAGTATCGCGTCCCCCACATAGAGCGCTTGAGTCTGATCCGCAGCCAGACCCTTGAATATCTTACTAATAAGAATAGGCATCTTGTTCTCCTTCCCGCCTTTGATGCTTATCCCTAATCCACCGACCTCCTGCTTGATAACTTTGACACATCTTTTACGGTTCGCAATCGCTTCGGGAACTTGTGAGTCTGTAAAAGGAGTCCATACTCCGGCTTTGGGACTGTTCGTGGGGTCCGGCTGGTCGTAGGAGCCGTTGGTGGTGATGCCGTTGAGGTTAACGCTGGTGTCTGTCGCGGGATCCTCGCAGCTGAGCGTCAGGGACTCGTCGCTTAAACTCGCCAGCACCGCGTGCCATCGCTCCCGTACTAGCACTTCCAAACATGCACTTTTCTGCACTCTGTTGCCACAAACCGCCATCTTTGAAGCATTCTTAAAATGCCATGTGATTTCATAGACACGCACAGGACTTTACCCCCGACCAGGGAAAAAGTTGTGATTCAGGTTGAATAGTTTCAGCCCCTCTATAGGCTCCGCAAGCATATCCTCTTTGGGTGGAGCAAATATCTGAGATGTCCTGTGAAGCCATGCTGAACTCTCTAGCTGTCAGGAAATGTTTGGATTGACGTCTGTGTGATTCATCGAAGTAGCCTACTGTGTATATGTTTTACCTAAAATGTGTTTAACACTTCCTCCTCTAATGAAAGACGGCCAGTTAATTCGTTCAGTCGGCTCAGTTGGGTTATTCATGTTTGAAATTGGCAGTTTGGGATTCATACGATGTCTTTCAAGGGATTTTTAAAAGGATTGTATTGCTGTGGGAAATGTTCTAGGTGACGTTCCGTCTAACGAAAAGTGTTCCTGCGATTACCTCAGGTGAAGGCGATTTCTGTTCACGAGCGTTTATTTACCTCGTGAAAACACGCAGCCACTTGTAATCACACGTTTGTGCTTGAAATATTGAAACTCTAAACACAATAAAGCATTTTTTATTTTAAAAGAAGGACTAAATTATAACCATCCATAATTACGCCTTATGGAACATTGATTTCCGCTGGTGTGATTCACACTAATTGCAGACAGTGTTTTGAATGAAACTGAAAGTTGTTTTTGCATCTTCGTTGATGTTGTCTTTAAATGTACGTAATGGAAAAAAGTTATTTGTGATTATTATCTACAACAAAGGTGACAATACGGATATATGTGTAACAAAACGTTGCAGTGAAAGGTAGTCAACCTACCACAGAGAAGTCTGTCACCGCAGAGTCTAAAATACACAGAGTTTTTAGTGCCATCTCGTGTTTATAGTGTTACTGCACTTATATGCCACCAGTGAAGAGAAGTAATAGAGCAAACAAACTGTTTTTTTTTTTTTTTTTTTTACAATTGAATGTGTTTAAGTTTTTGTGTCTGAATTAAATGATCAGATTCCACTAGCTATGACCTTTCCTCAGGATGTTTTTATCCTTATTTTCTTTGCATTTTAAATTATTGATATTCTCTTATTTTGTCGGTTTTACGCTATATTATCTTTATTATTTTTGTCCACAAGTCTTATTTACTACTGTGAAATGTATAGAAACAAAATAAGATTATTATTTTTTAATTACAGAAAAACATAACAAAAAACAACTGACAAAAAGCCATGGAATCATTGTTGGACTAAGCACTTTTTAAAGTTTGTTTGATTAATTTTTTTTTTTTTTAATGAACAAATTGTTTTTGTGCTTGACTGACAATCAAAGCCAGAAAAAGAAATAGCTGTAGATTAAATTAAGCCCTCAAAATAGGCATTTTCTGTAATGCAGGTTAGATTTAAAAAACTTATGTTGATTCGAAAATCTTTTTTAGTTGCACTTCCACTCTAGTCCACTCTTAGTTCAGAAGCAGACTTTGAAGCAAACACTTTGATCAAAAACACTCAAACATGATCAGAATTATCTAAAGTTACTGAGAACAACAATAGTGTTGCTGAGTCAAATGTGCCCTAAACACTGTTTCATGTCACTCTGGATTTGATTAAGATTAAATAAAGGATTAAGAGTACTTGCATGAAATTTACAAGTTAACCTCACTACAACTTGCAGGAATTTGTGCCTGTAATTTACAAGGGCTGCTGTACCCAGGAGAATGTTTTTCCTCATTTCTTCCTTTCTAACTTGTGCAAGTGCTTTTTGTCGGTCCCTCACGATTGTGAAACAGCAGGGAGGCGCATGCAGCTCATTAGAGTTGAAATAAAAGGCCATGTTGAAACGTTAGTGCTCTCCCGTGTGTGGTGAGAAGAGAATGACTCAAGGGTGAAAGACAGATTCTGCGATGCACTTTTATTACTTCCTCACTACCATCGAGATTCTCTCTGCGTGTGGTTTAATTAAAAGATGATCTTAAAATAGCCGACACAATGAATCAGTAGTGATGTGAAAATTATTCAATGACTCCTCAGTATTTCTGTCATAATTTTAGTTTGAGGTTTTAAACAGGACACAAGATGGTTTTATTTTTATTTTACCTTTAAAAATGTAAGTGATAAATAAGACATAAGTTTCATTTGTTGATGTACTTTCCCACACATGATCCTTAAAGTAGGCATGAAACGGAAGTTGCGATAGTCATTTCAATATGAATCCATATGATCTGTAATTTTGCGTGAGGGTGAAAATATTTACCCCTAGAAGAGTAACCTTTTATTTTAGCCCTCGAAATTGAGCTAATGTGACCGCACCATCCATTACCAATCAAATATTCGTGGTTAGGCTACTGAAATATATGGTAAACATGACGTATTATACACTTAGAAGAAGAAACAATTAGTATATACTAATTTTTAGAAGCTATTAAGTATATACTTTGAGACCCCCCCCCCCCCCACACACACACACACACACACACACAATTTTTGTTTTTATGTCTCTGCCGGCTGTCATTGTTGGGACCGCTATTGCATTGGATTGCATCATGGGAACATCAGAGTGGATGACCAAGCTGTAAATTCTTTAGCCTACTAAGAAATTCACTTCAAGATGTCAGGGCCATTTTTTAGAAATATTTTGGACCTCTCGGAATTGTGCTGTCACATTCCTTGCTGGAAAAGTGTACTAAGATAAATTGCCAAGGAATGCTAAACTTCATTAACTCCAGCAGAATCTAAGAATAACTGTATAAGGAATAGGTAAGCAAAATTCAGTGTTTAAGGCATTTATATCCACAATCCATCATAGCAACTGACAGGCCATTTGTAGCACACCTTTAAGCAATGCCTACAAACTTGCTGCCGTGTGGTCTGAAACAAAAATCTCATTCCTAGCTTCATATGTTCCTTCTGTTCACTCTAACACATAGTCTGCTTTTATAGCGTCTCGGCAATGTTTTTTTTTTTTTTTTTAGAAAAAAAAACGTTAACACTTTCTATGAAGTCCATGATTATAATGAATTATTGCTCCAATTATACTTATTTATAAATAAGTATTACTATTCTATAAATATGTACAAGCGTCTACGATCGGTCAACGAGCGTCGGCTCGTGGTTCCATCAAAGAGAGCCACAAAATCACTTTCCAGAACATTCTCATTCACGGTTCCATGCTGGTGGAATGCTCTCCTCACCCTCATCCGGAATGCAGAATCCCTGGCAACATTCAAAAGACAACTGAAAACCTATATCTATTCCGTGAGCACTTAACCTCATAAAAAAAAAAAAAAAAACAACGTTTCTTTCCTTTTCTCTAATCCTCCCTTATCGGGCTTATGCTACTCTGAACAATGCCTGAACTTCGTATTTTGAGCACTTCTTGCGTTGTTTTTGCCTCTTCACGATGACTCGCTTAATTTAGTCCTAAATTGTAAGTCGCTTTGGACAAAAGCGTCTGCTAAATGACTAAAGGTAAATGTATAAAGACTCATTAAGACCTAGCCTATATACTGCATTATAAGAACAGTTATAGTCATGGGTGCACATAACTGGTGCGCATGCCTGGTAAAAATAAACGATGCGCAGCAGAAAACGTGGAGGGAAGCGCATTTGAGTACCAACATTTTTGGGGACAGGGACATGTTTACTTACTGGAGTAGGATTTTTCTCTATCTCTGTTAAGATACCATAATGATAAGTGTGTTCACTGAGTTTACGCTCTGAAGTTGGGAGCTTATGCTTTTAAAGCTAGCTTGCTAGCCTCTTGAAATTAGAACTAGCCCTACCTTTAACACTTGTTTAATATGTGAAGCTAAATACTGATGCCAAATGCTCTTAGATTTCAAATACAGCTCAAACATTTTCATATAGCCACATTAAATGAAAGCAGCAAATCTATATTTGGGGTAGGCTATGTGGTGGTCTTATAATATGCTTATATGCAGCACAAGATGTGCCAGAAGTGTGATCATTAAAATAGCACATCTAAGAGGCCTGTATTTTTCTTCTAAAGCCAATTATGGATTTTATATGTTAAGGCTAATCGTCCTCTCTCCACCCAACATATTTTTAAGATCTTGAAAACAGAACTTACATGGCCAAGGATTCAACCAAATTTCCCCTTGATCATAACAATTGTCAAAATATGGAAATGTGGAGCAACATAATTATAAGAACACCTTAGGCTATATAAGGTAATTAGAGCAATAACCGGCTAATAAGAATTATTTGTATTCATGAATAAAACATCAGTTCAACCATTTTTTACAATTCAATCAACTAATGACAAAACAAGTTCACCTGCGTGGCTATAGAGTTTATAGAGGATAAAAGCAGCAGCCTCTTTAATATAATGCTGCCATTCAATATCATGCTTTTCACTGTACTGTGATCACTTGAAAAGCATTATGATTAGTTAGATTAAAAAAATACGAATAACTTATTTTGAAAGAATCATGCAGAACCAGGAGTGAAAGGCTTGTTGGCATTGCCATGGCAACACAATAGCCTTCCATAGAGCACTCGTGAATTGCTTTAAAAATGCTGACAACCGACACCAAATTATTTGAGGCTGACAGCAGGACAGAAGAACTGTTCACAGTTTCAATGCAAAATCCCTCTAGATGTGAATACTTTTTCATTTCAGTTCAGTTATTTTGTTAATTTCAGCTGATAGACTATTAATTTGCCAGAGGTATTGTGGAATAATATCATCTGAGCTGGTGTGTATAGCAAGGTGTGTGCGCTGACCATTAAAACATGTTGGAAGGTTAATGCAATATTTCTCTTTCCATTGCTTGATTTAAGTTGATTAAAAGCTTTACTGTGTTGTACTGTGCTGCTTTACATCATGACGTGTATGTATATGCATTTTTGTTCATGTTTTTTGTCACCTGGCAGGTCTGCTTGTAAAGACCACTCTGTCTTTTACTACTTCAAGTTTCACAGTGCTTTAGGTCAGGATTTTTCAAACTGGGGTCTAGAAAAAAACAACTATTGTAGTTGTAATAAGTAGAAACTAAATTTAGACGTAATTTTGTAATATTAAAAAGTTATAATATTTTAAAAATCATTTGTATATATACAGTATATCATATGTCAGACTTTGACTGGAAAGATTTCTATTTGAATTCCTATTAATCAATGAATCCTATTTTTTAGTACAGTTTTAGTGAAAATATTAAGCAGCACATCTGTTTTCAGAAAGAAATGTTTCTTGAGCAGCAAATCAGCATATTAGAATGATTTCTAAAGGATCATGTGACACTGAAGACTGAAGTAAAGATGCTGAAAATTCAGCTTTGCATCACAGGAATAAACTACACTTTTTATACATTTTCAAATAGAAAATTGTTACTTCAAAGTGTAATAATATTTTACAATATTACTGTTTTTTATTGTGATTTTTTATCAAATAAATGCAGCCCTGTTCAGCATGAGAATTCTTTCAAAAACATGGTAATGGTAATATCATTTATACAGTATTTTTTACTATGTTGCTATTTTGACTATATATTATATTTGATTATATTATATTTAAGTTAATCTTCACTCTTTTCACTATCTGATGCTAAGATATGACCACTGTGATGCTCTCCTCCTGTTAACATGGGCAAGATGTTATCGTGAAGCCCATGTGGAACCATTTGATGGCTCCTGGTTTAATTCTCCCCGTGAGGGCAGCATGATAATCACCAAACTGCTCTGATACAGGTCCTGGAAGTATAATGACTGTCAAAGTTATGTGTGTAAATCTGTTTCAAATATTCATGCTATGCTGTATTGTGTATGTGCAGGTGTTTAGAGATAATGATCATCAAATTTTTAAAGTTCACTACTGTCGGCATGTATAATAAACCCAAAGTTTTACAGTCATTATTGGAAAAGAGTTTAATTGACAGCAAATCCAGCAATATAAAATCACATCTGGTAACTCCACTGTTTGAAGCCAAAATCAGGGCTGAAATTAAAAGATTCTGAAAACATCATGAACTCTTTATTTGTTCTAATTGCCCTGTACCTGACAAATGAACATTTTAATAAACATGATGTTTAGTAACTTACATTTTTGACACAACATTGCAAATGACTGTCATTGAAAACCATTCCGCGTCTCAGAGCATCGCACATTTTCAAATGAATCATTGTTTTTGACCAAAACGGTTGAATGTATGATTCAATGATACACAAAAGACAGTAGTCACTTGACAACAACGACTGGTGAGGTTGGTAATGTATAACCTACATTTTAGACAAAATATTGCAAGTTACTTTGTCTATTTTTTATTAAAAAAACAAAAATATTTCCACAGTATTACTTATAGAGTGCCACAAGGGTCTGTTCTCTTCTGCTATTTTCAGTATACATGCTGCCTCTTGGTAATATTATATGAAAACATAGAATTAGTTTCCACTATTATGTCGATGATACTCAGCTATATATTTCAATATGACCTGAGTTAGCTGCCAGCTCCAGTTTGGATCCAGCCTCTTACAAAGATTTCACATGACCCAACATCTGTGAAGAGGTGACAACAACCCTTGCGATGACTTTATGATGCCAACTCTGAATCAACATGCACCACTGCCATTTTATAATTTTTATATACTAATAGTAGTAGTGTTTATTTATTTAAAATGGAAAATAGTTTGCAGCAAGCTCACACAGACATTTAAAAAAATCACAGTTGGCATATACAGTACAAACAATAATTTAAAGCAAATAAATCTAATTTAGGATAACCAGACCAGCTAACCATCAATCAACACTAGAAGAAGAATTTAAAAATCAAATTACTGTAATCATTATGATCACTACTTTAGTGAGATCATTGTTTCTGCCTAAATTAATATATTATATTAGCTTACTGCATGATTTATATTATCTTGGAACTGTAATTTTTAGACATATGGACATTATGTTGATAGTCACCTCTACTCTAAATTGTAATGTAGAAAACATACATATGTGTTGTGAAAAGCTCTATACAAATAAATGTTAATTGAATTGAATTATTAATCGTTGCATGTCTCTGAGCATCGCATGTTTCGCTCCTGAATGAATCATTTTTTTAAAGAATTTGTTGAAAGAATGATTCAGTGACTCGTAATACACAAAAGACAGCAGTCACTTGTTAAACAATAATGCTACTTTAATTGTCTTTTTTAACTCCGCAAATGTTTGTTCAAAAGTAGAATTAACTGCCACGCATTTGCAATCATCAAACAGCAGTGCCATTTGTTCCCAAATAAATCATAGTTTTTGAACAAATCGGTGAAATGCATGATTCAATGACTCGCACAAAAGAAATTTGAGACTGGGTCTTGTTGTATACATTTCAACCCTATGGCGTTTGCTTAAGGCGGGCGTACACGGTGCGATTTTTGCTGTTTTTACGAGCTCGCAGATGATTTTTTTCACTCGGGAGAAATCGAGTGGAATCGGTGATGCTCGCATGGTCGCGGCTCGCAGCGTGTGAGAGGAATTACGAGCCGAGCCGAGCACGTTATAAGCACCTCCCCGACCTTCCGATCATCTTTAAATGATGTTTTATAAACAAAGTTCGGGAGGAGCACATTCAAATAATCAATCCAATCTACTCGTCATCAAACAATTATGTCTACCCTAATCAGCATGACAAGAAGTATATATATATCCACTCTGTCAACTCACCTAATACTCCGTGACAGTTTTCCAGCATCCCTCCACCACCCCGACTCCTCACTCTTGGCTCAATCTTTTACAGCCAGGAATACGGGGGGAGTACTCTGGGTTCGGGCCGAATACCGAGCCCGGAGCCCTCTCCTCGGACAGCACGCCAAATACGCATCTATTTCTATCTGACTTATTTGTAAGTGTGAACTAGTGAAACATGTTTAAAAAATTCGGGGAGTCGGCCCGATTTTCACCAGCTGTCCCCTATTTCCAAATTATACACAACCACGTGGGGCTATACCTCAGTGGCAGCAACCATACAGCGTGCGCATACACTGTCTCTCTCCCTCTCTCACACTCTCACACACACACACACACACACACACACACACACACACACACACACACACACACACACACACACACACACACACACTTCTCTCAATTCAATTCTGTTCAATTCAATAAAGCTTTATTGGCATGACAAAAATACAATTGTATTGCCAAAGCATCAACACAGCATAGAAAATTATTTTGAACATTGTACTACAGAACATAATAATAATAATATTAAATAAAAATAATAAAATAAAAATAATAATTCTCTCTCTCTCTAGTTTTTATGTTGAATGGCTACTGTTCTCTGCTTTACAACAAATCATTTGCAAACACATTTCTGTCATTTTTTCTATCTGAAGCTTTGCCTGCATGCAATATTGACGGTCTCTGTGTTTAGCGCGAAAGCTCACGTGATTGCTGATAAAATTCGTGCAGGACAGTCGTGCCGTGTACCAGCTGCATTGACGCGATTATCAGTTAAACTGACTCGCAACGTGTGCAATATCTCACGACCTCCCGAGTGTCCGATCCTGGTCCGAACTCGCACCGTGTACGCCCGCCTTAGTGGTTCTAAAATTGATTGAACGATTTTACATGATGACTAAAGTGCAGTTTGCCACACTTTCACTCTCATTGTCACTCTGTGTGCTCACAGATTTATTACCACTGTTAATCTCTCTGTTCAAAACAGACCCAGAAATGCATGTGTTTGTGTAAACAGTGTAATTTCATTCTGCTAATGTTGGCAGTCTCTATTCTGGCACTTATTAAATGTGCCGTTCCAGAAAAAAAAAGAGATAATAAATCTCATTCTCATTTTGTCTCTAGTCATTAGGAACAAAACATAATAATTAAAGTGTCAAAATAATATTATTTGTTTGCACTGCGTTATCTGGCACAGCAAAACAGGAACAGTGTTTTTCCATTTGCACAGCACACAGTTTAAACACCACAGCTGTGCCTGTCTGGGTTGATTCCATTATGAGTCAATATGAAGCTATTTAGACATTTAAGGTCAATATTAGTTTTTGATACACAAGTATAGCCCTACATGTCATTGGGATCTGTGATGGACTCAAATATCTCATATCCCTCCACTAGAGGGAGCAGCACGCACATTTTGTGTGTTGCTTAATAAGGAAAAAGAGTGTGAAATATGAGTCTCAGTATATCTTTATGTAAACTGCCTGGGATACATTCCCATGCAGAGAATCCCTTCGATTTACTAAGAACAAACATGGGGCAATTATTGTTAATGATTTGTGTGAGTGTTTATGTGTGTGTGTGCATGACTGGAGAGTCTGCATGAGACCCGACCCTGGCAGACAATATTGGCATGGCACCATTCGCTTTAATGGCATCTTTCCACTTTACAACATTGTTGGAGCCCTCTCTTCAAGACTTTTTTTGTTTCAGTCGAATTTTCCCTCCATAACCGACCGTCAGTAGGTCACTGAGTTCAGTAGCTCCTAAAATACATCCCCATAGCTTTTGTATTCACTATCCAAATGCTAAATGAGGCATTTGTTCAATTTGTTTTAAATTACAGCTGCAGACAAAAAGCAGTTTTATAACTGATAGCACTTCTCTGGCTACAGCTAATCCAGATACATTTGAAAATGGTGTTTTTGTCTCAAAACACTCTCTGTCAATACTAGTGATTTCAAGCATTTTCCAAAAGTTCCTCAAATGTTGGAAAACATTTAAATCATGCCTTGCTGAAAAAAATAAAATAAAATAAATAAATACATAAATAGCTAAAAGCCAGCCTATGCTGTTATTATCTGGTTTAAGCTGGAAGTAGCTGGTCTCCCAGTCTGGTGTTCAGCTGGCTTTGGTCAGCTGGTCTTCCAGGCAGACCAGCTAAGAACAGTCTGACCAGCTAAAGATTTGGTCAACCCCCCTCTAAACCAGCCTGCTAAACCAAGTATGACCAGGCTGGAAGACCAGCTAAAACCAGTCAACAAGTTAAGGCTGGCTTTAGCTGTTTTTTTTCCCCAGCAGGGTCCTCATGCGTAAAACGTAATAAAAGCTCACTGAGATGATAATGAGAGACCAGACATGATAAAGTTCTCACAGAATTCTTCTGGCACAATGCTATAAGCTGGTGCGCCCCAGATCACACTCAAATATCCATTTCTAAAATTCAAGCGCCCTCATGTTTTGTCGCAGGAAGCAATTTATTCGTCAACTTCACAGAAATGTTATATGAAAATTGTACAAAGTAAATTTTATTTTTTACAACACAATGAAAATGAATATCAGGCACAACAATGCCGGTATAACCAGACATCTATGGTTAAAATATGTCACATGACTAAAAGTGTCATCGTTTTCGAATCCCTCCATTTTCAAAGTCCACACTTAAATGCAAAAACAGAATTTTTGGTCCCACTTTATATTAAGTGGCTTTAAGTACAATGTACTTACATCGAAAAATAAGTACAATGTACTTATTTGTGTTCAGGTTGTATTGTAAAACACTTGTGCTGCTATTGAGGTGTGAGGACAGGTAAGGTTAGGACAGGTGTGGTGGTGTGGGTGGGTTTAAGGGTGGGTTAAGGTGTAAGGGAAGGGTCAACTGTGTATTTACAAATGTAATTACATAAATTAATTACAGCTGTAATTACATGCAGGAATTTTTAAAATGTAAGTACAATGTAAAAACATGTAGTTACACAATAAGTACATTGTATCAAATTATTAATTTCAATGTAAGTACATAGTAGCCTACTTAAAGCCACTTAATATAAAGTGGGACCGAATTTTCAAATGTATCCACCTGGGACAGTTTTGCAGGACAAAAACGCACTGTGGACAGAAGGAGAGAAAAAGTAGCGAAATTAAGAGAGAAATGTAGAGAAAAAGATGCGTTTGCAGACATATCCTCCAATCAAGTGCTTTAGCTTTATTCATTTACATAAGGGTCAGTTCTCTCTGAAGCAAACAGCTTGGCCCTCACTGACCGCAGAGGGTTCTGTGGAGTGTAAAGCATGATTGTGCGAATGCATTTAAGTGTGCATGGAGTGAGATCATGCACAGCGTGAGTAGTTGGCATAGCGCTATAAGCCCTCCACATCTGTAAGACACCACTCTCTGGAGATTTTCAGCTGCAAGGAAAACAACCAGACACATACACACACACACACACACACACACACACACACACACACACGTACACGCACACGCACGCACACACACACACACACACACACACACACACACACACACACACACACACACACACACACACACACACACACACACACACACACACACACACACACACACAGCTGCTTTCCTATTACCTCACCACCTCTACAAGCGTTGGAGGTCACACCTGTGGGTGAACAGGGAGGGCATTTCAGTGGAAAGTCTCTTTTAAATCAAGTCAAGTCAAGTCAAGTCAAGTCAACTTTATTTATATAGCGCTTTTCACAATACAGATTGTATCATAGCAGCTTCACAGTATTAAATAAAATAGTACATCAGTGTTTGTTTCTAGTGTAAAACGTCCACGTTTGGTAATGCTGATCAATAGTATTGTTGATTGATTAATTAAATGAAGTATCCCCAACTGAGCAAGCCAAAGGCAACAGTGGCAAGGAACCGAAAAACTCCATCAGGTGACCTAATGGAGAAAAAAAAACCTTGGGAGAACCCAGGCTCAGTCGGGGGCCAGTGCCTCAGGTAATGTTGTGCAAGTAAAACATTTAAATGGTGCAAACAAAGCAGTTTGTGTAACAACAATGCACAGCTTTGGACATTAAAATAGATGTGAGAAATAATGATGGGGTGATCCAGAAGTTCAAAAAACAAGCAAAAAAGCATCAGTACATGAGGAGACCAGGAATATATATATATATATATATATATATATATATATATATATATATTATTTTATATGATTTCCTCACATATGTCTGCTACAAAATAAAATTGTTTTAAAATCTACAACTTTGTTGTAAACTGTGTAAATGCATGTCAAGTGCAAGTAGTGATGTTGTTACAACCTCCCCTACTGCTGGAAACAGGTGATCATTGCACTAGACTAGAGCACTAAAAAAGCTAGTCTTTGTCCAGTGTCTGTGCTATTTCTCTCCTAACTTCACATCAGTTTAAATTTTGTACATTCATTTATTTTGTTAATCAAATGTACTTCCTTTTATTTTAACCATTTAACGTAAATGTAAAAACACAAATATTTAAGCATTTAAATCTAAATTATTTTTTGAGTAGTTAAACAAATACATTAAATATGAGCAAACAATTTAAAAATATATATAATCAAAATATAATCAAATATAATCAATATATACATGCACACATTCATAACTGTGTCAAATGTCAGATTAATCGATCAAAAGAGTTAAGGCCTATTCACACCAAGAATGATAACTATACAATAACTATATCGTCCACACCAACGGATGATAATGTTTATTAAACCTGATCTCTTAAGAAAATTTAACTGTGTTACAGTGAATTGGTGGTGTATTTGTATGAATTAAATAAATGCAAGTTAAAAATTTGAATTTATTTTTTTAATTTAACCCTTTAAGTTGCAAACATTATTTTGTAGAGTTCTGTTGACATAATAATGTTAATCATTTCATCAACTTAATATTGTCTGTAATTTAAACTATAATTTCTGCGTTAATTGGCTTTTTTTTTTATATTAGAGGATAATTCCGGTATTTAAAGGGATAGTTCTCCCAAAAATTATATTTAACCCATGATTTACTCACCCTCAAGCCTTTCGAGATGCATATGTCAATCATTTTTCAGACGAACACATTTTCAGTTATTTTAGAAAATGTCTTAGATCTTTCAGTGGTTATAATGTGAAGTAATGGGGTCCACCTCATTCAAGTCCCAAAATGTGCATGCATCCTTCACAAAAGTAATCCATCCGGCTCCAGGGGGATAAACGAAGGCCTTCTGAGGGTAATCCGTGCGGTTTTGCCGTAAAAATATACATATTTAAAACTTTATAAACGAAAATTACTGGCTTCTGGTAGCGGTCGACGCGCGTTCACGGAGATGGATGCTGGCGTATGACGTAGGACGTAGCGTAGGAAGCGTCGTGACGTAGAATGAACGTAGAGTTTTGTTTTGCTCTGCTCTCTGGCTGAGCTGTCACGTTCGTTCTACATCACGACGCTTCCTACACTACGTCCTACGTCATACGCTAGCATCCATCTCCGTGAACGCGCGTTGACCGCTACCGGAAGCCAGTTATTTTCGTTTATAAAGTTTTAAATATGTATATTTTTACGACAAAACCGCACGGATTACCCTCAGAAGGCCTTCGTTTATCCCCCTGGAGCTATTTTTTCAGATACCTCACAACCGCGTATAAACTTCCGCTCGATAGTTGAGTCTGAAGCGTCTTTTCCGATCCTGGTAGCGCAGTAATATCAACGAGCAATGAGTCCACCAACAGAAATCAATGGGATTTTACAAAATGCTAAATAAAACTCAACAGAAACTGTATTTCGCTACTCTACTTGTTTTGGAACATCAACGAACACCACTAACCACTCGGTTTTGAAAACGAACGTTAAGGGTTGTTTTAAGGACATGTTTGTGCATGGCCATATATTCCCATTCTAAAGCGGTCATGGGCAATTCTAAAATAGTCAAAAAGTCGAGACAGGAACCATTGTCAAAATTTCTTTGTCCACCACTCTTGTTCATCCAAAATAAACTACAAAATAGACTCAAAGTGTTTAATACCGGAATTATCCTTTAAGTTTTAGTAACTTAATGAAATTGTGTTGATAACTTCGGAAATTAGGAAGTGGATTTCTAGTTCCCAGCATGCTAGATAGGAGTGGATAAGGAGAATAAATGTTGAAATTAAGTGTTGATTTATTTGTTTTTAGTGAAGGGAGAGAGTGAAGTTATGTTTGACATTTCTGTAATGTTGACGTTTTTGTGTTTACCATTGTGCTGAGGAGTAGATACATGAAGATAAACACTACATTGACTCTATAAGCAATGACTGTGCTAATGCCAGTGACACTATCTTACTAAAGTTCACTAGCTGTTGATTTGAACTGACATAGATAAGATTAATTGGTTCCAGGTAGTTGGAGCAACTTAATATTGAGTAATCAACTTAAAAATGTGTGTTTATGCTACAAATTATTTAGTTCCTCTAACTCAAAGTAGCTTGTTGGTTGAACGTTAATTCACTCAAAGTTGTAATAAAAAAAAAAATTAAAAAAAAAACTGTTGCACAATTTTGTTGTTGTTGAGCCAACACATTATTTTATAGTTATTATAAGATATCGTCCTCAGTGTGAACTGTCCTTTCTGGCCCTTCACATCTGCTCAATCATATATTTTCTTTTTTTTTTTACATTAATAGTTTTGAATATATGTAAAATTAATCAAGAGAATCGTTTGATAAAGATGATACCAGTTCTGTCATTTAACATGCATTAACTGGATCACAAATCAAATTATAAAAGTAGCCTATAAACGTGGATTTTGTTCACCTCAAAATAGTTTCTTTGCCTTTTTACGTCTATTTTGTACTTCTATTGTCACCAGGAGGTTAGCGATCATGTATTATAGTGATCAGCCATCTACCACACCCCGTGTTACAAGCATCTGTCTTCTCTACTGTTATACTTACTGTTGTAAACTGTTGAAAAGATGTGTTGCAACACCATGAGCTATTAGTGATTTTCTTAGAACTGTTTTTTTTTAAATGAATCATTTTATGCCAGTTTAATGGACCATCTGAAGGTAATTATTCAAACATTTCATTTGACGCACAATGTTTAAAAATACACATCTGTTTAATATTTGTGAAGTGTCCTATTTTTCCACCAGCTTTATGCTTAAGATTATAGGGTGCTTCAGTACATGCCCCATTGTAGTGGCAAATGGGTTTGTAAGGGTTGTATACAAAAGCCCCGTATGTGTTTACCGCTGGATGTCAACGTAAGATGAATAATTTCCTGTGTGTGTCTGCACTTAAACCACCCAGATCGAGTCCATGCAACTTCTCCAACGGCACGTCTCTTCAGACTGTGAGAGAGATTGTACGAGGCTTCATTGGATGTGTACAGTGACCCACTAACTTGCCAGTTCTGATGGAACTCAATGGAAAGTGTGTCAGAAGAGTTTCACAGTCTGGCTCCCAGAGCTGCTGCGATATTGAATTTGAGACTGAAATAAGGTGGCCAAGTGGAGCTGTTTGGATTAAGCCACTCTCTAGTGTTTCTCTTTCTCTGTCTCTCACACCCTTTTTCCTCTCTCTCTCTCTCTCTCACTCTTGCTTTTTCTCGTGTTTCATTTCATTAATCATGCTGAAGTGCTTCAGTCTGGACAAGTGCTGGATTTTGATGCTATTTGACTGTATGGCCTGGTTTCACAGACAGCTCATTAAGCCAGAATTAGACCTTAGTTCACTTACGACATTTGAGTAGCTTTTATAAACGTGCCTTAGAAATAAAAACATTACTGGTGTTGTGCATCTTGAGACAAAACAATGGCAGTGACTTATTTTAAGATATGTCAGTGAAAGTTGCTTTCAGTTAAAACAGCTCAAACGTGCATTTTAGTCTGGGACTATCTTAAGCCTTGTCTGTGAAACCAGGGGTAGGCGAAATGTTTACTGGTTCCAACTGTCATAGATTCACCTTGGCTGTGTTCAGCCCTGACAAAAAGTTGCAAAACATTATTTAAACGGAAACGGTGGTGAGTTGAACACCCTGTTCTGATGACACAAGAGTTCCAACTATGGCAACTGAGAAGGCCATTCTTTGTGTACTTTTTGAAGAATTTTCTGAGCCTGATTAAATCGGTATAAATACGTATTTAATACTGAAAAATACGCTCAATGTTACAGTCACTGCCCTTGCCGTCCAGAATAAAAGAGAACATCCCAATCGATTGAAGGGATTTGTGGAAACTGTGGTTCCTAATTATTGTGGTCCAACATTTGCCTCGCATTTCAGGATGAAAAGACAAACATTTCAGGTGAAGGATAATCCACTTCTTACCTCCGAGACTGTGTTATGATCTATTTCAGTAGTTCCCAAAGTGGGTGCCGTGACAACTGGCTACCCAGCTAACACAGTACCTTGTGACGACGTCATCAGTTAGTTGTCATTTGGTCAGCGTGACATTACTTTATGACAACGTTGTGAGGACGTCATGGTAAAGTTCCATTTTTTATAATCTTGGCTAACGTTCCAGAAACGTCGTGGGCACGTCCTCAAAAGACGTCGCTAGTTTATCCCATAGAGAACGACCACAACGTCCTCACGTTGTCATAAATATAAACATTATATAGGCCTATACAACGTTTATATATACACACACTGCTCAAAAAAATAAAGGGAACACTTAAACAACACAATGTAACTCCAAGTCAATCACACTTCTGTGAAATCAAACTGTCCACTTAGGAAGCAACACTGATTGACAATCAATTTCACATGCTGTTGTGCAAATGGAATAGACAACAGGTGGAAATTATAGGCAATTAGCAAGACACCCCCAATAAAGGAGTGGTTCTGCAGGTGGTGACCACAGACCACTTCTCAATTCCTATGTTTCCTGGCTGATGTTTTGGTCACTTTTGAATGCTGGCGGTGCTTTCACTCTAGTGGTAGCATGAGACGGAGTCTACAACCCACACAAGTGGCTCAGGTAGTGCAGCTCATCCAGGATGGCACATCAATGCGAGCTGTGGCAAGAAGGTTTGCTGTGTCTGTCAGCGTAGTGTCCAGAGCATGGAGGCGCTACCAGGAGACAAGCCAGTACATCAGGAGACGTGGAGGAGGCCGTAGGAGGGCCACAACCCAGCAGCAGGACCGCTACCTCCGCCTTTGTGCCAGGAGGAGCACTGCCAGAGCCCTGCAAAATAACCTCCAGCAGGCCACAAATGTGCATGTGTCTGCTCAAACGGTCAGAAACAGACTCCATGAGGGTGGTATGAGGGCCAGACATCCACAGGTGGGGGTTGTGCTTACAGCCCAACACCGTGCAGGAGAACACCAAGATTGGCAAATTCGCCACTGGTGCCCTGTGCTCTTCACAGATGAAAGCAGGTTCACACCGAGCACATGTGACAGACGTGACAGAGTCTGGAGACGCTGTGGAGAACGTTCTGCTGCCTGCAACATCCTCCAGCATGACCGGTTTGGCGGTGGGTCAGTAATGGTGTGGGGTGGCATTTCTTTGGTGGGCCGCACAGCCCTCCATGTGCTCGCCAGAGGTAGCCTGACTGCCATTAGGTACCGAGATGAGATCCTCAGACCCCTTGTGAGACCATATGCTGGTGCGGTTGGCCCTGGGTTCCTCCTAATGCAAGACAATGCTAGACCTCATGTGGCTGGAGTGTGTCAGCAGTTCCTGCAAGAGGAAGGCATTGATGCTATGGACTGGCCCGCCCGTTCCCAAGACCTGAATCCAATCTGGGACATCATGTCTCGCTCCATCCACCAATGCCACGTTGCACCACAGACTGTCCAGGATTTGGCGGATGCTTTAGTCCAGGTCTGGGAGGGGATCCCTCAGGAGACCATCCGCCACCTCATCAGGAGCATGCCCAGGTGTTGTAGGGAGGTCATACAGGCACGTGGAGGCCACACACACTACTGAGCCTCATTTTGACTTGTTTTATTCATTTAGCCTAATGTGTTAATTCTAAATGTTTATTATGTAAATGTGCTTGGCTGACCATATGGGCGAGCACGTTGAACATTCGAGTAGCTTTCAAACCCTGGACCGGCGCAGAGTTGCCATGGAGACGGCGCAGCAAACACAACTGACAACAAACTCCCTCTTTCGCTGTTGTTTTCACTGCTTTCAGGTGAATTTAGTCTCTAAAATCACACAAATAATACACACAACTGTTCCTGACACTTTTCTTACGTGTTATTGACACACATCTGTAGAATATTTACTTAATAGAAATAGTTTAGTGTCTTCGAAAAAGTTCGTTAGCATCTCACCCGTTTTCAGAAGAGGTACATAACTGTTAGGCTAACCTAAACTCTTTTCAAGGTTCGAACGCGTGCTGTGGTTAAATTCTGGATAAAATGCTTGAAACTATAACTATTTCTTTCAGAACAAATACCTATCTGGCTGAATAGTTCGTTTATTAAATGGAGAAATAAAATGTAGCCCTTCAGATACAGAGTGATTTGTGCTACGCTGGCCATAGCTAAAGTAAGTTAGGTGGAGTTTTCATTTTGATTTCCGCGCTTGTTTGGAGACCCCGTTTTTATTGGCCGCGTGAGGCCATTTTATTTGGGTGAATGACAGATAAATAAAAATGGCAAAGAAATAATTTTTTTGGACTTTCTATACTTATTAGAGTGTTGTGTATGTAATGCAATGACATGTACACATTCCAAGAATGTAATTAACCTTTTTTTTTTGGTGAATCAGATCTTTTTCCCCATGAAAATGTCATTCCTGGGTAACAATGAATTTTTAAATTAATTACATTTCTAACATTGTTGGCATATACAAATGATACACTGATATCCATAATTGGAGCTCAACAAACAATTAGTGCTCGGAAAACTACATTTTAATCACAGTTAATATAATCAATTTGGGATTTCATATAGACATGGGCTCATTTTTGGCTCCTGATAACTCAAAATTCAGAGCCAAAAAAAAAAAAAAAAAGCTGGAAAATGTTTAAAAATGATTTCCAATAAAGTATATAAGACTTGTTGTATCATTAACTCAACAAAAAAACAGAATTGTGTAATCTAACATACAAATATGGGTTAAATTAATTGCCTGTGTCATTGTTAGCCGGAATGAAGCTAGACATTCTGTAATATTTTTCAGGATTACCATAAAAACCATCCTCAGTATAATTTTTCAAACTTGAAACAAAGTAAGAGACACTGACAAGTTTTTAATGATTTAAAAATCTGTAAAAAAAATACAGTAAATCTGTAAAATTATAATGCTTCAATGGCCAAGGGTATAGTCCAGCACATTATACAGCTAAAACAATTAGGCTTATTGCAAATGAGTAAAGTCAAGTCACCTTAATTTATATTGCGCTTTTAATTATATAAATTGTTTGAAAGCAGCTTTACAGTGATAATAGGTCATTAAAGTAACAGAGATTGTTTTGGCTTTACAGCAGCTCTAGAATAAAGTTATTGTCCAGCTAAAGTTAGTTTTGATTTATTTCTGTCGCAACGACCATTAAAATGGAATTACAGGTTGTTGTTGCAATGTCTCAGATTTCGTTCAAACCTTGTCTATATCAAGAATGTGTCCCAAAACCAAGGCCTGTAAAATATTTCTGTTCAAATCCTATGTCTTCATATTTTCAGCCCTTGAAATTACTTCAGTTTTATAGCCTGAAAATTACATTATCTGGGAAGCAATATTTGGACATTAAAGCTCCAATATGTAACAATTTTGTAATAAAATTTCCGAAAATAACTTGCACAGTGTGATATATTTCCTCCAGTTGTGTACTTACAATATCTCAAAAGTCTCCAAAGATTTTTTATTTCAGAGAAATTCCGATTTTAAATAACTGTTCGTCCCGGAAAAGAAATGTCGTCTCTCAGTGACGCAATGTCCGCACTATCTATCCTTTTTTTCCGGTGTGGACCATGTGATATTCCACCACACCGGAACATCACATGGTCAAATGCGGAAGTGGTGGTTATAGCGTTATAGTCATAGACTGTATGGTTATAGCTGTTATGGATCACGATTACTCTTTGGCGAGTATTGAAGTGCCAACAAAACGAAAGCGTCCATATTCAGATACACGCAGACTGTGTGACAAACAGAGGAATAAAACCCGGATAAATATCGGCCAGGCGTTTTCGAGATGGAGAGAGCTGCGCGACAATCTTGGACTTGACAGAGACTCTGCTCTCGCAGGTGTATTGATAGACAGGTAAGCAAATCATTTTTTTTTTTTATTGTACAAGTAACATAATAGTTACAGTAAAGATGATTTTAATAGATATGAATTACACCACATGTCTGTAATAATATAGCATAACATTTCACGTTCCTTGCAGTTCATTAATTATGATGACATAAAATAATACGATCAGACATACAGGTAATACAAAACGAATAAATTACCTCATCCGTGATCATGATTCATTAATTCCATTTAGATACATCGCTAGATGGTGAAAACGCATTAAAAACGACATCTCCCATCGTCACCTCCTTCATAGCGTCATCAAGCTTCGCCTTTGTTATTGTTGGAAACTGCACCCTCTTGTGGTGAATTTTTTTTACATATTGGAGCTTTAATATAATGAAAAGTATCATTCATAGGCATTATCTAGACAGTGATACATTTTGAAAAATAAAACTTGTGATTTGCTTAAATATCTGATCTGTCTGCTATTAAGTTTATAGCATGATCTATTTTAATGTGATAAAAACACCAAATAATAATTTGACTGTATTGGTATGTAATTTACGGTGGTGGAAGGTGCTGGAAAAAGCTTGGAAATGGACCTTAAAAGTGCTTGAAAAGTGCTTGAATTTGACCTTGGAAAAGGTGTATGAACCCTGTCTTTTATTTAATGATATGGCTTTTATTTAATTATGTCTTTATGTGTAGACGAGATTTTTTTGTTAGTTTTGTAAAGATTTTGCTGTCAGTTGAATGGGTAATTGGAAGTTGGCATTTAACATAAATGTATGTGCTGTTAATCGATGACGTCACTTACACGGATCACAAAAAAATGTCTGGAACTAGTTAAAATGCGTTTTGATCTTTCACGGTAAATAAATATTGATAAATGTTCTGTTATTTTAGCAGCGACAAAATAACCCCTTAACAACAGAGGGAAAGCTCTACGATTTCAACATTTCTGAAGAAAGCTGCCAGAGAGGAATGTGGTGGATTTTTAATAGATAAAATAGTAAACTGTATAACAAAATAACCATGTCTCTAACGTCTAAACTTACTTCCTTTTTCAGGCCTAACATGCTAACTCTTTGAAACACAATGTACTAAAATGTTCTGTCCTGTGTTTTTGAATGTTGTATGTTGTGTTGCCATACCCCTTTTACTTTGGCTGTGAGAGTGTAAAAATAACACATTTGGGAATTGAAACTAGACAGATGACTAAATTTGAACTTTGTGATTAACAATGAAGTAATCATTAAAACAAAGTTTGCTTTACCTGGTAACTGAAGGGTTTGTCTATGAAACCCAATCAAATTGTGGGGAAATTATGCAATATGACATTTTTGCCATACCTCCTTATTCTATAAAAACTGTTATATTCTTTTAGTTGGTGGGAGTCTCAATGGAATTTGTCTGAGATCCTCCGGCCTTGCTTCTTGGGGGAGATTCTCTGAGAACTGCTCGAGAGATCCTCCGGCTGTGATTAAAGCATTTAAAGGACATTTGCTAAGGTCTGTTTGTCCATTATTCCTGCACAGGAAGAAAGCTAGTTAGGGAAGCAAGTTAGTTAGGTAGACTATATATTAAGCGTCGATTGGAGACGTTAGGGATCGTCGATTGGAGACGTCGATTGGAGACGAGCGTCGATTGGAGACGTCCCCGGTAGACTTAGGTCAGATGAGATAGGACTTACAGACCCTTTCCAAAAAATTTGAATATCATGGAAACGTTTATTTATTTCCATAATTCAATTCAAAACGTTAAACTTCCATAGATTATAGATTCAGGGCCCTCAACTTAAACGATTTCAAGTATTTAGTTGTTTATTTGTACATAATTTGGGCTTCCAGCTCATAAAACCCACGAAAACAGGATTTTAAAAAATTTGAATATTACATGAAATCACACATTAATTACACAGTGATACCATGGTCATTGAACCAGGTTTTGATTATTTTGGCAGTGTGGGCAGGTGTAAATCCTGCTGGAAAATGAAGCAAAACGTTTTGAATGGAATTATGGAAATAAATAAACTTTTCCATGATATTCTAATTTTTTGGAAAGGGTCTGTAGTTAGGTTTAGGGAAAAATCTACGACAGGAAACACAGGTGAACACAATCGGCTTTCATCAGCGCTAGTTCGTCAGCTTCGGCTTGGTGTGTTCCAGGCTTTAGGTTTTTGTGAAAAGGGTGAATGTGTGCACACAATGCACTACCGAATTGAGCTTAAAAAAAAAATAAATGTGCGCACCAACATTTAGCATTTCTGAAACACTTCACAAATCTCGACTTTCTCTGCGAAAAAGATTTTCGAAAACCAGGTAAAAAAAAAAAAACGATATTGGCTCTATGTAGACTTCCAAGCCATGGATCTGTGAAAAAGGTGATGTGCACATAATATACTGTGCTTTGAAAAAATATGTGTGCACCTATATTTAGCTTTTTGATTTTATAAAAAACTTGCATTCTTATCATGGAATCTCATTTTCTCTGTGATTACAATTTTCAAAAACCAGGCCAAAAAACGTGATTGTGTAATAATAAACAGGTCGGAAGCAATTGCAAGTAAAAGTGTTTATTTCAGTAAAGAAATACTCAGAAGTCAAACAGCATGAAAACATTCAGCGTCGTCAGGACTCCTCTCTCACTCACTCTCACTCTCGGGCGATCAGGAACGCAGACAGCAGGAGAGGTGACGCAGGGACTGAGACGGGCAGTGAAGAGTGCAGATGACGGCTGGTGAGTGGTGAGTTCGGCGGCGATGTAGTCCAGGATCCGGTGCACACGAAACACAAGGAACAGGGAGACAAGCACGCGAACAGGATGCATCAAACAACGATCTGACAAACATGAGACGAAAGACAGGGCATTAAATAAGGCTGATGATGACTAACAGCTAACAACGCCCACATGAAACAAGGAACGTAAGGAGACACACCCACCCGACACAAACACATGAGACTAGAATGAGACAGTGGATCTGACAACCGTGACAGTACCGGTTAAAACAACCGTCATGCCTCTGGAGGGCGGTGACAAAATCTAGCGCAATGTGGGACCAGGGTCTAGAAGGGACAGACAGCGGCCGAAGTAACCCATCAGGAGGTCGGTTAGACGTCTTACCCATGGCACAATCAGAACAAGCCAAAACAAAATCGTGAATGTCGCGAACCATAAGTGGCCAACAAAATCGTTGCTTAACTAAGTGACTAGTGCGACTTACTCCTGGATGACAGGCCACGTTGGAGCAGTGACCCCATCGAATGACGTCGGACCGTAACTCCTCCGGAACAAACAAACGACTCGGTGGGCAAGCAGGCAGAGGTGTTACCCCTTCCAAGGCCGTCTTGACCTTCAACTCGACCTCCCATACGAGTGTTGAGATAACTACTTTCTCGGGTAAAATGCACTCGGGAGTCACCGGGCGTTTGGATGGATCAAAAATATGAGATAAGGAGTCGGGTTTGATGTTTTTGGAACCCGGGCGGTACGAGAGAGTAAAGTCAAAACGTCCGAAAAAAATTACCCACCGAGCCTGCCTGGAGTTGAGTCTTTTAGCAGATCTAATATATTCAAGATTCTTGTGATCGGTCCAAACGATAAAAGGTACCCCTGGACCTTCTAACCAATGACGCCACTCCTCCAACGCTAACTTGACGGCCAACAACTCTCTGTTACCAATGTCATAGTTACGTTCGGCAGGCGACAAGCGATGTGAAAAAAAACGCGCAAGGGTGCATCTTGTCGTCTGAGGAAGCGCGTTGGGAAAGAACTGCTCCTACCCCCACCTCTGACGCGTCGACCTCCACCACGAACTGACGTGTGGAATCAGGGGCGACAAGGATGGAAGTGGCTCTTGAGGTTGGTAAACACAGCCTCGGCTGTGTCCGATCACCTGAACGTCGTTCTGGGGGAGGTCAAGGCAGTCAGAGGTGCAGCTAGCTGGCTGAAATTACGAATGAAACGTCGATAGAAATTGGCGAACCCCATAAACCACTGTAGGGCCTTACGGGAATCTGGACTTGGCCAATCTATCACAGCCTTAACCTTGTCAGGATCCATGCGCACTCCCTCAGACGAGACGATGTATCCTAGAAAAGAGACAGACTGTGCATGAAAATCGCATTTCTCCGCCTTAACAAAAAGCCCATTCTCTAACAACCTCTGAAGCACTCGTCTGACGTGTTGAACGTGTTCCTGGAGAGACGAAGAAAAAATCAATATGTCATCCAGGTAGACATATGAACTGGTCTACCATGTCTCTCAACACGTCATTGATGAGTGCCTGGAAAACCGCTGGGCTATTGGAAAGCCCGAAAGGCATAACCAAATATTCAAAGTGCCCCCTAGAGGTGTTAAAAGCGGTTTTCCATTCATCCCCCTTCCTGATACGGACCAAATGATATGCATTACGTAAGTCCAGTTTTGTGAAAATGGATGCTCCCTGCAACCTCTCGAAAGCTGAAGACATCAACGGCAAAGGAAAAGTATTCTTTACCGTGATGTTGTTCAGCACTCGGTAATCAATACAAGGTCGCAGAGAACCATCCTTCTTTCCAACAAAAAAGAACCCCGCCCCCGCAGGAGAAGAGGAAGGCTGGATGAACCCGGCTGCCAGAGAATCAGAAATATATTTCTCCATGGCCTCTCTCTCGGGAACAGACAGAGAGTAAAGCTTGCCTTTAGACGGAGACTTACCTGGCACTAAGTCTATAGCACAGTCATAGGGACGATGCAGAGGGAGCGAAGCAGCTCGAGACTTACTGAACACTTCCTTCAGGTCCAGATACTCCGCGGGCACGTTTGACAGATCCGCTGGCTTTTCCTGTAACACAGAAACAGACACAGACGGACAGGCAGAAACAAGACAGGACTCATGGCAGGGCTCTCTCCACATAGAGATGGAGTTGGAGCCCCAATCCACACGAGGGTTGTGTTTAACCAGCCAGGGGTGACCCAACACAACAGGTGCAACCGGGGAGTCCATGAGGAGGAAAGGGATGGTCTCAGTGTGGTTGCCGGAGGTGATAAGGGTTATGGGGTCAGTAAAATGGGTAATGTTGGGGAGTTGTTGGCCATTCAGGGCATCAACGGAGATCTGGTGAAGAAGCGGCGAGATGGGAAGGTGAAGTTGGTATGCAAGATTAATGTCCATGAAGTTACCCTCTGCTCCGGAATCCACGAGTGCTCGACAGGTGTGCGTACTGTTGGCCCATCTCAGTCTAACCGGAAGGAGAGTGGATGGTGAGGACTTCGCGGCGGAGATCCCACCCGATAGTAGCCTCAACTTTACTATCGGGCTTGCTCTTTTACCGGGCATGCGTGTAGATAATGTCCCCAGCCACCACAGTAGAGACAGAGTCCCTGGGACCTCCGCCTCTCTCTCTCCTCCCGGGAAAGCCGAGCTCTACCCACCTGCATGGGCTCGTGATCGACCGTGTCCTCCTCTGGGATGCTGCGTTGAACCGCTCCTGCGGGATCGCGGGTGGCACGAAGATGGCGACCAAGCTGGTCTATGCATTTAGCGTGGAAGGAAGGTCCAGCATATATATCTCTCTTTTAACACGGTCGGCCAGCCCATGCAGGAACATATCCCACTGCGCCTCCTCGTTCCATTTGCACTCAGCCGCCAGCGTGCGAAATTCGATGGAGTAATCTGCGACCGATGAACTCCCCTGTTTAAGGTCCGCGAGTCTTCTGGCAGCCTCCTTACCAGTCACGGCTCGGTCGAAGACCCTCTTCATTTCGGCGCTGAGTGCTAGGAACGAATCGCAGCAGTGGTCCTTGTTCTCCCACACTGCCGTCCCCCACAGTGCTGCACGGCCCTTTAGTAACGTGAGAACGAACGCCACTTTACTCTCCTCCGTGACGAACGTCCGGGGCTGCAACAAGAAATGCATAGAGCATCGGGTAAGGAAAGCTCTGCAAAAATTAGGTTCACCGGCGTAACTCTCTGGTACAGGAAGGCGGGGCTCCGCCAACGGCCCTCTCTCGGGTATTGTGGGGGGAACGGACGGTGTGGGCGGCGCAGTGGGAACGCTTAGAAGTTGGACCTGCTGGGTGAGCTCGGACACCTGCGTCACAAGCGCTTGGACAGCGCGTCCGGTGTTCGAGATGCTCTCTTGCTGCTGGTCCATTCGGGAGATGCTGTGATCGATAAATTCCTTGAGTGATGCTGCACTTGCTGCTTCCATAGTTGGTCAGATCGTTCTGTAATGATAAACAGGTTGGAAGCAATTGCAAGTAAAAGTGTTTATTTCAGTAAAAAAATACTCAGAAGTCAAACAGCATGAAAACATTCAGCGTCGTCGGGACTCCTCTCTCACTCGCTCACACTCTCGGGCGATCAGGAACGCAGACAGCAGGAGAGGTGACGCAGGGACTGAGACGGGCAGTGAAGAGTGCAGATGACGGCTGGTGAGTGGTGAGATCGGTGGTGATGTAGTCCAGGATCCGGTGCACACGAAACACGAGGAACAGGGAGACAAGCACGCGAACAGGATGCATCAAACAACGATCTGACAAACATGAGACGAAAGACAGGGCATTAAATAAGGCTGATGATGACTTACAGCTGTCACTGATCAGGATGATCAGCAACAACGCCCACATGAAACAAGGAACGTAACGAGACACACCCACCCGACACAAACACATGAGACTAGAATGAGACAGTGGATCTGACAACCATGACAGATTGCCTCTATGTAGACTTCAGAGCCATGGATCTGTGAAAAGGGTGATGGCGTGTACACAATGGACTGAGTCTATAAAAATGCGCTTGAGAAAAAAAATGTGTGTAAATATTATAATCCAAATCTCGCCCAATTCGAGAATTTATTTTTCTTAAAAGGAGCATTCAGAATCAGAGAATGAATTTGGACATTCCCCTTATTAATATAGCCAACCACCACATTAACAACCACCACAACCAATTAATGTGTAAATTAAAGTGCTCAATATGTATATATTTAAACATTTCTGTCTTAAAATGCGTTAAAGGGACTCCAGGCAAGCCTGAGTGTTTTTTCTCTATGAAGCTCCCCCCTAGCTGTCTGGTAGTAAATGCTTTCAAACACACTGTGTAAAAACAAACTGTTGTCCCTCCCCCCTCGCCACGAACAACCCAGCTGATCAGCTGTCAACCCAGCTGAGCAGAGGAACCGGCTATTTCAAAACCAGTTATGTCTACCGAGGTAAGTAAAGTAATATTTTCTTTCCAACTGATGGCGAGTTTAAAAAAAAAAAATTATTGTGTTGTCATGCATACTAGTAATTTTTCCGGGAACAAACGATATGAACAAGGCGAACTACTGCTTTCGTGTTTTTTTTTTTTGGGAGAGTAGGCATAAGCATAAAAAAATATATATATTTACATCTTCCGTCAAGGGTTTTCGCTGCTTCTTCTCCGGCTCTGCCATTATACACACGTTTGCAACAATCGCTAGCCGGGTTTCGTTAGCCTGCCTCTGTGCTGGGGATGCTTGCCATAAACTGATCCTGCTTCTCGCGATGTCTGAGAATTTGTGAGACTGACGCGGGTAGGATACACCGAACCTGCAAGCGGGATATTCTTCCTACAGGCAGTAGGGGCGGGCGAGAGAGTCTTCATTCGCCCTGAAATGAGTCATTTAACCATATACCGACTTACGAAGATGATTAATTAACACGAAAACGTTGCCTGGTGTCCCTTTAAAATAACATTTATTGGGGTTTCTTCAAAGGTAGCGTGTTTTTTACAGTAACTGGGTGATGACGTCATAAGAGGGAGTAGCAGCCCATTTGTCCGGCATCTGCTGACTGAACGTGATATTGCCTGTGCTAAAACGCAACTAATTAGCGATGCTCATTGTCTGAAAGAAAAAGAGAGATCGATGTCCCTATCGCTTTGTTTGACAGGTGTTTGTGTGGGCTATGCTACCCAATGGAATCAACAGTGGAGACTGGAGAGTATGTGCTGCTGTGAGGTGAACGCGTTTTGGAGTTTAGTGGAGTTTAGTGGAGCAGCTCGACCTGCGACCGGCAGATCTGACGTGCCTCACGCAGCAAATCCTGGTTTTGACGCATGCTGCCTGAACCCATAGCTTACTCTCATTTCAGGAGAGTATCACGGTCCTCTTGAAGCCAGCACACACAAGTACGTTTACAATTGAGTTATTTCATTCATCACTGAAGGAATGACGTGAGGGAATTGCATCGGAAATAAGTCGTAGGCCTACCCGACTTATTAATTATTTCCGAAATAAGGAAATAAGTCGTACCCGGCGTTTAAAACCCATACTGAACCCACACTGAACCGACGCATGTCTCCAGGGTCATAGTCTAAAGCAGTGAAGTGTTCGCCGCATATGCTAACTTTGTCACAGAGGCAGCAGTAAAATCTGCCCGCTTCATAGCCACAAACCTCACCCAGGCACGAATCAGCCGTTTTTTCTTGGGGAACTTGTGGAGCCTCTGCCCTGTTTTTGATGTATTCGTACATCCCGCACAAACACAATAGTTAACCATTTTCGCTAGCTAGGTCTCCAATATAACTGCTAGCCTACTTGCCGTTAGACTAACGGTAACTCTAGGCTTGGAGTTCCTCTTATGACGTCACGCCCAGCCTAGTGGAAGGGAGAGGGAGTGCTTAAAACCACTGTAAAAAGTACCAACTTTTCATATTATATTCAGCATTTTGGTATAAAAAACATACAAAACAATGGTGGGCGTTTCTTATCTTTATGTTTAATAAGCACATTGCATTATCTTCATGAAAAATGAAACCTGCAATTTACACTTTAATTTTAAATATGTTCATTCAAACCACGAGGAACTCAGGTATTACAGTCTTTGCTCTGTTGTCCACCTAGAATTGTTTTCCAACCCCTGTATTTGCAAACGCTCAACTCCATATCTTCGGAAATATTCCACCAAGGACCGCCTTGACCTGTCCGATGGCCAATTGGAACAGATCACGTACCGTTGCTGGTACAGCCGTGTCCTGATTGAGTTTTTTGTTTGGCCAAAGTACTGCCTGCCACACTTGGAGCATCTGATCATGTAGACACAATTCTGCATTCAAAGAGATGTTTGGCAGGAAAAATGCCTCCTGTGGACCCCAGGCCCTGACCACACAAGGTTTTCTGGTCAACTGTAACTGTTCTTTGGCCCTGGGGAGGCGGCTATGGACCACAAGGTCCAGCAAGTTAGTATTTCGTTTATAAGCGGCGAAGATTGACACGTTTCCCCCTGCCGGGGTGTCTGCCAGTGTTTGGACGAAATTGTTCCTGATTGCTTTCGTGAGGCCAACCGAAGCTGATGAAAAAGTAAAGATGGCTTCAGCCTGGGGGGATGGAGTTACGGGACTTGTGACGGCTTCTTTAAATATAGCCCGTAGCTGTGACCTTGAATACCCCCTTGTATGAAGTGCTTTAAACAAAACCTGTTTGGCCTGCTCAAAACTTTCTTTCTGAGAGCAAATTCTCCTAAATCGCAATAATTGTGGCAGGATAATCCCCCAAAATGTGTGATGGGGGTGGTAACTTTGATGTTGCAGCAGTGCATGCGTGTCTGTTTCCTTGAAGAACACCTTGAAATCTAATTGTCCTGTGGTGGGGAAATCCAGCCCCTTATATATTGTGGTGTCTAAAAAGTCAATGGCTTGGCTGCTGATAACCGATTTAACTTTGATGGAAGCATGGTGGGAAGTTTTGGAAGTCCTGGGGTCTCATTTATAAAACTGTGCGTAGGATCATTACTAAAAGTGTACGTGCGCCCGAAAGCCAAAAATGGCGTACGCAAAAAAATATTCAGACTTCTAAAACCGTTCGTACGCCAGAACCTGCGCAGAATTCACTTTATAAATCCCAGTCAGCGGAAGATTGTGCGCACATGCGTCTCCACCCCGAAATAACCATATATGGAGCTTACAATACCTAGTTTTACTATGCAGATCCTCATCTACATATCATTTGCATATGATTATTCATCCACGTGATAACGGTACAAGACACATTACATTAATAAAAATAAAGTAGTTGCCTATCCTTGCCTTGTTTTTGAATACATAAATCAAATAGTGTAAAATACATTTCAGAGAAAGTTTTTCTCAATCTTTTCCACTGGCCGAATTGTATTTTTAATTGATTTATATTTTTAATGGAAACAGATAGGCCTTGGCCATTATTTGCACAAAACTATTTTCTCAGACAATCTGGTAGTATCATGATAAGCAATTATCTCTGTGGTTAAAAACATTAAAACACAGCACGCCAGGAAAAGTGTTCAAAAACATTGCATCCACAACAAATATTTCTATTGATTGAATATAATTTATTTTTTTACTTCTCAGTAATGATTTCATGTTTAAATCCATTAATTTGAATGGCACATTTAATCTAAATGTTTATATAATAAGTAAAACATAGTTTAAATAATTATTTTATTTATTTAAACTGTTATTTGCGTCAGTTTCACTAAACGGCCCAACGCGCTCGCTGGCGCGGACATTTAAGAAGGGATGGATATTTGCTTCAAGTGACAGGCTTGGTGAGTGAAATTATATTTGTATTATCTTTCTGTATTTAATTTTCTTTAGATTTTCTGTCTAAAAGTGACCAAAAAGACATTTAACTCCAGCTCACCATCGGTGTCGCCAAACTGCTCTGTCTCCAAAACGTTCGTACGCATGGGTCAGAGTTTGCGTGCAGGTGCGCAAATTTTCCCGTCAAGTTTGTTTTTATAAATCACAACTTATGCGTCGGAAGTGGCGTACGCCTCTTTCAGGGCCTGTTTTGTGCGTACGCAACGGTTATTAATGAGGCCCCTGGTGACTATGATGCCACACGCCCCACACATCATCCAGGTATCGGAGGTAACAGAAAGGAATTCTGGGGCATTTGGGGAGAATGGTCTCTTCCCACTGTGCCATGTAAATGTTGGCATAAGCCAGCGCAAACCTATTCCCCATGGCTGTTCCTTTAATTTGTAAATAAAAATTTCCTTAGAATTCAAAATCATTTTTTGTGAGACTTAACTCAAGGAGCTCCAAGATAGCCTCATCCGGCCTGGAGACATCTGGTACTTTTCAAAACAGTCCCGTACTGCTTTTAAACCTAAAGGGGTCTCAATATTTGTATAAAGGCTGTCTACATCTAAGGAAAACAAAAAAGCCCCAGATGGTACTTTAAGTTGTTTGGCTTTCTCTAAAAAATCATAAGTATCTTTAACGTAACTTAAATGTTTGGTAGATAAAGGGTTTAAATAAAAATCGATGAACTCTGCCACCCTACAACTCTCGCTCCCACAGTCAGACACTATTGGGGCAAGCTGGGGGCATGAAAGTAGTAGGCCATTTATCCCGGGGTTTATGCACTTTTAGGAGCAAATAAAATCACCTCGGTCTCGGATTTGGTTCCCCCACTAAATAATTTGCTTGTCGTTGACAAATGAGACTCTCTTGAATTAATGAATGCACAACCCGTTCAATACAGGGAATAGAATCCTGAAAAATTGGGGCCTTTAGCTTGGAATAAAAACTCTCATCCCCCAACTGTCGTAGAGCCTCCTGCAAATATTGTGGTCGGTCCATAATGACCACAGCACTTCCCTTATCTGCTGGATTGATCGTAATGTCCTGCCTATGAGACAATTCTTTCAAAGCCACTACTTCTTCTGGTGCTAGATTGGCGGGTGGGGCCTGTGCTCGAGGGACTATTTCCTGAACGTCCTCAGGATTTTTATCAATGAAATCCCAAATCTCCCCCAGCAACTCCCTGGGTGGAGGAACCCAATCCAATTTGGCCCAAAATGGCCGGGCCCGTGACACATCAGAACATGGCCCAAAATAAATTGTCAATTTTCAAATGGAATCGACCTAAATCTGCAAAAATGGACCCCTTATCAAATGGTTTAACTGAGGAAGATGGAATAAATGATAATCCTTTATCCAAAAGCTGGAACTGTGCCGGGGACAGTTGAATAATTTGTGACAGATTAATGACTGATCTGTTTAACAGGGGGCCTGGTACTGTGGTCCCTTTCATTTTAAGTTTGAATGCTGCATCCAATGTTTGAACATGGTCCAATGGATGTTGTCCGCCTCCGTTCTAAATGATTACCATGGTAGAAGTGGAATGCTGCGGCCTGTCCTCTGAATTACTTTATTAAGCAATTTGATGTTTTCCACCAAACGCCCCACCAAAGCCTTGTCGTAATTGATTAGAGATATATGGACCACTGCATTTGGGAAGGTTTGAAAAGCGGCTCCCTGCAGACGCTCTATAGTTTTTCTCAACAGCACTGGGTTCCCCTGTTCTCTGTTATTCAACCCAAATGCCAGGACCACATGCTGGGTTTCCAATGACACAACAGTCTTGTGTTTTATTATGTGGTACGCCTGGGCCAAGTTTGCCCCCAGATAACAATCCACCTCTACCTTATCATTGTTTATTGGTGGCAAATGGCCCAGGTTCGAATCCCCAATGAATAGAATTGACCTAACTGGTTCCAGATCCCAGTTCTTATATTTGTCATCATGATGCTTGTGTCTTACATGTAGGCTTTGAGCTACCGTCTGTACCTCTTCCTGAAGGCCAGTGACGGGTTCCCTGGAAACTGTGGGACGAGTATGCCCAGCCGCAGACACTGGTTTGGGGGCCTGTTGGGAAATACTAGTTTTTATTTATTTTTTTATTTCAATAAGGCCAGCCTTATTCTCCATCTTATTGTCTCCCTCTTCCTCTTCCCATAACAAGACTGGGGACAGTGAGGAATTGAGCTCACCCTGCTCAACCATCTGGGGCATTTCCTGACCAACTACAGGCTTTGGGGTACTATCCCGGTTCGGGTCGGGGTCTTTCTTTGAATCACTGGAACCACTGAGGGATCCGGAACAGCAACTGCCACTCCCTGCATCCCTTCCCCTTGCCTAACCTGGATTTTTTTGGTTACCGAGGAAGGAGGTCCAATGACTGACTGGCTGCTTCTACTGGCTGGGGATTGACCAGTACCTCTTCCTCCCTCTGGGGTTTCCCTGTCATCAGCCATGTGACCGCAGCAGTTGCTAACTTGATAGTTGTTTCCTGGATGGTTTTTAAATTTCTATGTGCCCATCTAATTGCCACTTGCTACACCTCTTCCCAATGAACCCGTGAAGTTTCCAGCAGCTCTCTCCTGGCCATCTGCTAAGCTCCTTCATTATGATCTCTCAAGATATCCACCCCTGTGTGTAACCAATTTCGGCCATTCCTATAAATCAGCCATTCTGTATTTAGACTGGGAAGTGCTGGTCGGATCCCTGTGGCAATTTGATTGGCCATTGGCACCAAACGGGCTGACTGTCGATTTTGGCTGGCAGAGGCTTGAAGTGTATGGGTATGATGAAAAGCTTTTAAGAAGTGTTACATGCTTCTAACAGACTTTCGGAACTCCTGATCTGTTGCCATCATGACAATGGAGCCTAAGAAGACAACGAGAGTTGCTGTCAAATACTGGGACAGAATACACTAATGATAACAACAATAAATATCCCCAATACTAAAAATACTAATAATACTAGTAAAAATAAGAAATTTATTTAAATAAATCTCTCAGAGGCGAACCAGGAGATGGTTCCTGTCTAGGCCACACATCTCCCAAAGAGCCTGTCTGGGCTCGTATTCGCACTCAATCCCGCCTCTCCCCCAGCCATAAGCCGAGAAAGATGCCGGAGGGAGCCTCTTGTAACCTAACCCCAAAGAATATATCCTTGCTTTAATCAAACTGGATCCAGAAATGCAAGGTTCTTGACTGAACCTGCTCCAGACCAGAAAACCCGACCACAACCCAAAGGTCGCAGTCGGATAATCCTGGCTCAGCATCGCATCCCCCCAAGAAATCTTGTTTAGAAACAATGATTTTTGTTTTATGCATAATTTTTCAATGGATCCCACTTGATCCAGAAATGCAAAGTTCTTCACTGAACTTGCTCTTGACCAGCGAACCTGACTGCAACCCGAAGGTCACCACCAGATAATCCTGGCCCAGCATTGCATTCCCCCAAGAAATCTTGTTATTATAAAAATTACTTGGATACAGAATAAGAGGCCCTTTGTCAAGTCAAGTCAAGTCATCTTCATTTATATAGCGCTTTTAACAATGGAGATTGTTTCAAAGCAGCTTTACAGAGATAAACGTATAATTTAAGGTAAGATTGTTTTGGCTTTACAGTGGTTCTTTAATAAAGCCATTTTCCAGCTAAAGTTAGTTTTGATTGATTCGCTTCCGTCGCAACGATCATTTGTTATTAAATTAGGGGCCGCTAAGACGACACCATTCTCTCAACACAAACTTTAAACGCGAACCTGTGAGAAACGCTGATGGCGTTCACATGCGCATTAAGAATTGGTTCTATAGTTTTGTGCGTTTAAATATATGTGCGCAGGTTTGTAATTCCCTACAAACCAAGCCTAAACAAAGTACTGGTGTTTCCTTATAATTTTGATACAGAATTTTATTTTATTTTATTTTATCAATTCGGGGTAGATACGCGAATTGAGTTTTCCCGACGACACTTTATCTATAGAGTGGTAAAGGGATCCTCCATAGGGAGAGACTAGTTGGCACTTCAGCACTGCGTTGTCATCGGGTCCAGGCGAAGGTCCTTCATCAGATCTGGATACAGTCTGGATCCGGCAGGGTGCGGGAAAACCTCGGGATAAACAAAGACACTAAAATTAGCATAGATGCCATTCTTCTCATGATGTAACGAGTACATCAGGATTTATGGGAAGTGTTCCCGGTTCCAGCTGACCTAATCTATGCAGCCTAACATTGAATTAGAGAAGTCTATAATGTGTTATGTGAATGCTAGGTCAAAGGAGATGTGTCTTTAATCTAGCTTTGAACTGACAGAGTGTGTCTGCTTCCCGGACAATGGTAGGAAGACTGTTCCAAAGTTTTGGCGCTAAATAGGATCTACCGCCAGCAGTCGATTTTGATATTCTAGGTATTATTAACTGGCCGGAATTTTGAGATCGCAATAGACGTGAAGGACTATAATGCGTTAAGAGCTCGCTCAAGTACTGCGGAGCTAAACCATTTAGTGCTTTGTAAGTAATCAGCAATTTTTTAAAACTGATGCGATGTTTAATAGGGAGCCAATGCAGTTTTGACAGAACTGGGCTAATATGGTCATACTTCCTGGTTCCGGTAAGAACTCGAGCTGCTGCGTTTTGAACTATCTGTAGTTTGTTTATTAAGCGTGCAGGGCAACCACCCAGTAGAGCATTACAATAATCTAGCCTTGAGGTCATGAATGCATTAACTAATTGTTCCGCATTTGTCAATGAGAGCATATGGCGTAATATAGATATATTTTTAAGATGGAAAAATGCGATTTTACAGATACTAGACACGTGACTTTCAAATGAAAGATTGGTATCAAAGAGCACACCCAGGTTCCTAACCGACGACGAAGACTTAACAGAGCAGCCATCAAGTGTTAGACAGTATTCTAGGTTAGTACGTGAGGACGTTTTTTATCCAATAATTAGAATCTCTATTTTTGGAAATGGAAATTACGAGTCATCCATTTTTTTATATCAGCTATGCATTCCGTTAATTTTGTGCATTGGTAAGTTTCGTTAGGTTTTGAAGAAATATAGAGCTGAGTATCGTCGGCATAACAGTGAAAGCTAATTCCATGTTTCCTAATGATATCTCCTAAGGGTAGCATACTGAGTGAACAGCAACGGTCCTAGTACTGAGCCTTGTGGTACGCCATACTGAACTTGTGATCGATAAGACATCTCTTCATTTACTGCTACAAACTGATAACGCTACAACTGCTACAAACTTTGTATACACTCGGATAAGTTTTCTGGTATGTCTGGTCAGATGGCTTTGGCCAAGTTTAGGTGTTGAAAATTACAACAGCTCCCCCTACCTAGCACTTGGAAGGTTTGGGATAGGGAGACTGAGGAAAGGGCACGGGCCAACGCATGTTAGACTGAACCAGCCTCCTGACTAGGAGATCCACCCATATGGAAATTGGGCCTTTTTATTAAAAAATAATTTGTAAGGCGACTGCGGGTAGGTTTAAGATGAGTATATATTAGATCATGATTGATCTAAAGAAACCGCCAATCTAAAAACCCATGCGTTAGAAAGACTGGGTGTCTAATCCATAGTGCTACTATTGTTAGCTTTAGAGCGGGAGTTGGTACAGGTCTAGATCTAAATTGATCAAGCAATGTCAAACCCCAAAATTAAAAAGACTGGGTGTCTAATCCATAGGGCTACTATGGTTAGGTTTAGAACGGGAGTTGGTACAGGCTTAGATCTAAATTGATCAAGCAATGTAAAACCCCAAAAATTAAAAAGACTGGGTGTCTAATCCATATGGCTACTATGGTTAGTGTAATGGCAGGTATTGGCCACGGGGGGGCACTGGAGATGTTTAAGAGTAAGTGATGACTGGAAGAAGAAGAATAAAAAGTTATCTGTTTCATCCGGATAGTTGTGTCCTTGAAAACAGAGTATAGAGGAACAATGCATGGTGTCAGAGACCGATAACACGGTCACCGATAACCACGACAGACAGAGTCTAGTGGCACAGACAAAGACGTCGGGGCAGTCTTAATGGTGTGTAGAGTGAGAACGGGGGACCTGTATAGGAAGAGAAAGAGCGAGTCGGCGAGAGCTAACTTAACAACAAGCTAGTGGCAAGCTAAAAGCACACAGCATGGACCACATATTTACTATCACACCACCGGGACCATTCGACTTTGAGCCAAGCTCGTGGCCCACATGGATCAAAAGGTTTGAATGCTTCAGAATGGCGTCTGGACTGAAAGAAAAAGACGGTGCATACCAGGTGAATTCTCTCATCTATACAATGGGCGATAAGGCTGACGATATTCTGAGCTCACTGCAGTTGACGGAAGAGAAAAAAATGACTTTGACGAGGTAAAAAAGGCCTTTGATGAACATTTTGTAGGAGTGCATAATGTAATTTATGAACTAGCCAAGTTTAATAAACGATGTCAAGACGTCGGCGAATCTGCAGAAAACTTTATCACCACAGTGCACAAGCTAGCTGAACATTGTAAATATGGCGTCTTATGTGACGAAATGATTCGAGATAGAATTGTTGTCGGTATACGTGATGCTAAATTGTCTGAAAAACTTCAGCTCAACCCAAAGTTGGATTTAGCTACAGCTATAGTTCAAGTGAGGCAGCACGAGGAAGTGAAAAAGCAACAAGCTGTTCTGCGGTCAGCTGATTCACCAGGACAAATAGATGCATTGTCTCATAACAGTAAAAGACAGGCTCATAGAAAGAAATCTTTTCAACGCGGAAGCCAATCTCAGCCTCAGCCTACCTCATCAAAGCCAAAGCAGCGTGGGAAGTGTGGTAAAGCCCCAAAACATTCATGGACTGAATGCCCAGCAAAAGACGTTGAGTGTAAATGTCAAAAGAGGGGACACTTCGCGGCAGTGTGCAGATCAGCTCAAAAGATGGATTCAATTGAAGAGGATGAGGCGGCTTATCTTGATGCGGTTGACAATCCACAGTCATCCACATGGACTGAAATACTTACCATAAATGGCAGCCTGTTGCGCTTTAAAGGAGAACTCCAGTCAATTTTAACATTGAGCAAATTTTTTGGTAAATTTGGAGTGCTGTCAATACAGAGAACAACGACAAAAATCGGTGTTGCCTACACCATGTTATCCTCTTTTTAAAATTTGCACCCTGTTGACTTCAATGGGGCAAGTTTTAAACCAGCTTTTAGCCTCTTAACATCCTTGATGTGTCATTACAAGTGCACAGGTCATGTGAGTGATTCCTTCAGAGTGATCACGGGTGAATCTGACTGCAGTAGATGTGAAAGATATGAATAAAAATTATGTTTATTAAGCCAGCGCACATACCTGTATTTTCTTCCTGTTTAGCAATCGATTGTCGAGTTCACGCGCGTGATCATAGGTAACTAAACCTATGCGTGTGAACTCGACAATCGACGTGACGTCATGACGTTCAATCCAGAAACCGTAGCAAAACGTTGCGCACCGTTTTGAACTTGAACGTGCCCCAGGTAAGTTGTGACTGTTTGTGAATTCCCCCCTTTTGGTTGCTATGTTGCTCTCTTATAAAGATGTATTTCCTGCTTCCTGTCATGTGACATGAAAGGCCAACCATGCATTGCTTAAAGACATACACACACTTAAAATGGCAAGAGAAATAAAATGCACTAAAACCATGTAAACCAATTAACACTATTATACATAAAATCATAGTATTAAATAGCGTGGTAAAACATGTTTCTTATGAGACAGTGTCGCAAGCTTATTATTTTTATTGTGAGTATTAGGCTTATCATTATTGCTGATCACTGTTGATATGCTATATTTTTACTATAAAACTCTTACGACAAACATGTCTTCTAATATCTTCAATTGTTGCGTATACTGAGCAGCAGCGGACACATTTGTGAACGACTTTACTTGGACCCATTGATCGAACTGTCATTCGAGGCTCCAGAATGCTAATCACCAGCACCTGCCACTCATCATTATGCCAATCACCACAGTATATGAGCACACACCTCAGTCACACTCATTGTCTGGTCTCAATGTGGACTATGGACTTCCTACCTGCTAAAGAATTACCTGCATTCCTTCCCACCAACGTCTCCATTTCTACTCGTGATTCTCTTCTGTGCTCCTCTGAAGATCCCTTCCTCATCGTCTCCTGTCTCCATCACGCTTCACTCCCATACTCACCTGGAAACCCCTTACCATCAGCAACTGAGGTGTGTGCACTCCACCATTCATGGACATTAGTCACAGTCTCCCATCATAACCTGCAAAGATAAAGGACACTGCTATTTCACTCAATCAACCTGTCAAACTTGCAATGTCGTCATTTCTGCTCAACTGTTGTGTCGCTGCTCCTCTGCTGCAAATAAAACCAGTTACCCATTCTCTTTGCTTCTATTCTTTGTGTACACACACACTCATAACATCATCTCCATCTTGTTAGAATTTTTTTTGTTGTTTGTTTAGCCTTTTGGGAATGTAAAAAAAAAAAAAAAAAAAAAAGATCTGGTATCACTGATCCAGCATGATAGTAAAGAATTAGCAGGATCTCCTTTTATAACCCCTCATTTTATATCAGTATAACTTCTGTTCCGAGGTGTCATTCAGTTTTCAGTTCTAATTATCTGTATAGAGCAGAGCTTTTTACAAATGCAAAGCATTGATCCAAAGTAGTTTAGCAAAAATTTAAAGAGGATAAAAAACATTGTAATACAAACTCATCCTCATGTCGCATGTAACTAATGTTTGGTGATCATTGATCACTGGCTGTCAAGTTCAGTTGCAATTAAAATCAGACTAATGATTAAAGAAAATTGTTTGGCTTTATCTTAATAAAAATGCAGTAACTTCTTCCTCGTAAACAACTTGTGTGTGTGTGTGTGTGTGTGTGTGCGCGCTTTAAATATCCTCCCTGAAGACTGATTTCAGAAGAGCTTCTTTCATGATTTATTGTACCCAAGACCGGTGCTTTGATTACTATCAATATCAGCTGTAATTTCAGGAGGCGTTGTATGCGATCACTTTTCACTGTGCTACACAGTCAATGCCAAAAGTAAGGCAGATCGCCTTGGATCCCCAGTGGTTTCCCAGTGCAGTCTGAGATGTTTGATAGCACACCATCTAATGTTTAATTTCTTTCTTGAGACACAAAAGGTTTGGAGTTGATTTATATAGTTACTTTTTTTTTTTTTCAGTTCAGAGAAGTGTTCTTTATTTATTTTAGACTCACACAGCTCACCTGTGAGTGATTTGCTGCAGCTCCACAAGAGGCCACAGATTTAGCCTTGCATTTGCAAGTAACCCAAGGTAATCTCTGTATCATACATAATCATAGTTTTTCCAGTAAGTCAGCAGCTCCAGTAGCAGAATTTTTTACAAGTAGCAATGTATCAATCACATCAATAAAAGCATAAATAATCAACACAAAATTCCATACATTCAGCATGGGGAAGCCCAATTTGATTGTAGTGAAAAAAATATTTTATTTTTATTTTTTCTGACAGCTCCAATGTTCTAGAAAGTCCCATCAGTTTCACTATCAAAGCTGACATAATGTTTCTTCAGGCAGCAATTCTTGAATATGTGCGTAGGATCTACGCCCGATGGAGACGGTGATCCATTTTGGGTCTTTTCTTCACACAAATCCATTGCTTGGCCTCAGAACACTTGGAATATTTGTATTTTTGATTAAATTTTGACTAGTCGTATCTGCCTGTTATATCCTGTGTTTTATATAATATAATATACTAATAATGGGTAGGTTTAGGGGTGGGGTTGGGCTACGTGTTCAAATTTGTCTGAATAGTGTAAATAAATAAAAATAATAATACAATTATGCTGGCTGATTAAATTGAGAATCACACCCCAACATGTCATAATGGCAAAATTATAACCTAATATCTTCATCATGACAATAACATTCCCATGCCATTAAAAAATGACAGTAAAGGGTTACTCTGTGCGTTAAAAAGTGTTGTCGAGGGGTCCTGACCAAGCGTCAATATGCGACGAGTTAGGAGTGAGAATGTGTTGCAAAAAGATATTGCCTACTTAAATAGCTTCAATTACGTAAAAAATATCAAGACAAATGTTGATAAATATAAAAGTACATCAAGTCTGTGCAGTTGTAAGAGGACCACCTGCAGGCCAAATAAAGATCACAACCAAGGACTTGCAGTGATAATATTGATGTTATTGCATCAGCTCCTGGCCCCAGCGTTTCACTGTGTCATTCACTGGCCCTTTCTTTCATTTCTTTCTGTCTCCCTCAAATTTGTGTCTTATGGCCCTCGTTAAACTTAAGCACATGTGCACATATGTCCCTGTCTGAATTGAATAGTAGGGTGTTTCTCATTTCTTGTGTATCACTCTCTCTCTTACCCTCTCTCATCTCTAATGCAAAACAGGCACCTGGCTTCCCCTGGGCAGATCAATACTCTGCTCATAATGTTTCCCATGATGCAAGACCATTAATTAAAGCATCTAATCAAATAATTGTGCTCAAATGCTTTTTATGAACTCTACATAATAATATATCACACATGTTGAGATATTGCTTTGCTGGTCCTGGCTCCTCTATAGGTGACATCACAACCCTTTCCTTCTGCATGGTCCTGTATATTTAAAAAAAATAGTCACTAGGTAGAAGATTTTTTTAATCTAATTTACAGTAAATTACAAATACAGCCTCAGTCCCTGTATAACAACCTGAGGTTAAGTGTCTTGCACAATGGTTTATATACACACACACACACACACACACACACACACACACACACACACACACACACACAAAGTCAATACGCTTGATGCTAGGGCTGCACGATACTGGGAATATGCGATATTGTTGTTGAGTATTGCGATAACAATATTTCCAGATGACTTTGGAGCTTAGTTTCCTCTTGACGTGGCCAAATTTTTTTACCACAACTTAGTGACACCGTCACTTATGTTCACATATCGCGTTTTTTGCGCGTGCAAATTCATTATTTCAAATGCAGGAAGCACATTTTTCCAAGCCCGCCTATGTCGTGACGAGATGAGAACATCTCAACTTTACAGAATTCTGCAAGCTCATGCAGGTCATGGTTGCATAGCAACGTGGAAAGAAGGAGATAGCAGCGCGGCCGCGCTTTCCATGCGTTTTTAGACGCGATATGTGAACGGCCCTTTACACAGTACCTGCATTTATGACACGCTTCTCTATTGAAGTCAAAATATTGCCATATTTCAGACGTACAGTTCTTTTTAGGCACAGGTTTTTCGCTGTTGTCATTTCCCTCTCTTGTCTCTACTCCCGCCATTAGTTTTTATTTTCCAATCTCTGCTCTGAGCCACTAGGTTCCCCTTTGGGCCCGATCAATAGCACCTAGTCAAGTCAAGTCAAGTCAACTTTATTTATATAGCGCTTTTCACAATACAGATTGTATCAAAGCAGCTTCACAGTATTAAATAAAATAGTACATCAGTGTTTGTTTCTAGTGTAAAACGTCCACGTTTGGTAATTCTGATCAATAGTATTGTTGGTTGATTAATTAAATTAAGTATCCCCAACTGAGCAAGCCAAAGGCAACGGTGGCAAGGAACCGAAAAACTCCATCAGGTGACCTAATGGAGAAAAAAAAACCTTGGCAGAACCCAGGCTCAGTCGGGGGCCAGTTCTCCTCTGGCGTTTATGAACTAGAGACCGGATTTAACTGTAAGATTAAAAATATTATATAAATGCCTGGCTGAAGAGATGCGTCTTTAATCTAGTTTTAAACTGGGAGAGGGAGGCGGGTATAACCTACTGGGGAGGCGGGTATAAAGATAGTAAGGCCCCATTTGATTGGTCGAATTTGGATAAACAACCTATGCATGCATATTGTAAAAGGCTGTTTGCAAAGCCTGCGTCGAAACTAGGACTGAATTACCAAATAATCCACAGTGAAATGCACCGAACACAACAAATAATGCACTGCTTAGACATTCAAAATGTTGAAAAAAAAACAAACAACTTTCATAGCATTAGGATCGTTTGGAAGGTTATGATATTGATCCTGTGTCGATCTTTTCTCGTTCTCATGTAACTATTCACTAACGCGCCAGTGGGCGGAGCCAAAGACAGGGTGACGTAGACGTAGGCGTTGATATTCTTCTGCAAAGGCTGTCTTTTGCTGCCCTGTGATGTCACAAGTCTCCACTTTTTAGAACCTGTTTTCTGGCCATGGTTTCATTAAAGTGGGGCTATGCACTTTTGGCAATTTCTTCGCTGTTTTCTCGCTTTTTGCTCTATAGAGCTCCCCCTACAGCTTCAGAATATATATTTGACAACTCTGTCATCAAAACTAGTTGGCAACTCTCCCCCCTCCCATCTTCTCCCTCATGTGCATTAGTTTTCAAAGAAGCCGGCGAACGCACGGAGCCATGTCCACTGAGGTATTTATGATACACAGAAGGCTAGCATATAAATGTTTAGATAGTGGCCCGCCAGCCCAAAGTTGCAAGTAGGGCTGTAGTCAAGACCACCTTTGTCGAGTCCAAGACAAGTCCAAGACCAGGACTAGTCGAGTCCAAGTCAAGACCGAGTCCAAAGAGGTTCGAGTCCGAGTCAAGACCGAGTCCATAAAGGTTCGAGTCCGAGTCAAGACCGGGTCCAGGATAGGAAAAAAAAAAAGTCTGCTTAAAAAATATAGGCTAGCCTATATATAAATTAAATCATTAAGTAATAATGAAATAATGAATAATTTTAATTTTATTTAAAATAATTGACTAATTAAAAAAAAAAAAATAAATAAAAATATCTAGCCTAGGCCTAAAGGAGCACACACATTCGTTTCAACTGTCTGATCAGCCTTACATTCTATTCCTGTCAATCATACACGCGTTGTCAACCAATTAAACTGCATGAGGGAAGGCCGAGCCAACTCACAGACACACACACACAAGAGATGCGGTTAAACCGCGGATCGGGTGGATGAAGTGACGAAAAATAATATTTTAGCCTATCACTCGTGGAAATGGCAAAGGAAGAAAGGTAAGAAAAAAGTCGGAAAACTTTGCCCATTAATTAGATGTGCAAGGCAAGCAGGCTAGTTCTCGGGGTGTTATGGACAATTAAAAATGTGAATATTCACGTTGCACTAGCGGTGGACTTTCAGCGAGTTTATTTAAAAAATTATTTTTTATAGAGCCGTTTGTGAGTCAAAAGAGCCGGCTCTTTTCAGTGAGCTGAGTGAAACGAGCCGGCTCGTATAAAAGAGCCGAAATGCCCATAGTTATTAGGTGGCCATGTTTCACTTTCCCTCCAATAATATTTTGTTTTAATATCGCGGCGACGTATTTGTGAATACTGGGAACATAATAAAGACACCTGGACTCGGTCGAGACCAAAAGCCATATTTGGCAAGACCAGTGGCCGAGACCGAGACAAGTCCGAGTCCGAATACCAGCGAGTCCGAGACAAGTCCGAGACCATAGAAAAGCGGTCTCGAGTCCGGACTCGAGTCCAAGACCGGACTCGAGTACTACAGCCCTGGTTGCAAGGGTGGTTTTTCCGCTCACAGGCACTTGGGAGGTGCAAGAAGACCACCATTCAACCCGAAAAAGTTATATAACCATTCCAATGACTCTGAAACTGTAAATTAAGCTTAAAAAATAAAACTGCAGTTCATATATTATATGAAGCCGTATTCCTTTTAACCTCTCGACGATGCTAAATGGCTTTTTTTTAGCAAACAAATCGCTCGAGTGGGTGTAAATACCACTAACTTTCATGTTTTTTTACAAAACCAGCAAAAATCGCTCGATTCCATAGCTGTTTCTGCCGCTGATCAACACGTTTGGTAACACATTTCCTGCCTGGAGCTTTTCGCGTCGCTCTGCAAAGTACGTCACCTGGATCGTTGGTCTGATTGGTTGAAGGACTATCCAATTGCATACAGAGTCATTTGAACTATGCCCGTTGATCACGCCTCATGTGCATACCTGTCAACACTCCCGTTTTCCCCGGGAGTCTCCCATATTTCACACCCATCTCCCGCCCCCCCTCCCGTTTTGTTATTTCTCCCGTGAAACTCCCGTTATTTGTATGGCCCAAACGTTGTTATATCACATCAATAGGGGAGAGTGGGGTGATTTGTGCCAGGGGGGGAAGTAGTTCCACCCCTTGTTCTGGAAAACCATAGAATAATTTGGTCGTGTGACCACATAATTTTGAAAAGCAATCAATTTTACTCATCCTCCAAAGAAGAGAGATACATGGCATGAGAGTTAAGCACATTTTAGTGCAAAAAACTGTTTTTTCCCTTTCAAAGTAAATTTTCTATGATTAAGGTTTTTTGATTGTAGTGTCTGGACAATTATAGACAAGTTTGAAAACATTTCACACATGTTTTAGTGCTTTAGTAGGCTACACAATGAGTCTATACAGTTAGCATGATGTTAGCTCTTAACTGCTGGATCATGCTAGTTTTTCAAACTTGTGGGTCTGGGGTGATTTGTGCCAAAGGGCATGGGGTAAGTTGTGCCAGATCCAGACCACCTAGAGACCTACATACTCACAGGGGATAATCTTGAGAAGTGAGGAGATGGGCATTCCTCATCATTGTTTGACTTAGGCCTGCCTGCTATTTGTTTAATTTAGCTAACACTGATTTCAGTTTTGAGTTTGCACTGTGTTATTAAAGAGAAGTTTTATTCAGTTTTTAAGTGGCCTAAGTCACAATAGGATGTTTAGAAATTAGCCTAGTAACTTTATTCTTATGTTACATAATTGACAGACAGCGTTCTGTCAACAGGCATCTATTGCCAAAGCCTTTTTTGCCTGAAATGAATCACAAATATCATATATTGTGTTGCTATGGTGCTCTAAATGGTTGCTAGGGCGTAGCTTGATAGCTTCACAATGATCCTGAGAGACTGATTGGTCGTCTGAGTAAAATGAGCCCGCCCCCTTGTCTCTGTGACACTGTGATCCAGAGTTGTGTTCAATACAAAATCCCTATGCAATTGACCATATAGGAAAAACGCATGCTATGGTATTCCAGGGTGACAATATCTAAATAAACCTTAAATTAGTCATTTTGTATTGAATTTGTCTTGCTTTCATATAGCATACGGTTCATAACAGTAAAATGTTCTGTTTTACTTCAGAAAGCACTGGCACAATTTACCCCAACATATTTCCCCAAAAGGCACAACTTACCCCGCACCAGGGGCAAGTTGTGCCATGAGACCACTTTTTTCCCAAAAGCTATATTTCTGAAACTATTTATTTCAGATCCAAAGTTATTATTCTCAGGGATGCACAACATCCTGAAATACATGTACATCCTTAAGTTGAAGGCATTACTGTCATGGCCTCACTTTAAAGTCACTTTGAGTAAAAACTGGCACAACTCACCCCACTCTCCCCTATATTATTCCAAAGTTGTCCAGTTGCCAGATCTTGTATGAAACCCATCCTACTCGCACAATCAACACATCATACAAATTTCAACCCATTCGTGAGCTCAACTCATTTGTTTTAGTCTTGCTAACACTTTTAAACCATTCAAGCCATATCTTAGGCTACTATTTTATAAAACTTTAAAAGCGGAAAGCGCATCACTCATTCCTGGGAATACATTTGACATCGCAGCCTGACCTTGACGGAAATAAATATCCTACGCCAAAAGTAAAAGAAAAAAAAAAGAAAAGAAAAGAAAAAATAACTACGTACAACGGTAACAGTGAACAAATTCATATTCCGTGCACGCTTTCGCAATCGTTGTTTTGTAAATCGTTCTTGCGCAATAGTTGTTTGTAATATTCAGTTCCTGTGAAAAAATGTGAAATACTGTTCCAATAGGTGAAGTTACACAACAATATGCTGATTGATTACATAACAATATTTGGATGTAATATTCAGCTCCAGTGAAAATCTGTTCCAGTTAATGGAGTAGGCTATACACAGGTGATGTGTAATATTCAGTACCAGTAAACTACACCCGCTGGAACAGTTTCTTACAGTAACTGAATATTACACAACATCACCTGTTCAGTTTTGAAAACTGTAGCCTACTCACAGATTTGTGGCCTATACCTTATTTTAGAAATCTGTTTTTCTGTATATTGATTTGTTGTGTATTGTTAAGATGAATACAACTGTCTTAACTGAATTTTTCTATGATTTGGCGATGGGGTGTGTAATGTGACATGAAACCGAACTGAAACCCCCCCAGGTCTCCTGTATTTTGGTACCCAAATGTTGACAGGTATGCTCTTGCGCAGAAGAAAATCGTCTCGGTTACATATGTAACCCTCGTTCCCTGAACGGAGACGTTACGTCGGATGACGACGAATGGGGTTTCGCTTAGAAAGCCTCTCACCTTCGAGTATATAAAACGAGCCAATGGCCATGAAATGCCATGGGTCTGCAGAATTTGCATAGCGTATCTCCGCCCCACGCCGGGGGTATATAAGGAAGTACGCCGGCAACATGCAGATATGTTTCTTCGCTGAGGAGCCGAGACTGAACTCGGGCGTTCCAGCGGTACAGCGGAAGTGGCAGGGAGACGTAACGTCTCCGTTCCCTACTCAGGGAACGAGGGTTACATACGTAACCGAGACGTTCCCTTTCGTTGTCACTCCGAGTTACGTCGGATGACGACAAATGGGGTTCCCAGTGTAATCACGCCACCTCTCGACTGTCTTCCAGTGCCATGCGTAAGTCTGAGCTCCCTGTCGTGAAACTGGCACGGACGAAGGACTCCTACTTAACACAGGAATACCAAGGTACACTGGGAAGCATATCTCAGTGGAAATATGCAATCATGCCCAACCCGAAGGGGGGGACTTGGAATACACATATGACCCCGAAGGGCTGCATACGGAGTAACACTGGGGTGTCCAGCCGCAGGTGGAATATTTCAACCCCAGGGGTGGCAAGGTGGCTTGCCAAGGGAAAGACACATGCTCAAAGAGGCTTACAGTGGAATACACATGTGGGGGTCGCCCGGAGGGGAACCATGCACATGGAGGCACCTAGCCAAGCGCGAAAGCTGCCAGTGGCATAACTCTGGCGTTGACGTCAACAGTGCTGGAGGAGACTCAGGGCTTATGAGGCTCACCTGAGGAAATATCGCACGTATCCCGTCCGTGGAGAGGAATGGCGAGCAAGCGAAGACACCTGAGCAGAATCTAGCACCGGCTAGTTGAAGCGAGTACATGAGAAGAAACTGGCTCTACTCGGAGATTGTAGAATCTCGCGAATGTGTTAGGTGTCGCCAACATGCAGCTCTGCAGATGTCTGTTAGCGAGGCGCCATGCGCTAGAGCCCAAGAGGATGCCACACTCCGAGTGGAGTGGGCCGTCACACCAAGGGGGCATGGTCGACCTTGCTGCTGGTAAGCCAAAGCAATGGCGTCCACTATCCAGTGAGACAACCTTTGCTTGGAGAGAGCCTTTCCCTTCAGCTTCCCACCATAACAGACAAAGAGCTGGTCTGAGGTCCTGAAACACTGCGTTCTGTCAACGTAAGCACGAAGGGCGCGTACTAGACAGAGCAGTGCCAAGGCTGAGTCTGCCTCCTCCAAGGGCAGCGCTTGCAGGTTCACCACCTGGTCTCGAAAGGGTGTGGTGGGAACCTTGGGCACATATCCAGGCCGGGGTCTCAGGATCACGTGAGAGTTAGCCGGCCCGAATTCCAGGCACGCTTCGTCAACCGAAATGCCTGCAGGTCCCCTACCCTCTTGATGGAGGCCAATGCAACCAGGAGCGCTGTCTTCATTGACAGGAACTTAAGCTCCACTGATTGCAGAGGCTCAAAGGGAGCACTCTGCAGGGCAGTTAAAACCACTGAGAGGTCCCAAGAGGGTATGAGGGGAGGACGAGGAGGATGTAGTCTCCTCGCTCCCCTCAGGAACCTGACGATCAGGTCGTGCCTTCCCAAGGACTAACCATCAACTGCGTCGTGATGTGCGGCAATGGCGGCAACATACACTTTCAGGGTGGAGGGAGACAGCCTTCGCTCCAACCCTTCTTGCAGGAAGGAAAGCACGACACTGATCGGGCATTTCGTAGGTTCTAGATTTTTAGAAGAACACCAGTTGACGAAGAGGTTCCACTTCAACGCATAGGCATGTCTTGTGGACAATGCTCTAGCGTAAGTGATGGTAGCCACCACCGCTGGTGATAGGGTACTCAAACCTACCTCGTCCCATCCAGGAGCCACACGTGGAGGTTCCAAAGATCGGGACAGGGGTGCCATAGGGTGCCCCGTCCCTAAGAAAGCAGGTCCTTCCTCAGAGGAATTGGCCAGGGAGGAGCTGTCGCGAGGAGTACTAGTTCTGGGAACCAGGTGCGGTTGTGCCAATACGGGGTGACCAATATGACCTGCTCCTCGTCCTCCCTGATCTTGCGCAAAGTCTGCGCAAGAAGGCTCACTGGGGGAAACACATACTTGCGGAGGCCCCGCGGCCAGCTGTGCGCCAGTGCATCCGTGCCGAGCGTGCCCTCGGTCAGGGAATAAAACAGGTCGCAATGGGACGAGTCGTCGGAGGCAAACAGATCTACCTGTGCGTCCCCGAACTGATCCCAAATCAGCTGAACCGACTGGGGATGGAGTCTCCATTCTCCAGCGAGAGGCTGAAACCGAGACGGCCGCCTGGTTCAGGCCTCCTGGGATATAAATGGCTCGAAGCGACCTCAGATGCTTCTGACTCCATATGAGGAGGTGGCGGGCGAGTTGCGACATACGGCGGGAGCGTAGACCACCTTGACGGTTGATGTACGCTACTGTCGCGGTATTGTCTGATCGGACTAGTACGTGTTGACCCCTGAGCAACGCACGGAAGCGGTGCAGGGCAAGGCGTACAGCCAGCAACTCGAGGCAATTGACATGCCAAAGGCGCTGGGGTCCTGTCCAGGAGCCCACGGCAGCATGTCCATTGCACATGGCACCCTAACCCGTGGCGGAGGCATCTGTTGATACAACATGCCTGGAAGCTCGTTCTAAGGGAACTCCGCCCGTAGAAAATTGAGGTTCGACCACGGGGAGAAGATCTGACGGCAGGTCGGAGTCACTGGGACTCGGAGCGTGCCGTGTTGCCATGCCCACCTCGGGACTCGATCGCGAAGCCAAAGCTGAAGCGGTCTCATATGTAGCAATCCGAGCGGCGTTACTGCGGCTGCGGATGCCATATGCCCCAGGAGCCTCTGAAAAAGTTTCAGTGGAACCGCACTCCTGCCCTCGAACTGACGAAGGCAAGTCAGCAGTGACTGCGCGCGCTCGCTCGTAAGCTGCGCGCACATGGCGACCGAGTCGATCTCCATACCGAGAAAAGAGATCCTCTGCACGGGGCAGAGTTTGCTCTTCTCCCAGTTGACCCGAAGGCCCAGACGAGCTAGGTGCCGGAGCACAAGGTCCCTGTGTTTGCAAACCTGGTCTCGAGAGTGAGCTAGGATCAGCCAGTCGTCAAGATAGCTCAGGCTGCGAACCCCGTGTTCTCGTAGGGGAACAAGGGCTGCCTCGACGACCTTCGTGAAGACGTGAGGAGACAGGGCTAGCCCGAAAGGGAGAACCGCATACTGGTATGCCTGCCCCTCGAAAACAAACCGAAGAAACGGTCTGTGTCGAGGAAGAATGGGGACATGGAAGTAGGCGTCCTTCAGGTCGATCGCTGCCTTCGGTACAATGAAGTAGGGTCTGTAGAAGCCGGACTTCATTTCGGCTGGAGGGACAATCTCGATCGCACCCTTCGCCAGTAGGGTGGCGACCTCCACTCTCATGACAGGGGCATTGCCACCGGCCATAGTGAAGCGGACTCCCCTGAAGCGGGGAGGAGACCGTGCGAATTGAATCGCGTAGCCGAGCCTGATAGTTCTCGCGACCCAACGGGACAGTCTGGGAGAGCTCCAAAAGCTGTACCAGCGGGGTCAAGGGAACCAGACGTACACTGAAGGAGCAGCGAAGCGGAATGACCGGCCCGGACGTGGGTGGCATAGCGGCCCGGTGTGGGGGCACGGTCATTAGCCGCGCCCTGCCAGAGGAGGCCAGGGGAGGACCAGCGTCCCACGGGGGCGTGCTCTGGCAGGGGTCTGGCGACAGAGGGGGACGAGAGTGGTGAGGCTCGTGAGCGGAGCGCACTGTCATCCACAACCTCTAGGGGCTCGGAGAAAGGGGCATCAGTTCTAGAAACAAGAGATTCTCCCCCGGCCCTCCACCGGTGGACGGAGTGGCCCTGCTACCAACTCTTGAGAAGAACTGAGCCCTAACTACAAGCTGCCCATCTCAAAACTGTTGCTTAACCCGGCGTTTTGGCCAGCTAAGGGGCGGAGACGGGCAGTGCCGCCCTCCTGCATCCCCCTCCAGCCCGGGGCCGGTGAAGGCTCGAGGGGAGGAGCTGCAGGGAGGCAGCCTCGGCGGGAAGTAGACTAAGGAGACCGCACGGACGGATGACCGTCGGTGCAGAAGGCCTCAGTCCACCTCAGGGGAGGGTCGAAGACTGTTGGGCGCAGTCCTCAACCACACCGCCGAGCAAGCCACCCGTCTCGAGAGTGCTGCTTAACCTGGCGTTTGGCCGGCTAAGGGGCGGAGAATGGTGGTGCCGCCCTCCTGCAACCCTCTCCTACTCGGGACCAGTGAAGGCTCGAGGGGAGGGGCCGCAGGGAGGCGGCCTCGGCGGGAAGCAGACTAAGGAGACCGCACGGACGGATGACCGTCGGTGCAGAAGGCCTCGGTCTGCTTCTGGGGGGGTCAAAAGACTGTAAGGTACAGTCCTCAACCACACCGCCGAGGAGCCCAGCCTGGGACATGGGGGAGATGAAAAAGAATTCTCAGATCCTCAACCCTCACATCAACCTGGCTGAGCCCATGTCTGGACCACACTAGTGGACATCACCTGACCCAGGATCACGCAGGTACTGATGTTGCCTGAGCGAGGTCAGCAGTGTGCGTGGCGGAACAACCAGGCCGGGCATGGGAGGCATAGCGTCCCAGCATAGGGGCGTGGTTAGAGTTTCCGCGTTCTGCCAGGGTTGGCCAGGAAGGACTAGCGTTCCACTGCGGCCGGTTCGGACAGAACTCCCGGGACAGCACTGCATCGAAGGCGCAGGCGACACACAGCACTGCATGACCGTGCCACGATAGTGACAGTGAACATACAGAACATGATCGCTGCGCGATCGAAAGCAGCGAAGGCGGAGGACACTCGCGGGCCGCAAAATTCACGTAGACTCTCGCGGAGTGCAGGCATCCTGATGCACGTCCGGGAGAAGCTTACAGCGCTCGGGGGGAGGGCGGGGCCACTCCAGCCGATGCTTTCAGCTGCCCGGGAAAGCATGGCTGACAGCTCTGGATCGGTCCCGGCAACGATGGCACTCCCGTGGGAGGCAACGCAGTCGAAACTTCATTTCCAGAGGAATCAAGCCAGCCTTGTGATGCTGTGAGTGCATGACACCATCCGCCAGAGCCCCGAATGAAACACTGGGTCCCCGAAAGAAACCAGGCACACACGGAAGCTCCACGGTTTGCGATGTGGAGGGGGGTGTGGCCCGAGGAATTGACTCGTCCGTTGTTGTGCCACACCGAACCCTCAGCCACCATCACCCTGGCCACCAGCCAAAGTATCCCTTCTCGAGGAAGAGATAAATTGGGGTGTGGCAGAGGGGACTCTACTCACATGGAGATCATTGAGTCTCGAGCTATAAACATCGCGATGGTCATGTTCCCGCAATGAAAACATGACTCATCAACGAGCGCTGCCGAGCGTGATTAAGCCCAACACGCAAAACAGCGCTCGCGACCGTTAGGCAGATGAATCACGCACACACATCCAGGAAATAGAAAATACACGGGCGAACCGTCTTGAAAAAGATGTGCCGCGTGCAGCTCTTTTAGAGAGTGGAAAAGCTCAGCAGAGTGCTGAAGCGCCCAGGGAGAAACACACTCACTGTCGGCAGATTACTGCACAAATCAGCAGCAGGAAATGCGATCTCGCTGGAAACCACCGTCACACCAACACACTGAAGAGCCGCTCGTCTCGAAGAGATTTGAGATGACACTCAGAAGGCTTGTGGAGTGAAGCACTGAACTCGGCTCCGAAGCGAAAACATATCTGCATGTTGCCGGCGTACTTCCTTATATACCCCCGGCGTGGGGCGGAGATACGCTATGCAAATTCCACAGACCCATGGCATTTCATGGCCATTGGCTCGTTTTATATACTCGAAGGTGAGAGGCTATCTAAGCGAAACCCCATTCGTCATCATCCGACGTAACTCGGAGTGACAACGAAAGGGAAACAGTGTTCATTGTTCAATCTTAAAAGATTGATCTTGGTCTGGTGATAGCCAGACTAATGAGAACTTGAATTTTTTTAAAGATCTTTTATACATCATTGACTCTTTTTATAGCTCAGGCAGATAGACCATAAAACTTCAGTTAGTTGTACAAAAGATCATTATGTGTATTTTTTTGTTTTGATTTTACCTTACAAGCTCTGTGAGAGGACAGGATGTATATTCTCCCCAGCCTCTGCTAACAATGCATCTTCTGTACACCAACATATGATGACCAGAGGTGGGTGGAAAGGTAACAGTTTATGTACAAGCTCTCTGGCAGCACCAGCTCCCTCATTCCTTCTCTCCAACAAACAGAGAGGCCGTGTGTGACCCTTGCATTAACGGACCTGTCTTTACACTCCCAGTTTCCTCGTGCTCAGCAAGCCGAAGCTAGACAGGAAATGAGACTGAGACAGTTTGAAGTGATTCTGTATGTCACAAAAAAGCCCATTATTTTGACATAATGTTTAATTATTAATCTATTTTTAATTTGTTTTGCTCATTAGGCCCATATTCCTCTCTAAAAAAAAGCATCTGCTATATTCAAATGTAAATTGTACAATATGGCAAGCAACGATAATAAAGTACAGAACAAATAATAAAGTACAGTTCCAGATGTACTGTATTGGTGAATTAAGTGGAATTAAGTGCTCTTTTGATCACTTTTGAAACTAACATCACCTAAACAACTTGTTGTTTGGTTATTCAGAACATAAATCAGAGAGAGTTTTCAGAAGACGTTGTTGTAAGGCTATATGACTGATTGCACTTTAAAACGGCTAATGCAAACATGTGAGCAGAGATGCATGTGTATGTGTAAACAGCAGAAATAATTGGATCTTGGTTCCTTCATTTGATGCTGACCTTCTTCACCCTTTGCTAATGACACGCCTGAAAATGTACCTCGTGTTCTGATGATTATGAAATCACTTCAAAGGAAAACTTTGATGAACGTTTGAACGTTTGGAAAAAACTCTGAAAACTGACACTTAAAAGAGGCTAAATAAATATAAAGGCCTCAAGGAAAATACTAATATATCACTAAAAGTCTAAATTAAATTAAAATTGATGTCCTTGGCATCATTCTGAATTATTTATTGGTGCTCATTATTCCAATGAAAAAAGTTTGGCTTTGTAATGCTTAATTAAAGTTTTCTTGTTCTTCCTCAGAAAGGACTTTGTATTGAAGTAGCTTCTACCATGTGGTCCAGGGTTCCCCAAATCCAGCCCTGGAGGGCCTCAGTCCTGCAGAGTTTAGCTCAAACCATGATCAAACTCACTTGTCTGCAATTTTCTAGTAACTCTGACAACCTTGGCTGTGTTTGAAATCGCCCCCTCATTCACTATTCCCTACATTACTTCACTAATATAGTCCACTTGAAGAAGTGAATGAAAACGAGTGAGTGAATTCGGACACTTGGTGCACTGGAAGGACTTTTGCATAGTTTGTGCTTGTTGTTTAATAATCATTTGAAACTTAGCAAACTGGCAGCTCCATACCAGCTGTAAGATAAAAAGATTTAAATTGAACTCTGTCATGAAAACTAGCATGTATAAACCTTAATTAAACTGTATACCTTAATTAAAAAATCAGTTAAATAGGAATTTATACCTGTATGATATAACGCTGTAGCCACTACAGCGTTATATCATATTATAGGATTGATATTATATCATATTATGTGCATTATGGGATTGAATGAATGAGTGCACTTGATCCACTATGGTTTTAGACACCAGCTGTCCCCTCAAATAGTGCCCTATTTAAGGGTATAGGGTGCAATTTCGGATACAGCCCTTTAATGTTCATGCGTGTTTGATTAGGGTTGGAATTAAACTCTGCAGGGCAGTGGCCCTCCAGGACCGGATTTGAGGAACCCCGATGTAGTCTATTGATAATTTCCACCACTTTACACATTACACCAGAGGTCTTCAACCATGCTCGAGGTGACCGACTGACCGGCAGAGTTTAGTTTGAACGCTTATCACACACCTTAAACAGCTATCAAGCTCTTCAGGATCCCTTGAAGACACACAGGCAGGTGTGCTGAAGTAGGTTGAAATAAACTTTGCAGGACAGTGGGTCCCCAGGAGCAGGGTTGAATACCTCTGTTTCACACAACGGCCACTTTACACAATCCACAATCCCACTCTATGGAAATTTACACTGACTTTAAAAATGAGAAATTTAAATAAAATGTTGCTAATTTAATTTACATGTTCCCTCAAATTAACTTCACTATACAGTATTTCTCTTCTAATTATGTGTAAAGGAATTTTTGTTACAACTGCCAATTAATTAAGCCTAAATTACAACAAACCAGGCTTTAAGATTTTACATGCCAATTCAAATTCAGTGATCAAACACTCAAAGTTATATGCCATTTCAGGAAATACAGTTAACTCTATCTGCAGTGATATAAAGAAATCAGGCATATTGTGCCATTCTTATGTGTTCTCTCTCCAGAACTTGAGTGTTTATTTAGCTTTGTGTAATATAAATCTTTGCTGGTCTTGGTAATCAGTCTTAATTACATATATTGCTTTAGGTCCAGCATGAACAAATGTAAAAACTACGAGAAAGTAACCCGTTACTGAGTTTTCTCTCCCTGGCCACCACAGACACTGTATCTCCAGTCTACTTGACAGCAATGTTCTGTCTGCGCTCTCTCAGGACATCTGTTTTGAATTTTCCACTTGCCAAAAGTGCAATTAGCCTGCATTTGACTGGTATTATTGTCTATGCTATGGAGAAAGAATACTTGAAGGATGTATTCAATGTACAATGAAATTGAAACATAATTAATCACGGCCAATAAATCATTTCTCAAAATTCAGATTGTTGTTAGATGTTCAGAGGAATGTCAAGTTTGAACAAGTCTTTTGTGTTCCAATGCAGGGATTAAACCAATCATTATTTCAAAATCTCTTGTCAATTTGCAAACTTTTTTAATCCTTGCAACACAGTTGTAACCTTGATCAAACACCTTGCTACAGTTATGTTAACTCAGCTGGAAAGAATAAGTAATATATACTGTATATATTTTTTCTTTTTTCTTTTTTCATGAAGGAACTGTGATCCTTAAACTCTTAAATGACAATACTCTTAAAAATTTTAAATGATGAGAAAATACATTTTTAAATTATATTTAAAACATTTTCAATGACATTTATTACATTTACATATGTAAGTGATATCAAGTGTATATATATACAGTATTGTATAGTATATATATATATATATATATATATATATATATACACACTTGATATCACTTACATATGTAAATGTAATAAATGTCATTGAAAATGTTTTAAATATAATTTAAAAATGCATTTTCTCATAATTTAAATTTTTTAAGAGTATTGTCATTTAAAAATGTATTTTCTCATCATTTAAAAAGTGTATTGAAGCTTTAGTTTCCTCCACATGCAAATGGTTGTTGATCTCTTCTTCATTGCAGTTAATCAAATAGTAAATTATTCATGCTCATTGCTACATCTTGAAACTGTGCCTTCTTACTGAAATCCCTTTGGCTCATCATACAAAACCTCGATGTGATGTTAAAAAGCTTGGGAGTGCCTCTTAAATCACGTGTTTTGAATTTCAAAAGCTCCTCACAAACGTGTGAATGAGATTGTGGCGTGTGCTCTGTCGTCCTCAAGTGCCTGAACAGATGTTGCACAAACGATTAGATACTTTCTGTAATATGAAGCACAATGCCACGTGGATTTGACAACTAGACCTAGCCCACACCCACACCCAGGGGATCGAACAGAACAGTGCTCCTATCTTGTGAGCACGGCAGGGATAGTCATGTACTGTTCCAGTTGCAGGCTGTTCCCTGGTTTATGTAGCATCTTGAACACAACGAAGTGCCAGATAGCATTAAAATCAAACGCATAAACATCCGAAGTAAATTTACTGCATGTTGCCTCTTCAATCACACAATTGCAACACCCACCATTAAAAAAAATAGGCACCCAAGCTTTGTGCGTGTTTATTCATAACATATTTTGCTAATATAAAGTGATATATTATATTGCTTTTATTAAACAGTTCAACAAACACATTATACTTGAATAAATTACATTTTATATACAGGAAACGAAATATATATACATATATTCTTGGTTTATATTGTACACTGTCTATTTTGAGTAATCACTTCACTCTACAGTGCATTTGTATTTTTGCGATTACTTTGTATTTTGTTGTTGGCGGCTTGAGGCTTGACGCGGTTTTTATTTTATTAGAAATGATGTCCTGTTGCGTAAATGGACACCATCGTACGCTTCTGCACAGGATGATTGGAGCATTGTCACACAGATTGTTGTACCAAGTCGTTTTCGTGGTGAAATACTTAGCATGGCACATGATAATCCCTTAGCTGGTCATTTAGGGGTTAAGAAAACGTATGACCGTATCTTGAGACAGTTTTTTTGGCCAGGGTTAAAACGGGACGTGAAGCTACATTGTAAAACATGTCATACTTGTCAAATCTCTGGGAAGTCAAATCCGCCCATACCGCCATATCCTTTATATCCTATTCCAGCAGTAGATGCGCCATTTGATCATGTGTTCGTTGATTGTGTGGGTCCATTGCCCCGTACTAAATCCGGTAACCAATTTTTACTGACCATTATGTGTGCCTCAACGCGTTTTCCTGAAGCGATACCTATGCGTAAAATTACTGCGCCCGCTGTTGTAAAGGCACTAATTAAGTTCTTTTCATTGTTTGGACTCCCTAGGGTAATTCAAACTGACCAGGGGACAAACTTTATGTCTTATGTTTTTGCACAGGTGGCCGATCAGCTGAACATCACCCACCGCTTTTCGAGTGCTTTCCATCCGGAGAGTCAAGGTGCACTGGAAAGGTTTCATCAAACCCTTAAATCAATGCTCCGTGCTTATTGTCTTGAATTTGAAAAGGAGTGGGATGATGGGGTACATCTCTTGATGTTTGCTGTTCGAGAAGTTGTGCAAGAGTCTACTGGTTTTAGTCCAGCAGACTTAGTATTTGCTCATAATGTGTGTGGCCCTTTAAAGTTACTGCAGGAGAATTGGTTGAGTGAGTTCAAACAAGAAAATTTGCTTGATTTTGTCAGCTCTTTTCGTTACAAGTTACACAGGGCTTGTGAGTTGGCTAGCAAAAATCTGATTGCTACTCAGTCCAAAATGAAAGGTTGGTTTGACAAAAAGGCCAAGATTAGACAATTTAAGGCTGGGGATAAAATTTTGGTATTTTTACCTATCCTTGGTTCTAGTCTTCAAGCACGCTATAGTGGCCCTTATGTCATAGATAAGAAGGTTAGTGACAGGGACTATATTGTAGCTACTCCTGACCGTGCCCGTCGAAGCAGACTGTGCCATGTCAATATGATCAAACCTTATTATGATCGTGAGCAGTTGGACAAATCCAATTCAGGGGAGGTAAAGTCGGTTCTGGCTTTGTTCAATGCTGAACAGCCTCAAACTGTGTGTTCTCCTGTCTGTAGTGTTTTTCAGGTACCTGATTTCTCTGAGGTAACATCTGGAGCTGAAACTGTCCCTGAGGCCTGGGAGTTGCTGTCCGGTTCTGAAGTTGATTGTGGTATCGAGAGTCCTTTTCTGGCTACAGTTCAGGGCCGGTTAAACAACTCTGAAATGCTTGCTAACCTTGATTCCTGTTTTTTGCATCTACCCTGTTCACAGCGTACAGATGTCGTAAATCTAATTAATCGTTATGTTTTACTCTTTTCAGATGTGCCGTCCCAAACACACATATTACAGCATGACATCGATGTGGGTGATAACATGCCGATTAAACAGCACCCGTATCGTGTCAATCCTGAGAAACGTCGGCGTTTACAAAATCAGGTTGACTATATGCTGCTGCATGGTATTGCAGAACGTAGTGCCAGCTCATGGAGTTCACCCTGTATTCTCGCTATTAAGTCTGATGGATCTGACCGTTTTTGTACAGACTTTAGGAAGGTTAACAATGTCACGAAGCCTGATTGTCATCCTCTTCCTCGTATGGATGATTGTGTTGACCGCGTGGGGTCTGCAATTTTCGTGAAAAAGTTGGACCTCCTTAAAGGCTATTGGCAGGTGCCATTAACTCCGCGTGCCAGGGAAGTTAGTGCATTTGTTACTCCGGATGCCTTTTTACAGTATTCTGTAATGCCTTTTGGGGTTTTTAATGCGCCCGCTACCTTTCAACGATTGGTTAACTGCGTTTTGGGGGGGGGTGCCGGGTTGCGAGGCATACTTGGATGACATTGTAATTCACTCTGCGACATGGGATGAGCACATCAATCAGCTACAACAAGTGTTTCACAGGTTGGCTGAGGCAAACTTAACGGTTAATTTGGCTAAATGTGAATTTGCGAAAGCAACCGTAACCTATCTAGGGAAAATTGTGGGTGGTGGCAAGGTAAAACCGGTAAATGCGAAAATTGAGGCCATTACATCATTTCCAGTTCCTTCTACTCGTCGTGAACTACAACGTTTTTTAGGAATGGCGGGGTATTACCGCAGTTTTTGTAAAAACTTTCTGCTGTAGCTGCCCCACTTACTGACTTGCTGAGTCCAAAAAAAAGTTTTAAATGGTCACCGGAATGTCAGTATGCTTTTGAGTCCCTTAAAACTCTCCTGATGCAGGCACCTGTTCTCGCTGCTCCAGCGTACGATCGTGTGTTTAAACTGGCTGTGGATGCCAGTGATGCGGGAGCAGGTGCTGTTTTGTTGCAGGAGGGGCTTGATGGCATTGAACATCCGGTGTGCTACTTTTCAAAAAAATTTCAAAAACATCAAAAGTCATATTCAACAATTGAAAAAGAAGCGCTTGCCTTAATTCTGGCCCTTAATAATTTTGAGGTTTATATAGGCTCTTCTTCATGTCCGGTTACAGTTTACACGGACCACAACCCTCTCGTGTTTATTAACCAAATGCGCAACTCAAATCAGCGTTTAATGAGGTGGGCTTTGTTTGTCCAATCATTTAATTTGGAGATAAAACATGTAGCCGGGAAGAATAATGTGTTGGCAGATACATTGTCGCGCACTGTTATATGGTGATTGGTGGGTTGTTGCTGTTTTTTCCCACCATTCACCATTTGGGGGTGGGGGTGTTACGCGTGTATCGCGAACGCCTGGCCTGGAGTCCTCTAATTAAGGTTTATTATGTTAATTATGTTAATGTTGTTTTGTTTCCGTTTTCCTTAGTTTTGATTGGTGGTGCTGGGGAAGGACCGGAGATAAAACGGAAGGAGGTGGCCTTGGGAGAGGAAGCCGCTCAACGCCGTTTTTGCCTTTTGTTTACCGTTTTGAACTTGAGTTAGGAGCGGGGAGTCTCAGCTGTGGGTTGTATTTCCTTTCCCTTTGTTGCTGAGCTCCCCGTCTCTTATTGTTTGGTTAATTTGGGAGTTGTTTGAGTTATAATAAATATATATTTTTGGATCACGCACTTCGTTGTCGATCTTTTATGTTATGTGTCCCTGAATCCTAGACGCATGTTTTGTGGGACCGTAACATATACAATTCCTCTAATGAAAATAAAAATGAAAACCATTTCGTGTCTCCAAACACAGTAATAATGTTCCAATGAATTAAAGGGATAGTTCACTTTGAAATAAAATTTTGGTATGTTTTAGCTTACCTCAAGGGCATCCAAGATGTAGGTGTCTTTTTTTCCGCAGTAGTTTCAATTTTGATATTTTTAGGTCAAACCGTTCTTGTCTGACAGTCATATCATGCAGGTCTATGGTCACCCCCTCAAAGAGCATGCACAGTCCAAATTAAAACAATTCCCCATCGTCCAAATTAAACAATTCCCCATCGTAAGTACACATTGATGGCCTAAGACACGAAACGAGCGGTTTGTGTGAGAAAACGAACAGTATTTATATCGTTTTTACCTCTTGTAACACAGCCACGTCCAAGTGATCTGAGGGCGCGGGCGCTTCCTGCTGTGTGACGTGTGCGCAGACTGGTGCATAGATATATATACACTAGATGTCGCATTAAAGCCATTCGTTCCAATGAACTGCCGTAGCCAAGGCGACGTATATATGCACCAGTCTGTGCACACGTCACACACCAGAATGTGCTCGCGCCCTCAGATCACTTGGACGTGGCTGTGTTACAAGAGGTAAAAACGATATAAATACTGTTCGTTTTCTCACACAAACCGCTCGTTTCGTGTCTTAGGCCATCAATGTGTACTTACGATGGGGAATTGTTTAATTTGGACGATGGGGAATTGTTTTAATTTGGACTCTGTGCATGCTCTTTGAGGGGGTGACCATAGACCTGCATTATATGACTGAAAGACAAGAATGGTTTGACCTAAAAATATCAAAATTGAAACTACTGCGGAAAAAAAGACACCTACATCTTGGATGCCCTTGAGGTAAGCTAAAACATACCAAAATTTAATTTCAAAGTGAACTATCCCTTTAAGTTTTTTAATTAATCAGTTGAGTGAATGATTCAGGGACTCTCATGAAGACAGTCATTAAGTGAACCGCAAAAAGTACCACAAGAGCGATTCGAACAAACGGCTCTCTAATCGGTCTCGTGGTACATTGATGTCATACACCGATTGGTCTGCAAAGTGCGCTTCAAGTCGAACACACTGAAATATTTTGCTCCTGAATGAATCAGTGGCTGAATCCGAAATCACCTCCTATACCCTCAAATAGGGCTTTATTTGAGGGGACAGCCATTTGTAGTGGTGTCCGAAACCATAGTGGACGTAATTGAGTGCACTCATTCAATCCCACAATGCACTGCAATAACGAGTGTACAACCGATGCGCTCAACGGCTGTCCGAATTCACTCACTCCTTTTCATTCACTCCTTCAAGTGAACAGTATTAGGGGACTAGTAGTGATGTAGTACTCGAGTCCGGTCTCGAGACCGATTTCTGCTTTCTCGGACTCGACTCGGACTTGTTCTTACAAAGACTCGGTCTTGACTCGGACTCGACCCTTCAAAGACTCGGTCTTGACTCGGACTCGGCATAGGCGGTCTCGTCCCTTCACTAGAAAATTTTAATTGACTGTTCGCAAAGACCCGCCCCCCTTAGTTACTGTCGCTATGTCCGACAAGCTACGCCGTTCTCACGCCACACCATGTTCTCACGCAGTGAAAAATACATTGCGGAGCAGAGAGGAGTCTGACAACACGCTGACAGACAGGACAGAGCAGGTTACTTTTCGGTTACTATTAAACATATTAAACATAACTTTTTGGTTACTATTAAACATATTAAACAAAGTCTCGCCTTTCAAATTTGGTCATTTTTTAAAAGAAATTTAAACAATAAATACCGTTTTGTTGCTCTTTAATGTGCCGTGACAGATCGCTGTAGAGCATCAGTTAAAGCTGCTCGTGAACCGATCATCTCTTCCTTCTAGTTAATTTATAGCCTCAAATAAACATGAACAAACATAAGAAGCAATGTTGTTTTAACCACGGAAAGGCATCAGTACACTCCGTGTTTCAAGTTCAAATCCTCCCATGTTAATCTACTAACTCTCCTGACTGCTTTGTCGGACAAAATGGCGGATGGCGAAATATGATTGGTCAGATCACCTGTCAATCAAGCTCCCTGCGAAGGGTCAAATTGCTCTGCATGTCCTAACTATGATTAAAAAAGTCAGGGTGGACTTAACATGTTGATGACAGAGCAGCACTGTTGAAGCAGTTTAGAAAAATAGGCAGAAGATGATGCATGTGGTAGGGATTTTTTTAATGATAGTAAAAGCATAGTCCATATTAAGACGTTAAGACTGCTCCTCTAAACAATTCCCAATCTAGCTTAGTCTGTAGGCCTAACTGTTGATTATTAACTGGGGTGATATTAAATCATGGATATGAAAACTGACATGTTTTTATGGTCTTGGTCTCGACTCCTAAAGACTCGGACTTGCTTCCTCAAAGACTCGGTCTTGACTCGCACTCGACTGAATTTGAAAACCAACGGACTCGGTCTCGACTCGGACTCGACCCTTCAAAGACTCGGTCTTGACTCGGACTCGGCATAGGCGGTCTCCTCCCCATCACTAGGGACTAGTGAATGAGGGTCTAGGGGGCGATTCAGATTCAGATAGTGTTTTTAAATGAATAGGTTCAATGAACGAATCAATAGAATCACACACAAAGACAGTCACTTATCGCCACCTACTGGCGTAACGTTATAACCTGCATAAGGGTCGTTAAAAGATGTCCCATGTGCTTTTGGACTGTTTTATCAGCACTTTCTGAACACTGCTTAGAAAATTTGAAAATGTCTGCCTGGACCCACATGTCACATCCAGCTCATAAATTGTATCCCTTTAGGATGAAGGTACAAACGAGATGAAAATATTTTCCATATGTCAAAACTGCATTTGCTATGTGAACTAGAGGGCTGTGAGACTGTTTTGCAAAGACACAAATATCAATATAATCTGACTTTATTTTTAGTGCAATACTGAGCTGGGAACTTCTTTCCTCTCTTATTTATTCACAACCTTTGACGTGAGTTGGCTTGCAGATCATGAAGTCTCTTAACGGATCTCATTCACATATATTCGTCATCTTATGTTTGAAAAAGCCAGCTCATTTTAATCATCAGGCTCAGGGGAGACCAAACAGCAATCTCTGCTGTAAAGAGACCATTTGTTTTCTGCATTTATGAGAATTCACGCTGGCATGATTTCTTCACAAACACACTGGTTTGGGTTTCTCTCTCTTTTTCTGCTCTGTTGTTGGCTCTGAGCTTTGGACTGTATCTGTGGCATCTGGGATTGAGCCATATTAAAAGACTTCAGTTAAAAGTGGTTAAACAAAATATAGACTGTGATGTACTCCTGATTTGCACAACAAATCTGGCATTGTTTTTTAAAAATATTTTATATTCTAGCTATTCTAGTGGACATCAAGATTTCAACAATGCTCCTTAACTTTATGTACCAAAGTCAAAAGATTTATTCATTGCTCCCCATGGAAAATTTGTATTGTTCCTCTGGGATTGAGTTTCGAGGATGTGCTCACTCATTACATCCGTGTGTTTTATGCAAACGGAAAGGCAGTATATCTCTTTTCTAGTGTAATTTTTAGAGTTTTAGAGAATCTCTTTTCATTCACACAGCGAAAGTTGAGTATGATGGATGAAGCTGTCAGACCCTGCTGTTAGAGGTTAATAAACACAAAGCAAAATATCTGATTCAAAGACTCTGAAGTTTGCACTTGATAAGCTTTTCTGGCAAGAGACTCACTCCATGCAAAATCATACTTAATCATTACTTTTTACTTTTTTGCTGTTTTTTTTTATATCCGTCCTCTTGTAGAGAAATTCCCCCTCTAACAAATCTTGGTCCAAGTAATACACTTGTCTGGCTCTAACATTTGGACAAGAGAGTTTGCTGTTCAATTTGCTGTGTTGGGTACTTTTCTGTATGCTGTGTGAATGTGATTATTGGTTGTTGAGTGTGTTTTAGGGCACCTCCCTTCTTTAGCTCTGATACACGAGACATTATATTGAATGAAGAAACAAAGGCGACTTCGTCTGCCAAGAGCGACCTAAACGATAGAGCATTGGCCAGATTTAATCTAAAAAAACTAAACAAAAGAAACAAGCAAATGCATCTGTGTAGTATTTTCTGTGCTGGTTGCATTTGAACCATGAGTGCTGAGTACAAAATAAATATTGTTAGATTAATCAAATAACAAATAAAAAAGATGTAGTTATTAGAAAGATTTTGTTAATTTGTTTAGACCTTCTTGCTTTTTTCTTACTATTTTGTACACTGAAAAAAATTTAGTCAGTTCAACTTAGAAAATTTACTTCATATGGTAACATCTATAATAACTGGTTTCCACCTTGATATAAATATCGTTCAAAAATAACTCATTATCCTTAAGTTAATTGAAGACATTTTTACACACAACTTGTAGTTTATTCATTGTTGGGTCAACTGTTGTTCATCAATGCACATAATGAATATAATGAATCACTAAATAAAGCCGGTTATCAATACTGAGCATAAAACTTTGAGTGCCCATGCTAAGCACAAAGGTAACCACAAAATTCAGAAACAAAAACGAGTCTAAATGTCCAACATAACTGAACATCAAAAATTAACAAACTATACCAACATATTTCCCTTTACTGAAAAACACATATAATACTTAATCCCTAAATTGACTTGCATTTACCATTGCAAAGCATGCTGGGGACTACAGATCCACTGCCCAGGGCTGCGTTTCCCAAAAGCATCATAAGCCTAAGTAGATCGAGCATTTGGCACCAATGGTCTCTATGATCAACTTAGCTCACAATGCTTTTGAGAAATGCAGCCCTGGGCAGTGGATCTGTAGTTCCCAGCATGCTTTGCAAGGGACTGCGTTAGGAGAGTAAATTTAGGGATTTTTCCCTAAATATTCAGGGATATTCAGTTTTGTTGAACATTAAGACGTTTCTGTTATTAAATGTTGTGGTTTGTGCTAAAGAATTGCATTGTAAATTGCCATTTTCACTTGTATGCAACTTTCAGGTTTTTTCAATTGCTAACAAGCATCAGTCAATTTTGAAGCCACATGTTCAAACACACATTCTGCGAAACAGTCGGACCAAACTGTGAATCATTTTTCAGTGCTTTCACACAAAGTGCATTCAATGACCACATTTTGACATTTGTCATTCATACTTCATCTGCAAAACACTATATTTGCAACACATTTTTCCAATTCTAACAAACTGCTTTCAAAAATGACAAAAGCACATTCAAATCAGAATGATGGCAAACTCTGTGCATTTCTGCAGGAATTATATTGAAATATAAAATATTACCAGAATATTTACAATGAAATTAAATAATATATATTACAATCACAACTAATTGCAATTTCAGCTGAAAGCCTACCCAGGTGTCCTATTTTTAGTCTCCATTACAGTAGTATTTTTTTCAGTCTTGGTCTAAGGTGAGATTAACTGTTTGGCCAAGATTCATCCTGGTAATGCAGACTGAATGAAGAGTTTTAAAAATGTGGTTGACCAATGCTTGCTAGCAATTGAAAAAAAAAAATGTATTGTGTTTAATAACCCCAAATCACAATTTCTCATTGAAGCAAAATTCACAGGTGTGCATGTGTCGAATGTGTCCATCTTGAGCTTTATTGGAAATTGTATGTTGGGTCAGTGTTACTCAATTAAGTTAAAACAGCATTCCCTTGTTTAATGTTTAACTGATTGAAGCAGGTTACAACAACAAAATTAGTATATGTATGTAGAATCAGGTAAATACCTCCTGCAACAAATGTTCACTTTACAGTGTTTTTTTTTTATTTATTTTTTATTGTAGTCATTTATGTTCTACAAACATCACACGTCTACAACTGTATACACTAGATTTTTCTTTTATTATGATACATTTCCACTTGTGTTTTAAACTGCTGATTCACTGCACTTGAATTGAAGTGTATTTTAGGTAAAGGTGTGCAAACTATGTTTATTTATATGGACATAAATTCTCACACTTTACAACGCAGGGCATTTCTAAGGCACCAGGTTTGCAGACGTGACCAAAAAAGGTTGTATGACCTAGTGAACCTTTGACCTGAACATTTCTCCCAATGCAGTGTTTCAAATAACATTTCTTTATGATACTTCCTGTATATGAGATAGGTCAATGCAAGCACCACAGAGCTTCACACTGGGCCTGTCCCTCAAAACCCATGACCTCATCTTGACATTTCAAATTCTATTCTTGAATTGGATCAAACACACCGATTGCTGAAATACCCAACAGAACAGGGCAATGTGAGACATTTTACAATAAAGACTGCTGTCTCAGTGGAGTATCCTTTAGGCATTTGCATGTTGCAGAGGGACCATTTGTCTTCATCACAGTGTAAATTGTCTGCCAAAACTTTCAGTTTAGGATGATTTATAACCATGTTGAATGGGCAACCTGGGGTTTAAAGACTCGATGGGCTCCGGTATGTCCTGAATGAAAGAGACTGAGTTGCATGTCTCTGGTTTTATGGTAAGTGGTCACATCAGTCAACTTTTAGCAAATTCCCCACACATTCCATCCCTCTAAATTTAACCACAATTACTTAATTTCACCAATTTTACCAATTACCCTACTAATTGGGAAAGCACTTTCTTGTGTTCCTTTCTCTGGATGAAGTACAGAGGAGTGCTCTTGACCTTATCAAAAACATTTACTTGATCATCTCAGGATTCATTATCTTAAATCATAAAGAAAAAAAATGGGGATAAAATAACATAAAACAAACACCTCATTTTGTCTTCATTTTGTTGATGTGTAAGCAAAATTTTATAGGGTGAACAGAAACACCTCTCACCTTCAAACACAACTTTTCACAGCCGTAGTGTGTTTTGATATCCTTAATGACCGAGTTACATAAATTCAAGTCATAAAGCTCCATGAGGGAAAAAGAGTGGGCCAGAGAAGAAAAGGAGACTTGTCTCTCCAAGTTCTCAGAACTAGTGGTTCATTATTCATTAAGTCCCAATTATGCTATTTTGAAGGTTCCTAATTTTGTTTTGGAGCTCTCCTACAACAGGTTTACATGCAATCAAGGTCAAAAACACTTTAATTTTCTCATAATATAATTTTGCACATCACCTCATTTCTAAAAGTGTCTGAAAATGGAATGGTCGAAGATTCAAATCCCTCCTTTTCCGAGAGCCCACTCTGCTCTGAATTGTCAGACGGCCCAGCCTGTTGTGATTGGTCTACCAATTATAATACATGTCGGAAACAAAACGGCCATTACTATAACTGTAATTTAGAGTTTGTTTTTACAGGATATTAATCTTTACAACTCCCTAAAAAAAACGTAAGAATTTTATGAGAATGTACATGATGTTTGCCAATGAACAGCAATAAAAGTAGGTTACACATTGGCTAAATTGGTGAACATTTGCGACAACTTACAGTTTTTCTCAATCAATTTGACATATTTCTTCTAACTCAAATCACTGATCTCATTAACATGGTGATCTGAACACTTTGTAATTGTCCTAAACAGATTGTAAGTTTTCATCTATTTCATACAAATCATAAATCAAATGCAGAATTTTCTCAAAACATTGTGTACCAAATTCTCAAATGTGTTATCAACAGTTCACACATCCAAACGAAATTTTTATATATCAGGAAAAAAAACTTTTGCAGCTCTTTTTATTGATTTTACAAAAATCACAAACATTTATAGCCTATACCACATTTCTAAACACAGCAAACTAAAATTTGTCATATACTCAATTGCACATGAAATGATTTCAGTTGGCCACAAACGTCTCGGTTGCGTATGGTAACCCTCATTCCCTGAAGGAGGGAACGGAGACGCCACATCGGGGACCGACGAATAGGGATCTCGCTAGAGAGGCCAATCTACTTCAAGTGAAACTAAATGAGCCAAAGCACATTGGCGTGCAATCATTTGCTGCAGCTGCTCTGCCACGCAGCGCGGGTATATAATACACCTGCATCAAAAAATGTGAAGTCACAGAGAAATTTTGCTCATCCGCAAATCAGTAGGCTATGTGAATTCATCCAATGAGAGTTGCACACTTGTAGAATATTTTCTCACAAATGTCTTGGATATTTTTCTAGGACAAACACAAGTACGTATAACTACAACTTGAATCTGCTGCGACAAGTTTCAAACACTGTTTTTCGCTTTCAAGTGACAAGAAGTGTGAGCTTCAAGTGAGCTCCGCCCACTGCCTCTACAGATGCACAACACACTTTTGCTCCACATTCTGATTTGCTGCTCAAGAAACATTTCGGATTATTATCACAGTTATGCTGTCATACTTATCACTGCTCAATAAAGTGTGGAAATCATTATGCAGCATATGTTTTCAGGATTGTTTATAAATAGCAAGTTCAAAAGAATAACATTTATTTGAAATATAAATTATTTGTAACATCAGGGCCGGCGCTCCGCACACGCACATCACGCACTGCGCGTAGGGCACCAAGTGCTTGGGGGGGCACCAAAAAATCTGGGTCGTGAAAAATCATCACAATAGGCTACTAGTATAAATAACAAATAAAATATGTCTAAAGCATATTAATATACAAAAGCAATACAAAAGTAATATAGGCCTAGACCAAATTAGTCGAGAAAAAGGTGAATCTCCTGTGCCAGTCTCCCTCTGGTGCCCCCCCCCCCCTCCCCACCTCCCAGTGGTCTGTTCGATTATGCCTCACTCAATGTCAAATTTGGCAGACACCGACCTCAGACATGGCGTCAAAAAGGCACCAAGAGTCGGGGGCGGAAAAAAGAAAAGACAGCGGGATGATGCTCGCGCGTCGCTTGCATGTAAGACAATGTTTTAAATAAAAATGTTAGTTTTGTAGCCCTTGCGTGTATGCAGTGGCGTAACTTTGTTTTAAAAAGTGGGTGGGACACTGCGGGTGCGGGGGGGGGAGGGGGGGAACACAATGCTTAATCATAAAACAGATATAACACTACCATCGATTTAAATAGTACATTGATTGGCTTTAAGTGGTCGTTCAATGAGGCCTATTATATGTTGATCCGACGGGGTGGGGGTGGGGGTGGGGCACCGCCAAGCATTTGTGCTTAGGGCACCCAAATGGCTAGCGCCGGCCCTGTGTAACATTATAAATGTCTTTGCTGTCATTTGTGATCAATTGAATGCATCCTTGCTTGCTATCCACCTTATTCTGCTCAGTCTAAACAATGCGCGCTGCCATGACGACGACTCCGGTTGCCTACTTCCGTTCATAGCGCTTGACCTGTACTAGCAGCGAGAGAATGAGTTCAAGCTCCTCATGTGCTGTTGTTATTTGTTTTAACAATTCAAAGAAGATTTCAAACTTTTTAGAAACTGGGTGTTTCGAGCATAAGATAAGAAGGAGATAATGCCCATGTATCAGATACATTCAATAAAGTAAACGTTTAGAGTGGTTAGCGTTAAAACTGAACTTCTCTCGCTACTAGTACAGGTCAAGCGCTACGAACCGGAAGTAGGGAACCGGAGTCGTCGTTATGGCAGCACCCATTGTTTAGAGCAGAATAAGGTGGATAAAAGTATAACATTTCTTAAATCATAGTGATTCCAAACTTTTGTCATGCAAATCTTAAGTGATAAAAATGCCAGAATGTCATGTTTTAACATATATCCAACAAAGTTTAAAGGTTTTATTTTTCAAGAATTCAAGTCAGAAGTGCCTCTAATTGAAGCCCAATCAAGAACATACAGTACATGTTTATGAAACTGTATTTATTAATAAATATATGAAATGGTAATTGGTTCATGTATTTAGGAATATTCTATCTGCTCTTCTGTTGGAAATACGTGTAGCTATAATCATTCAGGTGTTCTGGAATTTTTGGTTTCACTGTAAAAGTGGAACCTTAAACCATGATGCCAAATATTTATTTTTTATTGGAAATAAGATTATGAAAAATCAATGAAATTTCAGCAACATGACTTTTACAACCACAGACAGTTCACAACCATGAGAACATGGAGAATGCTGAATAGTTTGGCTCAGAACAGGGTTAAACACATCATATGGATCATCACATATTGTGTTACAAAAAATATTACAGATACATTTATACAGGTTTATTTCAGTTGTTACGGGCAGTGACATTCAACAAATGATAGTTTGATAATACTTCAGACAGTTTTAAAGGAAATAAACGAGTTGAAGTTTGCTGTACTTTATATAGGCCTACATAAAAACATTATGAACTTTACGAAATGATAAACAATTGTAGTTAAAGTTTGCGCAGAAAGTATATTTACCTTTTTTAAAATAATCCATTAAACCTGCTGAGAAATGAAGAGTGTGAACAAAAATGATCAGTTCCACGCACATGCCCGGGAAACTCATGAATATTCATGTAGGCTCCACCCACTGCCTCTACAGACGCACAACTCACTTTTGCTCCACATTTCAAATAGACCAATGGTGAAAAAGGGAGAGTGCACGAAACTTGTCGTTTGAGACATTGAGAGATTCAAGAAGTTGTAGGGGAGCGTGGGGCACAACCTAACGCGGGGTTAAATGTAACACAAACCTTTTACATAGTTAGTCAGGGTCAAGCAGGTTGTGTTTCCGCTCTTTTTCTCTCACTGCCAGAAGATGGTCTCCCGCGGATTTGTGGAAAGTTTTGATAAGATTTCGTGAAGATACTGGACACCATGCAAGTAAATTTTTTCATCATACATTTTTTTTGGTTTCTGAGTTGGGTGTGTATGTAAGGTCACCAAATCTAACTTTATATAAGGCTACCTTAAGGCTACCTTTTACACAGCGGGGTTAGTTGTAGCATAGTGGTACAATTAAAGGGGAACATGGCAACTCTAGCCATTTCTTCGCTGATTTTCCCTTTTGTTGTCACGTGTTTTCTTAACGAGCTCCCCCTACAGCTGTGGGCCGTATATGTCACGATCCACACACTGGAAACAAGGGAGAAGATCCAAAGATGCGGTAAGTAATTTATTAAGGGAAAATCCAAAAACAGTGGTCAAGTCCAGGCAAGGGTCAAAATCCGAATAGGCAATCCAAAACACAAACAGAAACAGGAACAGGAACAGGAACAGGAACAGGCAGAAAATGGACACAGAAGTGGCGTGATATACAACAAGGACTCCGTGACAAACACTAAACAGGCAGGGTATTTATACACAGGGAAATGACAATGATAATGGGAAACAGGCTGAGTGCAATGATCAGTGATAAGGGACAGCTGAGTGCAATGAAAAGACAAGGATCATGGGGAATGTAGTTCAAGAGTGTGCTGGACACCGTGAGGAAGGAGGACATCTAGTGGTGACCCAAGGAGCATAAACCAGACACTGTGACATAACCCCCCCTCTACGGAGCGGCTACCAGACGCTCCAAGACATAACAAAAAACAAAACCCAACAAAAGTCCAGGAGGAAGGTGCAACGGTGGCGGATCAGGGGGAGGGATGGAGGGCCAGGACCATGGAGGGGAACAGAAACAGGGGGTGATGACTTAGCCGGGGGCCAGGGCAAAGCAGACGGCCCATCGGGCGGCCATGGCGAAGACGACCCTTCGGGCGGCCAGGGCGGAGACTTTCCCTCGGGCGGCCAGGGCGGAGACTTTCCCTCGGGCGGGCAGGGCGGAGACTTTCCCTCGGGCGGGCAGGGCGGAGTCAACAGTCCATCGGGCGGCCAGAGTGGAGACTTTCCCTCAAGCGGCCACGGCGGTGAAGACCCCTCGGGCGGCCAGGGCGGTGTCAACAGTCCATCAGGTGGCCAGGGCGGAGACTTTCCCTCGGGCGGCCACGGCGGTGAAGACCCCTCGGGCGGCCAGGGCGGTGTCAACAGTCCATCGGGCGGCCAGGGCGGAGACTTTCCCTCAGGCGGCCACGGCGGTGAAGACCCCTCGGGCGGCCAGGGCGGTGTCAACAGTCCATCGGACGACCAAGGCAGAGACAACAGTCCATCGGGCGGCCAGAGCGGAGACTTTCCCTCGGGCGGCCACGGCGATGAAGACCCCTCGGGCGGCCACGCCGCAGGAACTGGAACTGGCACCAACGGCTCAGGCACTGGAACTGGCACCACCGGAACTGGCATTGGAACTGGCACCAGCGACTCAGGTTCAGGAACAGACACAGACACAGGCTCCGGCTCAGGAACTGGAACAGACACAGACACAGGCTCCGGCTCAGGAACTGGAACAGACACAGACTCTGGCTCAGGAACTGGAACAGACACAGACACTGGCTCCGGCTCAGGAACTGGAACAGACACAGACACTGGCTCCGGCTCAGGAACTGGAACAGACACTCGCTCCGGCTCAGGAACCGACGACACTGGCTCCGGCTCAGGAACCGACGACACTGGCTCCGGCTCAGGAACCGACGACACTGGCTCCGGCTCAGGAACCGACGACACTGGCTCCGGCTCAGGAACTGGAACAGACACTCGCTCCGGCTCAGGAACCGACGACACTGGCTCCGGCTCAGGAACCGACGACACTGGCTCCGGCTCAGGAACCGACGACACTGGCTCCGGCTCAGGAACCGACGACACTGGCTCCGGCTCAGGAACCGACGACACTGGCTCCGGCTCAGGAACCGACGACACTGGCTCCGGCTCAGGAACCGACGACACTGGCTCCGGCTCAGGAACCGACGACACTGGCTCCGGCTCAGGAACAGACGACACTGGCTCCGGCTCAGGAACAGACGACACTGGCTCCGGCTCAGGAACAGACGACACTGGCTCCGGCTCAGGAACAGACGACACTGGCTCCGGCTCAGGAACAGACGATACTGGCTCGGGCTCAGGAACAGACGACACTGGCTCCGGCTCAGGAACAGACACCACCGGCTCAGGAACAGACACCACCGGCCCAGGAACAGGAACAGGAACAGACATCACCGGCTCAGGAACAGACACCACCGGCCCAGGAACAGACACCACCGGTTCAAGTGTGTGCGTAGCCCACACACACCACATGGCTGTGGCCATAATGGCCAGTGTCGCGGTCACTGAGGGCTCAGGAACAGACGCCACTGGCTCAGGCTCAAGAACAGACACCACCGGCTCAGGCTCAGGAACAGACACAGGCTCGACGGCGGCCATCTTGTCAGGGGACACAGGCTCGACAGGCGTGACGTGAACAGGCTCGGCGGCGGCCTTCTTGTCCGAAGACACAGGCTCGGCAGGCGTGACGTGAACAGGCTCGGCGGCGGCCATCTTGTCCGAAGACACAGGCTCGGCAGGCGTGACGTAAACAGGCTCGGCGGCGGCCTTCTTGTCCGAAGACACCGGCTCGGCAGGCCTGACGTGAACTGGCTCGGCAGCGGCCATCTTGTCCGTAGACACAGGCTCGGCAGGCGTGACGTGAACAGACTTGGCACTCTCCAGGATCTGATATAGCCTTTCGAAGTACTCCAACAGAGTTTCAGCTGCCTTGTCTATCTTAGACTGCACGGAGAGGAGGTCTTCCTTCTCCACCTCTGTCTCTGATGGCAATCTGCTGGTTCTGAGCTGGGCGGAATCAGTTGCGGATGGGGCTCTGGGCTGGACCTCACCAACCCAGAGTCGAAGGGGGGCCATGGTGGAGAGTGGTGTTGGGATTCCTCTCGATAACCTCCTCTACTGCGGCCTCCACGGGTCCCGCGAAATATGACCAACCGGGTTCCCTCAAACATATCTCTCCTCTCCCGCTCGGTGGCTGGGGGGGGAGAAATTGGTGTACATACCGCTGGATCTTGTATTTGACGGAGTCCTTCTGTCACGATCCACACACTGGAAACAAGGGAGAAGATCCAAAGATGCGGTAAGTAATTTATTAAGGGAAAATCCAAAAACAGTGGTCAAGCCCAGGCAAGGGTCAAAATCCGAATAGGCAATCCAAAACAGGAACAGGAACAGGAACAGGAACAGGAACAGGAACAGGAACAGGAACAGGAACAGGAACAGGAACAGGAACAGGAACAGGAACAGGCAGAAAATGGACACAGAAGTGGCGTGATATACAACAAGGACTCCGTGACAAACACTAAACAGGCAGGGTATTTATACACAGGGAAATGACAATGATAATGGGAAACAGGCTGAGTGCAATGATCAGTGATAAGGGACAGCTGAGTGCAATGAAAAGACAAGGATCATGGGGAATGTAGTTCAAGAGTGTGCTGGACACCGTGAGGAAGGAGGACATCTAGTGGTGACCCAAGGAACATAAACCAGACACTGTGACAGTATATTTCACAACACTGTAGTAAAAAAAATCTCACTTGCGGCCCCTCCTCCCCCTTTCTACCGCTGCTCATGTGCATTTGTTATTTTGGGAGCCGGCCAACTTTATCGTGTGGAGCTATGTCTACCGAGGTGGGTAACACATCATACACAGTATCATATGGCGTGTGTGTTTATTTTTATTGCCGTAAAGCAGTTTGTGTTTCGTTGCTTGTTGCTCGTTCTCGCTTATCACGAGACTTCCTATTTCCAACTAACCGGGACGTTAGTCCGCATGTTGCAAGGTTGGTTTTCCGCCGGGGAACGCTGGGGGGTGTGGGGAAAGTCACCATTCTCACCAGAACAAGTTATTTAACCATCCCAATGATTTCTAAACGGATTTATTAAGTTTAAATAGTTGCCAAGTTCCCCTTTAAGCCGCCAAGTGTCAAGTCAAGTCAAGTCACCTTCATTTATATAGCAATTTTAACAATATGGATTGGTTCAAAGAAGCTTTACACTGATAATAGTAAATTACCGTAACAGATTGTTTAGGCTTTACAACAGCTATAGGATAAAGTTATTGTCCAGCTAAAGTTAGTTTTGATTGAGTGATTTACTTCCGTTGCGAAGATCAGTAGTTATTAACTTAGGGGCCGCTTACACGACACCGTTCTAACAAGAAAACCCTTAACGCACTCCGGCCGCCCATCCGCACAAAACAGTGCCTGGTGGCTCGAGAACGCACTCCCTGAAATAGGTTAGAAGGTGCAAACGATTATCCGTTATCTCTGCGCAAACCTCAAAAACACAAAAGTGTACAACGATAATGGAATGAAAACAGGAAGCCACACAACTTTTCAGGTTTGAGTATTTATTTATATATTTATTTTGCCACATTTAACTTTGTTGGACTTTCACAAACAATGTTGGAATTTAAATATCAAAGTATGATTTTTTTCACATTTGTTAACTATGCATTGATCACTTGTTTTTTTTTTTATTAAAAGCATGTTTTTCATGCAATAAACCCTTTAAAATGTGATTTGAGCTCGTTTTTTTTATTAGTACTGTTATTATTAATAATAATTTTGCATGCAGCTGCCACACACAAATATAATTCAATAGCAATTACAATATAAGATGATTTTATTTATTTATTTATTTATTTATTGCAAAACTGTGCATTCCTTACCTATATCTATATCCATGATATTGATCCATAATAGAACAGAATGATTTTTGGATGATGGATGGATGTATGGATATCTATCTATACAGATGTACAAACAATATCAAACTATACAGATAAAATAGTACTGAATTATGCATTACACACAAGTGTTACAACTAACCCCTCTGTCTGTTACAATTAACCCCGCATATGGGGTAAGTTGTAACATTTGCACTTCTGTCACTTTCAGTGCAACTGTACGAAAATGGTAGGTCCTAGAAAAAACTTTAAGTGTTCATTTGTAGCAGAGATGTGTATGTGAACCTGCAATGAAAATTTTGAGAAGGTGTAACTGTTGTTTTGTGTTTGTGGGAGAGAGAAAAAAGTCTACAAGTTTGCAACTCTTAAAACATTTATCTCTGTGACTTCAAATTTACTGATACACATGTGTGGCTATTCTCTACAACAAATTCCACTGTCACAGGCGTTCAGTTGATTTGCACCAAAAATACCTTCATAAAAACTCCACCTACATGCATGTTAAACTTCAGTTAAAACCTAACATAATACAAATAAGTCAGAAATTTGCCACATTTCTACAGTAATACCATATTGAAATATATTCCCAAATCTTAAAACAATGAAATCCTATCAAAACAATTAGCTAACATTTAGCTGAACATCTACACGTGTTAGTTTTTCATTTTCTTTGCCATCTATACAAAGCGGACAACTTAGGAATTTTTTTTTTTTACATGGCCCATGCAACATATACTACAATGAATTCTAAACAGTAGAGAGATATTACGCTTGTTTTGTGAATACATTTTACAAAAGAAAACATTGTGTAATGATACCAGTTGTTAGTGTTTTTTTAGGTCATTGTTTTCAAAATTCCCTCATGTGGCCCTCAAGGTTTTGCTCCTTCTGCTCCGAGAAGGCGGACTTCTGGTAAGTTCATATTTGAGGGTAAAAAAAGAGAGAAAAAACACTGCAAAAAAATCTTATCTTTTGGTTCCGTACTCTGTAACGGGTGGTGGTTGTAGCTAAGCGCACAACGGAAACAGAATGAAAATGAAACACAACTAAAACATACACAGACTAGAACATGGTGACCTAAGTATTAAGAAATAGCAATTGTAAAAAAAAAAAAAAAAACTCAATAATAGGTAAAATGACTAGATAGGTAGGTGTAGATAGATAGATGTAGCTCAAATGATTTTAAAGATTTGTAAATGTATATACAGCATAAGAAACAGACAATGCCTGCAGCTCATCTGCACACAGTATTTTACAAGCCCTTGGTGTGATTCGCGCCATTCAGTCTTTCCACCTCCACCTGGCAGTCACATCAAGTGTATTGTTACCTCTGTGCAGACATCTTCCCAAAGCCCAGGGAGTGCTTGAGAACATGACATAAGCTAAACACATTGCCATTTCAGGGAATAGTCCTGTAGAAAAACTTATTCAGGATGTCCAAGCTGCTTTTTCCCCCCATACAGTGACCAAGGTTATGCACCACTTGGAGATTGAATTGATGAAGCAAACAATAAGGATAATAAAATATTAACGTATAATTAAAATGATAGAAAATTAAAGAAAATAAGGAAAGTTTAATTTTGAATTAGAATATCAAAGAAATCTTTATCAAAGAAAAATTTTAAGGTTGGCTTGAGCAGTAAATTTAATTCTGAAAGTTTTGAAGTTTAGATAGATAGATAGACCCTGACAATAATCAAGACTATCCTTTTTTGAATGACATGAGGTTAAGATAATGAAGACTGTTTTTTATTTTAAGGTGAAATATCTCTTTAAAATCGACTATGGCACCATTGTGCTCAGTTGTGCTGCATGGGATAGGTCCTGTTGAACACATGTGTCCCTCATAAGTAGCAGTGAACGTCCAGGAATTCTGCAACACTTAGTTAAGGTCTTGTCCTATTCTACACATGACTGGAGCTTACAGAGAGAATCCTCTCCACCTGTGGCTGAGTGGAAGAGTGGCTGTAGCTGCCAAGACTGCACACTGTCTGCGATGAGGAATTTTTTGGACAGCCAGGGAAGACGGCTTCTTGGTTCAAGCGGTCATCAGCCCAAGGTTTTCCCAAGACTTGCCATGGGCACAAATTAGAGTTGTCAGCAGTGTTTGAGATGGATCCTGCCAAGGCTATGGCTACGAACAGAATAATGAAATCTTTTTACAGAACCGTGAGTTTCATCTCTACCCTGACCCATGAAATCATCTTTGATTTATAGCGTAATGTGACAGCATGCGCTGAGGGATTATACTGCAAAGCTGCAGACATTTTTAAGTGCACAGTCTAGACTTCCACTATGTGGCTACTTCATTGTGCTTACACTGTATATGTCATAAACAAAACGCTTCTCCATGGCAATCCAGCATCCTGATAGCATGAAAATAATTGTTCTATTCATCCCTCATCAGCTGCTGATGAAATAGCAGAACAAAGGCCAAGCAAGGTCCTTGTGCATAAGAACAGTCTGAAGTCTCAGGAATTCCCCTAATCACTGTACTAACAGATGCCAGAGTTAGAGAGAGAGAAAAAATACAGATTCATCAGGTCATATATTTATTTTTCAAGGACATGATGCTTACAAAGGAAACAGCATGTTGGATACGCATTATAAAGTATTTTCTTTTATTTGGCACAAACACAAAAGTGCTTTATGAAAATACTGCCTTAGTAAAAGCCCCCATCAATTACAATCTATAGTTTATTGTAACACAAAATAACATTACTCATCATCACATGTTGGCACTTTGATAAATGATTCAAATCATTATCTTAAACATTCGGTAAATGTTAAAATAATGCTGGTAAATAAAATCAGAGCTTCTCCAGGAAATTAAGCATGGCATTACTTGGAAATTAAGGTTTGCCACCACTAGAAAAGCTGTATTGCAAATGCTCTGGACACTGATGGATGACATAAGATTGTGTGAAATAATAACAATAACTAGAGGCAACTGTGCCTCATATTTGTGCAAATGTTCCTGTGTCAATTTCTGGAGAATTTGCAAAGAAATGTGATTTTTGCACATGCTGAAATTGCATAGATTGTGTTGGACAGTTCAAAACATTCAACTGAACCAGCAAACGATACTTTCATATTACATTTTTTTTATTTTATTTTAAATAATGTTAGAAAACCATAAATCTTGGTGTTGTATAAATAGACTGATCATTACTCCATGTAATACTTATTATAACAACACAGGTTCATCACCCTTCTGGTCAACGAATAACTTATCCCTAGATTTGCCTTTTATTGCTGTCATCACAGAGACAAATCCAGCTTCTTAATTTCACATTTTGGTCAGACAGGCAAGTCTTAAAGAGTTACATTTCCTCATATTTATTGAAAATAGAGAATCTTTGGTGGCAAAGCAAAAAATAATAATAAACAAGTCTATATAAAAGGCAATAAAATACATTTATGCAAATACAAAGTACAGCACAATCAAAAAATACTCAGAAGTTCTGTTTTGGATTTCAGTCTAAAAATGTATACATAATATATTTTATATATATATATAAAACAAACTAAAGTAAAAATCATAAATTACTTAAGAAAAACTGAGTCTAATCCAACACTCACACAATGCAAACATAACCATTGAGGTATTTTGTTCCTTAAAGTTCTAGATCAAGCATTATGCATATTGGGGGTGAACGTGAAAGTGCAAAGAATACTAAAACATCAAGAGTGTCAAAGCTCACATATAACAATGTGTTTCCTTTATCACTGCAAAGGATTGTTCTTATTAACAGTCACAGCAGCAATGATGTCTCTTTTCGGCGTCACTTCCTGTCACCTGCGGAGAGCCCGCCTTCAGATAGCAGTCTGAGATTGTATTTAATGTAAACGTAGAAAGGATGAAGGGCACTGGGAAATACTATACATCAAGAACCATGTCATACTGTTGTCCTTTCTTTCTCTTGCCACACTTCATTATGAGGACAGCGTACAAAGTCAAGAACACGACCCAGTAGCTGGCATAAACAATTGCGCCGATAATCAAAACTATTTTTTCGGACTCTGGGAAGGGCTTTCGGGTCTCTTGGATTATTGAATAAATAATGCCAACAAAAAGAATGGTGAACCAAACTGAGATTGGAATAAGTCCAATAAAGTTCACCACGACGGTCTTCCTTCCAGACGTTCCCCACCCGGATTTGTTTATAGTGGCTATTGCGAACATTTTTGCCGGTAGCAGACTTGACATGTATAACACTGAGTAGAAGGACATGAAGACCATGACGATGTTTCCACGGAGGCAACTGGCAAACGAAGCCTTGATGAGTGCCACAACCTGGACGATCAGCAGGAACAGAAGGATGTTCCAGATCCTGCCCTGGTAGAAGAGCTGGATCGCAGTGGCGATGAGGAAGAAGGGGAAGAAGCCGGTGATGACGGCCTCGTAGGTCATCCACAAGTGGTGCTTGTGAAACCACATGGAGTTGTATAGCCACTCTCTGAAATACGATTTACTCCAGCGGGTTTGCTGGTTAAGCCAGCGCAAGTAGGTGATGGGTGTCTCGGTCAAGCACTTGGAGCGGGCGGTGTATTTTGTAGCATATCCCAGGCTCAGGACTCGATTGGTCAGATGCCGGTCATCGCCAAAACTGCAGTGGCTTCCCATGAATGTCTGATTGTACCAGTCCTCCAGAAACTCATGAAGCAGGGAGTTCCTGTACATCCCTAGTGGCCCACTGATACACTGAACGCACCCGAAATATGACTGGCAAGCTCTTTCGACGTTGAACGCCATCCAGTACCTCACACTGCTGAGGAAGGAGACCCATGATTCATATTTGTTCAGAATCTAGAGGGATAGATTAACAAAGAGAATTTGAAATCAAAGGGCCTGTATTTCAACATATACAATGTCACATGTACCTGTATGTCTTGGCCATCAGCCACATTGATGTATATGCTATGTTTGAAAATGAATTAGAAATGTAGAGTGAAACACTAAAGAACCCTGAGAACCCATCAAAGTTCTAAAGGCTCTTTGTACAGGATGTCCAGTAATATGCTTTTCTGTTGACATCTGAACACAGCAAGGTTTGGTGTGGGAATATTTAAGTACCATGAACAATCTATTTACCCTCCTCCACCCCAAAAAAACAACTACTCCCCTGACTATCCATTTGAAGAATGTGTGGGGAAAACCCCTGAATTCAGATTTTACAGAGATTTTTTTCAGTCCATGTAGCCATACTAAAGTTTTACACTGTATGTAACCTACAAACAGTGCATGTACAATAACTCTCAAAGTATAATAGAACATTTTATAAAAGAAATGACATTTAATATCAAAGGAATTATGGATATTATACAATTGCTCCACAATTTGGGCACTTGTAACAGCATTAGATAAAATATCTATCTACAAACAAATGATGCTTCTAAAAACCAAAAAAAATTTAGTCACTTAAAAAAATAAAAAGTCTAACTATCTATGTATGACAAAGAGTTTGCTTGACAAACATATTGACACACTGACTGAAGCAAAAGCATATGCTCTATATCATTTAAATGTTTGATGTGTTAGAGTGATAAAGTAGAATGTTGTTAAAACTGCAAGAGAACACATACCTGCACATCTCCGCCTACTCCTCCAACCATGGGATCTTCTTCCAGAACCTTCACCATCTCCACAGAGGAGGCCGGGTCCAACATGGTGTCTGAATCACACACCTGCATCCAGCACAATATAGATACATCAATAAAGGATACACACTAATTAGTAAAAAAAAAAAAAAATAACTCTACCCTTTTCCTTTGAAAATATGAACATTCATTCATTGATACATTTTACATATTTCTGAACAAAATGTTCTCAGAATAATTAAATCAAAATCAGTGTTTGCACCACATGTACTAAGGCATCACATTTTTTAACACAATGCCTAATATGACGTGTTCATTTGAAGAGATTTATCTAATCAAATATTTTACTCAATCACTTGTATATACACCAGATTGTCTTTGTTGGGGTGGTCACAGTAAATCAAATGTGCTGCTAAACATGCTGGGACGAGTATATCAATCTCTCCTGGAGGTCAGCTTAATCATTAAGTTCTGGCTTACATAGTCAGTTATAGAGCCAAAAATTTAGGCGCATCAAACACGGGGACACACTGTTCAAATATCGATAGAGATTTGGTTAAGTGTTCTAACATTGAAACTTTGAAAACAAGCATTGCCCAAATGTTCTCTTGCTTTTTCCAGAGAAAGTCATGTATACCACTTTGTTTTTACAACTAAACCCCATACTGAGACTAACCACAAGACGGGTAGCAAGATCAGTGATAAGTTAAACACAATTAGGGCTCTACACTCAGAGCAAAGGTCAGGGATCTCATTGGAACCAGGTGGCATGTGGATAAAATAACATTTTATGTTCAGTCTACAAGGGAGCCCTTGCATGACTATCAATGAACGACAGCTACGGATTAACCATTTGCAAAGGCCATTCACATAAAATGCTTACTTAATAAAAAAAAGTTTAAAGACCAAGATTGGTAATTACAATGATAAGTATATTAGGGTCCACACCAATGGATGTTATCATTCTGTTTATTATAAGCATGCTGCCCTTATGATGTCTGCCACCCATAGTGTCCATTAGAGGACGCAGTGTCTTGTTGTCCTTCTCAGGGAACAATGGTTACATGTGTAACCTGAGACGTTCCCTTTCAAATGGGAACTCGCACTGCATCCTCTAGTGGACACTATGGGGAACGCCTCATAATGTCCACTAGAGGACACAGTGTCTTGTTCCCCTGTAACCATGGCTCCCTGAGACGTTCTTCTTGGTTTTAAGAGTTTAGATCTTTCTTACGTCATTACTGATGGCACAATTATTTGGATTACATAAGAGGACATTTGATCACTAGTTTTGCCAATAAATCTCCAGAAAGACATTTTGTTGCAAATAGTTTGAACAAAAGTAAATATCCTTACGTATCTACCAAAGCCACAGAGAGTCTATTTTGTAATGTGAAAACACATGTATACAGCTGTTCTCAACTGTGTGCCATTATTAAATTCTTTTTTGGTTGTAGCTCGTAAAACTTCAGGAGCAGGAATTACATGTTTAGAATAAACCACCATAGATGGGTCCTTGGGGGTTTAATGCATTTATGTGACTTATTTAGTAACATTTATTTATGTGACACGTTCCATTGAGCTAAATAACCACTCAATGTCATGAGCTAATAGTATGTGCTCTGAGATGACATGGAAAATACAAGCAATCTGTTCTGGAAGTGCCAGAAATAGCCCCGGAATATGCAAACGATTTCCCACAGAAGTCCCTCAATGAACAGCATCAGTGTTAACCAGGAATGTACTTTCCTCACTCTCAGTGCACTACATGCTTCAGCATAGCATCCATTTAAGAAGTCACAAAAGCTTCTTTGTACAATTTGGCTGTGTTGCCCCCGTGTACTTGGCTTGAGCCGCCTGAGAGAGATAGACTCACCTGTACGTAGTCGACACTTCTTCCCAGGGCTTTGAAGGCGGTGTACATGACCTCCCTCTTCCCACCCCACTTCTGCATGATGCACACACATTTATTGTTGAGAACCAGGCGAGAAATGTGCTGCAAGCTCTCGGCGTACAATTCTTCGGTTTCATCCGGTCCTTTCTGGTGGTAGTTGCTTTTCCAAATGTAAGTGGCTGACTTGTCCCGGCCCATGATTTCCCGAAAGATCTCCATCATGTAGCAGTCATCATCATTGTTCCCGTCGATAACCATAATGACCTTTATCCCGGGGTAGGTGAGCCTCTTCACAGATATTAAACACTTTCTCAGGTAGTTGGGGTCTTCTTGATAGGCTGCAATGCATAGGGCCAGTGACTTGTTGAGTTTGATCGGTGTTTCCAGGGAGCGTTTCATGTTCCTGTGTTCCAGGAGAGCAAAAAAGCTCTGGATGATGAGGTGAACGACTAGAATTGCTCCATAAAGACCAAAGGACAAATAGTTGCCTGCAGTCGTTATGAGCTTATACCCCATGATATAAGCAGTAGAGATTCCCACAAGCAGCGAAATGCCGAACAGTGTCGTCCCAACAATCCTTAAGTAGCTGATCGCTTTGTCACATCTCATCTGAAAAAAAAAAAGAAACAATGGGATATTGAGGGGTGAATAATATTCATGATTTTGAATGAACAAACAAGTTCTTCTGCAGAACACAAAAGAAGACATTTTGAAAGATCTTGCAGTGTTTATGTTCAACACTCTCAGAAAATAAAGTAAATAATTGTACCTTTAGGGGTACAATGGCTTGTCACTGGGGCTGTACCCTCAAGGGTACAATATTGTACCTAAACCTTTAAAAGAAACAGTACATATATGTACCTTTTAATGCTTTTTGACCCTCAAAAAGGTACATATATGTACCTTGAGGTCCAATAATAAGCCCTATGGGGTACGTTAGTGTAGATTGTACCTTGGGGGACAGAAATGTACTCCTGCTGTACCCCTATTTCTGACAGTGAATGTTGTTTTGGACCCCATTTACTTTAATTGTATGAAGAAAAAAACAGTCCCTCAAAACATCTTCTTTTGTGCTTTGCATAAGCACAAAACTCATGCAGGTTTGGTATGACACAAGGGTGAGTAAACAATGACAAAATCTTCATTTTTGGCTGAACCTTCCCTTTATGAGCAGCACTCAAAGATGAAATTAAAGCAGAAGTGTGGACAGCTTTGCGATGGCAATGACATGCTTTTTGCTCATATACAAGCATAGAATACATGCATCTGTTCTTGCCGCAAAAGCAGCAGTATATTTCAGACAGCATCATATTTCTTCCTCTTTCCTCCTCTTCTGAATCTGAGTGGTCTTTATGACCATTTGTTCCAAGTTTCCAAACTAATACAGTTCCCCATCTGCTTGGCAGACGTGACTATGCAGCACCACCCTCTGACATCATCTGTTTATATCTCCGTGGGAACGCATGAACAGTGAAATTTAGATTTCAGTGGGCTACAATAAAGACCCTCTGTCTTATTACTGCTAAAGACGGCCATTGTATTAATGATGGTGTCTTGTTTTATCGACTCTCACCACTCAAATCTCGTTTTTCCTCTGATATTATCCCTCTTGGTTTAGATTTTACAGCGGTTCTGGCCTGGGAGAGAGGCTGATATGATGGACTAAAGCACAGTGTGAATCTAGCTGGCACGTGTCACAACCTTGAACGTCATCCTGCGTGTTTACGAGGCCCTCTGGACCCTCAAAAGCCCCACCTTATCCAACAGACACGTGCAAACCTGTTGGATTAAGGGCCACATGTGATGTTAATGTCTCAAACGCCTGTACTACTCTTGGGGTATCCCTAAACCTCTTTTCATGTCTTGTTCAAACTCTACATGAACCCGAAAGGCTACTTTGAAACTTCTAAGACTGCTGACAAGACAAAATGTCGCCCACACCTAGAAGGCCACTAAAGCTAATCACGGTCATATGGGATATCAGAAGCATCGCTGTCTTTGTAAATGACCTCATTTCTCATGTTTACACAAAATTGGTGCAGGCTTTGTGTCTCCAAGGATGAATGTACAGGGTTTACATGTGCAGATTGACTCGTCTTGTTGTGAATGGGGATGAGCGTCCTATTAGATAATCCTTCTGATGAAGTGGTCCTGTGTGAAACATTTGCCATCAATAGATTTTGTCTGACTGAATGAAATATGGTAATTTCCAGTAAAGGCCCATTCACACCAAGGACGGTAACTGTAGCCATACAGTTTTAATAATCATTCTACTTCAATGAGAATAGCCACACTATAACGATATCAACACAGAGGAACAATATCATTGGAATCACTTTGAAAACTTTTTTCTCCCAGCTGATGACCAATATAAACATTGACAGCCAATCAGACTTAGGAGCCCACATAGTAAACTGAAGATTACTGTCCATTAATGTGAATGGAAAAGTTATCTTTATAGTTATCTTTCTTTGTTATCATTCTGAAATAGCAGTTACATATATAATGCTTTTGTTTGCATTACTAGTATGTCGTGTATATCATCTGGCCATGATCCAACAGAGCAGGGAGGAGACACAGAGTGTCTTGGATCACTGAGAGTTGAATCATCCTCAATGGGGAAAACTATAACTCTAGCTTTGAAGGTAGATGAGATATTGCAGTGCAAGAAAAATACATTTGCACTAGCCAAAAGGGACCCAGGCCTGCAACACCTCCTGAGCACCACCAGAAAATGGCTTTGCTTGACTCTTATGCATTCAAATGTTATTCATCTAGAGAGGATTTTTACACTATGCCTGAATGTAGGAGGAGGTAGATTGTTTAACTTAATGGAGACAGAGGATTTGTTCATCTTTATCCTCAGATTTGGAGGAGATTCCTTTAGACAAAGCTTCATTTGAAACACAATAAGTCGTGAATGGCCATCAGCAACAGTTGTTATGCAGCAGGAAATCCATGGCTCATTGCTAAATACTTCTTTTGAGGAACTGGGTAGAAAAGGTAGGAAAAGTAGGAGATAATTTTAACTTAGCAACAGTGGATGCTGTGAGAGTTGTCTTCTAAAATTAGCAAAAGTACTTTGGTGATCTACTGATCCTGTATTCATAAACCATCATGTGGTTTAAATATTTAAATATTTAATAATAAAAATAAACGAAAATATTCATAATAAAACAAATAAAATATACAATATTATAAAATATGAAATCCATTTAAATGTTAAAATTAAACAATTAGAGTACTTGAAAGAGATGGCTTTCAAAGATGTGTGCAAACTTCCTAGTAGCATAAACTCTAGAGCTAATGGGTTTTCTCATCAAAAAAGTTGTTTCACTGAAATTGTGTTGGTGGGAATTTTGGCACAGAGACAAAGCTAGAGACACTGCCTTGTTGCTTGAACTGCCCTTCTGAGATACCCCAGTGTATTCCAAGGCATTGGAGGAAGCTTCTGCTTCTCCTAAGTGGGTGGTTCTGAGGTGGCGGGGAATCTAGGAACTTGGGGAACTGCCACAGCTGCCTCCCAAAGGATACATCCAACCACTAGCATTGAGACACATCCATCACTCTGCCATGGCTCTGTGGTGTGGCTTTGTCAGACTTTATTGTCGCCATATTGTTCAGGCTGCTGCCACCAGGTCAGAGGAAATAATGTGGTATTTCCACAAGTTGTTATAAGTGCCTTGAAGTCTAACTGCAATTAGGTTATTGCATGAACTTTGGCCACTGGTACCCAGGACTTGACACAAATTCTTTTGTCTGTGCTAGACTGTGTGGTGAACAGCTTTATGACCTCCAGCTGCAGCCTGATTTTCAATGACACAACCACACACCCTGCATAGTTACAACAGCATAGTTACATCTGCAAAATGCTGAGGAAGTTTAGCATCAAATTGTTCAAAATAGTCTTTTGAGGGTTTGTTGTTCCAAACCTGTATACATTTATTTCTTCTGCTGAACACATAAGAAGATATTTTGAAGAATATGGGTAATTAAACAGTTGATGGGCCCATTGACTTCCATAGTATGGGAAAAATGAATACTATGGAAGTCAATGGGGCTGGTTACTAACTGTTTGGTTACCAACATTCTTCAAAATATCTTCTTATGTCTTCAAAAGAAGAAAGAAATTCATACAGGTTTCGAACAACTTGAGGGTGAGTAAATGATGACAGAATTTTCATATTTGGTGAACAATCCCTTTAAGCTACTTTGTGCCCAATATGACCAGTGCTTCATAATATGATAACTTTGAAGATCTGTAGATGACTGTAAAGACACATAATGATAGAACATGTCAGCGTGTAAATGTTTGGGGAAACATCTGCGAAACTAGCATTTTAAGGATGAATTCATAAACCAGGGTGCAAATTATGGGTAGGGTGTGGGGGGGGGGTGCTAATTAAGGCTTGCCCCCCCCCCCCCCCCCAAAGAAAGTCAAAACAAAAGCATGTATTCTTCAAACATACAAGTGTATGTACGTTTCAGTAACCTTTTCAAACAACTTTTAGAACAGAAGTAGTGTTCTTGAAGAGGTGACGATAGGTTACCGTGATGGTAGACTGGCTTCAGTTTTGAAAGCTCAGTTAAAAAATATTGTAACAATTATTATTTTTAAAGGTGACGCAGTTACACATTACTACATGCACTTACCATGGTAGTAACAGTAAATTATGCATAATTAGCAGTAACTAAACCTTAGACCAAACCCTAACCGTAACTCTATAGTAGGCCTACTGTAAGTACATGTAATTAATATTACTCGGTACTTATTTAAGTAAGTACAATGTAATACGACACCTTAAAATAGCGTAACCAAAAATATTCATACATATAGCTATCAATTTATTATCGGCTACAAGTTTTGTTTTAAAAGTATTTTAGAAATAGGGACGCCAAAACATAGTTCAGTTGCACTATTCGAAACTAAACAGACTTCTCTCCTGAAATTGTACGGACAGAAAATGACATTTGTATAAAAAAGTTCATGTTTAGTTTATATTATTTCACTTACACATGGTGACTCCCGAGAGAGCCTACTGAAAATCGTCATTATTACGCATCATCACTGGCCCGGGCTGCGTCATACCAGTTTTACAGCTGCTGCTGCGCGCAATATCTGTTCTGTTCTGTTATAGGTCAGAGTGCCCAGATGGTGCTTAATTAGCTTATAGCCCTTAGAATTTCAAATACACACACAAAAAAATGTTGCTCTAAATGTATTAAGTCGATGTCATCTAGAAGCCTAAAACTTGTATGAAACCTGTCAGAAAGAGCAGCTTTTCACAGGTTTCACAGGTTTATCTGTACTGCTGTGAAGATAAATAAATAATGCTATGAAAATGTCTGCTGTTCTTTATCAGCTGTACAGTTGAGTCTTACTAAGAAATACGGTGAGATATATTAAATACAACCTGTTGGACAACAGATAAATGGCACGTGTAGGTATTGCAAACACTTATGGCTGAACTCCATTCATTCAAATTCACCCCCTCATGATTGTTTAAAATTCCATTACAACATGAAATGCACGCAAAAATAACTATTAATCTAGAAGAACAAGGTAAAGCCTATTATTAAAAAGAGTTATACTCTGAATAATTCATGATCTTACCTTGGAGCAGCTATGTGAAGATGTCCCGTTAGTTTAACAGGGATGCTGTCCGACGAGTCGCTGCACGTTCCAGACACTGCACAAAACTTCCCATACAAGTTTTTGGGCAAAAAAACAGAGGAGACCGACATGGAGCATCTAAAAACTCCTTGCTTCGAATTGCAAAGATGTGCAGTATCCACGTTTTCCATATAACGAATGAACATTCAAGTTTCACGCCTCCTCCAATACATCATATACAGTTTGCATCATTCTGCTGTGATGAGGTCTGTTTGAGCATCTTGGCAGTTCATTCTGACTTTGTCAGCTTATAAAAAAAAAAAAAAAAACGCTATCCAACAGTAGTCAATGTTGGTGACTCAAAATGAAATTGATTCAAGTTTTTCCAAGCGTACAGATTTTAAGTAGCCTAGTTAACTGCCCTTTTCTGCGTCTAATTTCTTTCAGACGCGTTAGGTTTATGCTTCCTGTAAGCCATACATTTGTGAGACTATTTTAACCGGGCAGGGTTTTGGACTTGTTTTAATAAGGGGGTTGGTTCGGGGGCGAGGAGGAGCGAACTTCTAAGAGAAAAAAGTGCTGCCCATTCAAACTTCCGAAATGGGGGTGGGTATGAGTTTATCAAGCAATTAGCCAAACAGTCTTCAGCTAAAAAAGAAAAAGAAAACTGTAAGTTATAAAGATAGCCTTTAAAATATATATATATATATATATATATATATATATATATATATATATATATATATATATATATATATATATATATATATATATATATATATATATAAATGAATTAATAATTGATAACAACAATAAAATAAAATAAAAGAATTACAACAAATAAAACGCATTCATTAATGCATTTACCAAGGGGATACAAAAAATATATATTTTAGAAAATTGTAGGTATTATTAAGCTTAATGCTTTAATAATTAGTTAATATTTTGCCAATTGTACAGATAGAATATCATAAATAAACTCGCCTGAGAACTTTAAATGCTCATAGATTCTCAGTTGCGCTCGCGATTTTGAGAGCAGGAAGCGTATTTACCACTAGAGCGCGCCACACAATTCTAAATGTGTTCACATTCACAGCAGTGAAAGTTGGTTTATAACAGGCCGACTGTCAGTGATGCAGACCTTGCAATGTAACAATGTGTTTGATATACGTACAACTATTCTTTTAAAATGTGTAGAGAAGAAAATTTCTTTCTTTCTTTTTCTTTCTTTCTTTCTTTCTTTCTTTCTTTCTTTCTTTCTTTCTTTCTTTCTTTCTTTCTTTCTTTCTTTCTTTCTTTCTTTCTTTCTTTCTTTCTTTCTTTCTTAATTTCTTAATTTCTTTCTTTCTTTCTTTCACGATACTGAGCAATATTTCGCTAGCACAACTGAGAGCATCACAGTTCCTTTAATTAACAAGTAGGGTGCAACGGGGCTGAAGGCGCATCACTTTAAGAAAAAAAGTTGCACTACTCCCATAGTTTATGATTGCTGAAAAATAAAAAATAAAAAATTCAAAAGTGTTGAAATTGAACATTGATGGAGCAACAAATCTCGTGTGAAAATAAATCATAAAAGTTGTTTATTTTGTTTCAAAAATGTTATAAATGTATGAGTTGGCAAGGTGAGCCCTATTTCCCCACACACGGAGTAAAAGGCACAGTAGCCTATTGATACAAATAATATGTTTTTAATAATGTCTAAGTTAATACTTGATATGGTCAATATCATATTTTTAAATATGATGGTTTCATTATAAATGTAGTGATTATCTTTAAGGTGGAAACCCAACTTAATATATAATATTTACCATCTGAATCTAACTATGTCATGTCAACAACTGGAAAAGTCAGCCAGCTTTTGATTATTATGTTAATGTTATGTTATGTTAACCCCTAACCCAGACTTTTACCCCAAATACCATACTTTTACATATTCTTTCATTATTGAAAAACTGTTGCTTTAATTACCTTGAACAAAACTGGCCATTATTAAGAAGACCTTTGTTTTAATATATATACTCATTTGCTACTTAAATCTACAACATTTTAAGAAACAGAAAACATCAGATCAAATTAGCACAGAATCAACTTTGCGCTGCGATCACGTCGAGGATGAGCCAAATTTCCACGTGCATCTTTTGGAAAGTGTTACGGCAAGTTTTTGTGCCATCTAGTAGTTTAGAGGAAAATAAGATCAAAGGCGCCTTTTACCCCACAATCTCATGAAAGTGCGTATCTATAGCACAAATGATAATTCTCGTATAATTTATACGCCAAAATGAGTTTTAGCGTTCAAATGATACGCACTGCAAACCCCTTGGGTAGGATTAGGGGTGAGGAGGGCGTGCATATTACACGCCATAAAGTGCGTATCATATGCACGCGAAAACTGCGTACCATATTTACGCTAAAACTCGTTTTGGTGTATAAATGATACGAGAGATTATCATTCGTGTTATAGATACGCACTTTCATGAGATTGGGCTCTTTACCCCTGTGTGCCTTTCTTAGCCCCTTTCTACCCTAACCTATACGAATATGCATTTGTTCATTGTTTGTTCATGTCCACTTTTCATTGTTCTCTACAAAGTTCAAAAGAGGTTTTCTGCCCAGTAGGGGCAGCACATGGACAGGCTTAGATAACTGTCCATTCATGTGCAAAGGCAGTTTCTTATGTGTCATTTTGGCCTACTGTTTATTTGAACATAACTGATCCGGGGTGGGAAAGAGGACGGCAACCATTGTATATGTCTCTGTAGGATAACCTCCACTAAAGCATGGCAAACAAGAAAACGCTGGACTCCTCCAGCAGACTGCAGAGGTGCTGAAGGATGGAGGCTAATGAGTCCCAGCTTCACAGTTGGGGTTTCTTTGACCCTAAACTGACTTTGATGAAGAGCAACCACATGTTTTGCTGACTCATTAAAAAAAAAAAAAAAAAAAAAAAAAAAAAAAAAAAACGTAGTACTAGTGTCTAGTACAGTACAGCATTGTGTTCCATACGTATGGATCTTATCCTGTCGGGCACTCCAAACATCTCCTGGGGACTTGTATGGGGCTAGAAATCTGAGATAGCTCACTTTTTAGTTTTAGAGACGTTCATGGTCTTTCTTGATTTCACTTGGAACAATGGTATCATTGAGAGGACATGTGCATCTCATTTTTGCATTTTTTTAGATCAAAGACACTGATATTGTTATTGTTCTCTGTGTGTTTGTGCCATATCTGCTCTTTGGAATCTTTCCAATATCTGCTTCTACACTTACTTATCATCAGCCCAGAAATCCTCTACACAACCTTTTTCTCTCACAGTCAATTTTTCGACATCTAGGGAAAGGAAAGAAAGTTCAATGTGCATGAACAAAGCCCCAGTCATTAAGACTGATTGCTGCTTATCTGCTGCTCATGAATTGTCGCCCCTCAGGACCCCTTTAGTCTGGCCTTAATTTGTATTTAAGATAGTCCTGCTCCTTTACCAAAAACCACAAATGTTAAACAAATATGCCATTTAACAGCGGGTAGAGTTGAATATTTTCATTTGGAGGTTGATCCTCACCGCCTTTGAGATGATTGCTCAATTCCTCACTACTGAAACAATTCTCAGCTGAAATATATATAATTGTGAACCAATTTGAAAAATAAATAAAACATTTTATTTAATTGAATAGATGTCATTAGGGCATTTTCACAATATTCCAAAGAAAGTTTTCTTTGGAATGAAAACCATCTATCTATCTATCTATCTATCTATCTATCTATCTATCTATCTATCTATCTATCTATCTATCTATCTATCTATCTATCTATCTATCTATCTATCTATCTATCTATCTATCTATCTATCTATCTATCTATCTATCTATCTATCTATCTATCTATCTATCTATCTATCTATCTATCTATCTATCTATCTATCTATCTATCTATCTAGATAGATAAAGACATCTGCTCTCGTGTGCAAGTGCTCCGTATTGACAGTGAATACTGTTGTGAGTAATGAGGGGAAGTGCCTTTTGAACTTTAAAGCAAAGCACCTTACTCACATTTTCCAAAGTGCATCCGGTGGCTCAGCTATCATCTGTAGTCAATAACTGGCCCTTTCACTGAGAGGTGATTATCATCAGACGATCAGACGTGGGAGAGCTGCTCTGAGAAAGAGGGCATTGAGCACAGAGTGTGCCTCTCCAACATGTGTTTCCTCAGTGTGTCACTGTACGTGTGGGGGTGCACATGTGAGTAATGTGTGTGTGTGTGTGAGAGAGAAATAGAGTTAAACTCAGGTCCACATACTCCACCCTGCCTGTTTTGTGGTTTCCATGGTGAGTGATATTAGCATGGCACCGAACAGAATTAAGACGAAATGATTTCATTATAGGAATTCAATTTGAATATTCTCCTTTTTTCTCTAAGCTTTAGAGACAGAATGCGAGGTTAGGTCACCCTTAAAGGGATAGTCCAATACAAGTTAAGCTTGATTACTGTAATAGCTTTTGTTTTATAAAGTTAATTGCCACAACAACAACAACAAAAAACTACTTACAATGGAAGTGAATAAGGGCAGTTTTTAGAGGTTTTAAAAGCAGAAATGTTGAGTTTATAATTTTATGAAGCACTTACATTAATTCTTCTGTTAAACTTGTTTTATTTGAGCTGTAACATTGTTTTCATCATTTGTTTGGCCATTCTAGGGGTTTAGGTGTTGTGTTGTTATGACAAAGAAACTATAAAACTGAATATATCTTTACATAAAAATTACATTGTTTATGCTTGTGACTATTGAAACAGTGAGTATTTTAATGTTAACAGATTGTCCCCATTCACTTCCATTGTAAAAATTCCTAATTGTAACTCAGATTTTTCCTTTTTTTTCCTGGAATATTCCTCGAATTGAAGTTTGCCTCAGGGAAGATTGCAGAAATATTAGCCCACTTGATATTTTGCTTTACTGTTTACGCACTGAACCAAGAGGTTTCCTGTCAGAAATGTGATCTATGTGCTTAGTATTTTTTGGCTTTTATGTCCTATACTTTTTTCATCTGTTGTTGCTGTGTCATTACATGGAGATGCTGATTAGGCTAAAAAATACAGACTATTTATTTACTGTGAAATGACATAGTTTCATTTAATGGGCAAAATACCAAATTACACACCAAAACCACATGGACTAGATGGGATCAGGGAGCTGTCAATATTTGAAGTTTCACAGGGGTGAATGAAGGTGGATTGGTTTCTTTGTGTTCATTATGGATTTAATGGAGCTTAGGGGGTCAGAAAGTTAACCACAGCTGCTTGGGCCGACAGGAAATGCGAGTGCTTCTGTTTATAGTCTCACTTCCACATTGAAGCACTTCTCTAGGCTTCAAAGCAACTTTACTGCATGAGTATCCAGCCTGTAGGCTAAATACTCAAGGCTCTGGCCTTTGCCACACAATTACATTATTTCTCGTAGAGCACTGCTCATTTTCACTCTGAAAGATTGTAGCAAACAAATACCATTGATGTTATAGTGCGATGACTCCTGTAAATGGTTGTGATGAAGCATATCATCCAATTACACAGCCAATCCCTTCTGTTCCTGCACTAATAGGCTGAGAAAGATGGATTAGATGCGTAGGAATGCACATGTATGAACAAAAAACATGTATGTTTCACATTTTAAACAATATATATTAATTGTAGGTTATTCAATTACATTTTAATCAAATAAACTTCAGTAAGTAGTAATTACATGGTAACACTTTATTTTCACTATTAACTAGTTGCTTATTAGCATGCATATTAGGATATTAGCTGATTATTAGTACATATAAAGCACATATTTATGCCTTATTCTGCATGACCATATTCTTCGTCCCTTAATTCTACTCAATACCTAAAATTAACAACTACATTAAGCAATAATTAGGAGTTTGATGAGGCAAACGTTGTAGTTAATAAGTTAGTTAATAGTGAGAATTGGACCCTAATCTGAAGTGTGACCAATTACATTTACTATTTTATAAATAGGATATTCAAGACATTACATTATTGGACGACAAACTTCCAGCTATTTCCCAATGTCTCGCACCTTGTTTTTAAGGGTGTGCTCTCTTGGTTCTTTTGGTCCAGACTAAAAAATAAAATGATATGTTTAGTCCTGTTTGCTTAGTGTTCACACTGTCATTTTTAACAAAGAACTTAAAGCTACAAAACATAAAGCTTAAGGATAAGCTCACAACCTGAACATATTTTATGACGTGCAATGGAACTTACCGAACATCCAAAACAATGCTGTGTATTGGGCTGAATACACTTGTTGAATGTGTGTTCATATGGTCATATTTGACCAGCTGAGAACTCACAAAGAGCTCATAAAATGTCAAACCAGCACAAGGAAATTCCTCCGTCACAGAAACAAATTAAGATCAGATGTAAGGAAATAGCGGTTCTGATGCCACACTGTAAAAAAAAGTAAAAAACAAAAAAAAACAAAAAAACATCAGCAGGATTTAAATGTGTGGTAAAAAAACATCAGCTGTGGTTCCCAGTACTTTACCATAAAAAAATACAGTAGTAACCTTTTAGTTTTTATGGGACAACCCTTATATTTCATTAAATGATTAACGTTATCATTCAATTTCATTAAAGTATTAAAATCTGCTTTATACCTTTGTAATATAGCGATAACCACCATAATAACACAGGTGGTAAAAAAGAAAACCACATGATGATTCAAAGTTTACCACCATTAGTTTTCCACAAACTGAGGCACATATTAATATAAAGAAGGTGCACAACAGTGTCATACAAATACAAAACTCTATGGTGACACACATGGCTCCAAATAATGCCACACACATTCATTAAACAATATATGATGTAATATAAACCCCAGATGTACATAACTGATAACAAAAACTAAGAAGAAAAATACTTATTTAAATGAAATAACATCAAATGTGAAGTGTCACGCAGGGAATTCTGGGAATATCAATTTAGAGAAACAACAAGAACAGAAAAAGAGAAGAGATGAGCAGAAACACAAGAACTACAACTGACTTCAGCCACAGCCTTAGATCAACTGAAGATTTAAAAAAAAAAAAAAAATTTAATCTCTCAAGATCTCAGCAGAGGAGGATTAAACAACTACACAAACATCATTACCAGCTTCACTTATTACTAATCAGATAAAATGTATTTCTGTCATACATCTACAGTTCTGTTTGAGAATTAACAGAGGTTTAGATGTTGATGATGTATTGTTTCATTGAACAATGTCAGTGTTTTCTTTAGTTTAATTTACTTTCTAACATTAGTTTTTCTCTGGCTGCCGTAACTCTGTGTTTATAAGACACGTTGGTAATGGCAAGAATTTCAGAGATAAAATTAATCAGGTGATTGGTTATGTATTTGAAATTGATGTTTGATGTTTGATTGATGTAGTGGCCTGATTCACTTAACTCATATAGAGTCTTATATTTGATTATATGGGTCATTCATTTTACATTAATGGTTGTATTAGCCCTATGATTCTACAGCACGTGATAGATACATCAGTGTTGTGATAATCTGAAGAATTTTTAAAACAGTGTGCACAATAAAGGTTGAACTACTGTGTCTCTCAGACACACAAATGAATCAGCAAATGAATCTCAACAACGGTGATGATAAAAGTTCATTGCATGATGGGAGCCATCAATTAAAATTATGCTGAATTACCTTAGTATTTTCTTTTATTATTATTATCTGCTTTTATTTTTGCTGTTGTTTTTGTTGCAACTTTTTAGTAGCTTGTTTTGTGATATTCAGAGTTTTATCTGTTGAGATTCATATGCTGATTCTTGATGTCTGTGTTGGTCTAAATACTTCAGCAGTTCAAAACCTTTTTTGTACACCATGTGTTTTTAAAGTTCTTCAGATTCCCTGTTTAATCTTTTTCCCAGAGCTATTATACTCAAAAAGCGTGAAATATATTAGTATTAAACATTCCTCATACAATGGAAGACAAGACTCTTTATGAGATCAGTGAATCAGGCCACTACATGACGATTATGTCATCATCAATATATAGGCAGCAACACCTAATCACATTTTCTCTCTGATTTTCATGCCATAACGAATGTGTTTTATAAACACACAGTTAAAGCAGCCAAAGAAAATCTAACGTTAGAAAGTCAAAGGTCAAGAGCCAAACTAAAGCAAACACTGATCTCCACAATGGTGACTTCAAACTTTATTATTTTCAATAAAACATCAACGTCTAAACCTCTGGTAATTCTCAATAATAACTTTTATGACAAATTGGTTTGTAATACAATATTTTTAAATTGCAGGCAACCACAGCTGGCAGTTATTTTATTTAAAAAAATGTTTACCATAAACTGAAGCTCAATGCCATAAAATCTAAAATATTTATATCGTATTTTTAACGGTAAAGTACTGGCAACCACAGCTGCCAGTTTTTTACCGTAATCTTTAGTTCAGTGCCGTAAAACATAAATATTTCTACCGTATTTTTACGGTAAAGTACTGGCAACCACAGCTGCTAGTTTTTTTTGCATAAATTTTAGTTTATTTTTTACTGTAAGGTACGGTAAATGGAACGGTAAGGTTTTTTTTTACAGTGTACTTCCCAAATCCGTACATTTAACAGTATTTTACTGACGTAAAATGTTACAGCTATTACAGTTTTTCACAGTATATATCAAATCCTGTATTTGGTTCATTTAGATGTCTTTGGTCCGTGTTGGTTTCACATTTCGGTCTAACAGCACCAGAGTTTGTTTGGAAACGGATTGAGATCCAGCTTTTCAGGGGTCTCGGTTCACTTATTTGGTGCTCCCCATGGGTTTGGATGGCGGCATTCACACTTATTCAGGTTAACCAAACGAGAACACACCCATAGTTTCAGTGCTTTATCCAGCTGTGTTAATGCAATGCTGACTTTGCCTAATCTGATATGTGGTTTGGTGACTCACGAATAGTGATACTTCAAGCTTGGATTGCTTAGATGGTAGAAAAATGTCATATATGTATACATTATTTAACAATTAAAAAAATATTAAGCTGCTATATTCCAACACTGTTTTTGTTTTATCTTAAATTGATTTGATTTGATTTTTTAAGGGTAACACTTAATGTTGATGGTCCCTTTTGAACATTCTGTTGCCTATAAGTAACGTTGCACCTATGTGTCAACTAACTCTCAGTAGAGTATTAGTAGACTGTCTGCTTAACTCTTTATTGTGATGGTCCTCCAACAGACATTTTACTGACTATAAGTAACTTTGCAATTACATGTCAATTTATTCTAACACTAACCCTACCAGTCTACTAATACTCTACTAATACTCCAGTGAGAGCTAGTAGACATAAAGGTGCAACATAACTAATAGTCAACAGAATGTGCTAAAGGGACCATCAAAATAAAGTGAAGCCGTTTTGATTTATTTTAGCTTAGCTTAGCTACTCTCAGGGTTGGGAAGGGGCACCATTCAGGGCCATATAAATGTTTTTAAATAGCAGGGGATGTGGCACAATGACCAAAGGTGCTAAACAAACATCCCCATTTGTTAGTCTGATCAATGTTGAGCGCATTTTTATTGACCTCCAGGTCAGACCCTAACAAGGACTTCACAGAGATCAGAGAGTTGGACAGCACACCTAGGTCATAAAGTGAAAGTCTGTTAGTCAAGCACATCTCTCACTTAATTGTCGAGTCTTTGGCATTGATGTGACATTGACTTCAGCTCTGAGAGCACTGTTTTCCTCCCTGTTCTGTTCATGACACATCCATGCTGTGACAAAACAGCTCCACCTTAAACAGAGCATTAGAAGGACTCTGAGGATTTACACTTTAAGCAACACCCAAGCTTGTTCTTATCACCTCAGCAATGATCTGCGGCCCTCTTGGGATCTCCTCTGTCTGTCACGCTGGCCCTATGAGCTCATGTAGTGTGATAACAGTCCTGTTGAGCTGGAAAAGTGAGTGACCACTATGAAAGTGAAGCCTTTTTATGAGCTTTGGCTCTTCCGCACTCCCCTAGCTTTGTGAACCCCTGAATGCAGTGGGTCAGCAGTGTCAGAACATGGCGTCAGTTCACCACCCACTTCCGTCCTCTCTAGAGGGGACAAAAACAGCCAGTCTGATTAATAGCATTAAGGATTGTTACTCATTTTGTGAATCTGTCCTTCTTACAAGAACTTACACGCAATGACATGAAGGTTTGTTTTGAATCACTCTCTTATTTCAAGTGAATTTATAATTGAGTTTACAAGACAGAACCAGTTGTTGTACCACAAACGCCCTGGATCTGCGGTTTGATTGTATGATGTTGCAATATTACAGAGAACATAAGAGTCTGTTTTTTAAACTCACGCACATTCTCACAGAGCCGTCCAGCTCTGGTTTTGTTCAAAGATGTGCAAAGGGACACTCCAGTTTCAAATATCTAGGAACAAAATAAACCAATTTGCTACAGAAAAAATAAATCATTTTCTAGCTAGTATTTATTTCTGTTGGATGAAAAACTATTTCACAGTTTACATTGGGAAGTACGACTTTTACCTGTGTAATGGTAATGTTACGACAGCAAAGCCTTTGGGACCTTGTCTAATTTGAGTCGCGTCTGGTTTTGAATCACTTACTGCTTCTGGATAATAGGGAGCACAGGGAAGGAAGAAATTGCTCACAATCTTTCTATTACTTTATTTGTTAATTTATCAACATGAAAGACAGAAAGCTTTTGATGAATGCAATCAGTTCAGACTATATTTGGATACTGTAAGAAAAATGTTGCTGCCATACATTTTTAAGTACAGTCAACTTGGACGTTTAAGACATTTCAACTAAAATTACATTAAAATCACTTAAAAAAATGAGCTGAACCTTGTATAACTTAGAAAGAAAGTTATGTAAAAAAAAAGCAATGTAAAAACATATACTGTCATCACTTATCGATCATTTATTTTTTACAGTGATGTTTAAATAATAAAATATCACATTTAAAAAACGTGTTTCTAAATCAATGCTGTGTGAAATATTGTTATGTTATGTTTATTCTCTGATTAAGGTTAAGATTAAGATTTGATTTACACGTTTACATTAATTACATTGTTGCTTTTTGGGGGTCTGAATAAAGCCATAACACCCAGAGCTGTACCACTGCAGTGCAGCTGGAAGTGTTTACCTGCTGATATATGGCCTGGTTTTTAGAGCGGATTCAAACTGTGAAAGAAAGCTTTTTCTGTTTAGTGGTTCTAACAAACTCTTCTAGATTACATTCAACACCCTTGTGTACTGAAAGTCTTGCAAGTCGCTCGTTTGGACTAAATTGAGGTTTTTGAGGAAAGAGAGTAATCCTAAAACCATAAAAAAACAGTTTGAGGGAAGAGAGCAACACGCAGAAGTAATAATACATTTCCAGGAAAGATTGCAACATACATCTACTTTGTATATATCTAGGAAAAAATGCACATCAATAGAGAATATTAGATGTCACTCCAACAATAATGGCTTGGTGTGTGGACAAAAGGATGCGCAGAGTTGACGTTGATGGTCATCAATGGGGGTACATGCTGAGAGATGCTCGTGGTCTGATGGGGGTCTGTGTGTGACATTTCTTAAACCAGTGGAAATGAAGAACATGTTTTTGGAACCAGAGTGGTCCTTATACACACGGGGAACATCTGGTTGAATCACTTATCGCGCTGTAGCAACAAGAATGGAGTCATTGTTCATAGGCTATTATGATCCATACCACCAAACATATCCTGCAGCAGAGGTCTAATCTGTGGATAGGGTTGCGTTGGCCAATTTAAAGCCCTTCGATGAAAAGTCTTAATGCTTCTGCTGAAAATGATCAAATCCCACGTGGTCTGTACTTAGTTGCATCACATGGATTTACCCAAGAATACAATATAAACATATTGTATGGAAATAAGTTTTGTATGGAAAAAAACTCTGCTGATACTCTTTATGCTGAAAACTGATTAAACATTATTTAATGTTTATTATTTAATGATTCATTTTATTATGAAATCTGATTAAACATCACAGAGATGCTTTCACAACAATTTAATAACAATAATAATAATAATATAATTTTACTTTTTAAAGAATCTTTCCCAAAATGCAATGGTGGGAACAAATTTGATTAATGGAGTACTTATTTTTGTAAAAAAAAAAAAAACACTAATACATGGGCGTAGGTTTAGGGGGGGGGGCGCTAGGTACTAGTCCTGGCAGCGAGCGGGTGGTGTGTGTGTGTGCGCGCGCGCGCGTTGACGACGCCGACGGTAAGTTACCAGGGCTGTCTCTAATAATAATAATAATAATAATAATAATAATAATAATAATAATAAAAATAATGATAATAATAATGATAATAACAAAAGTAAATACAAATAATAATAAATAACTAAAAATATATTATATATACATTTTATTGTACAGATAATCATTTTAGTAAAAAAAAAACATAAATTAAACAAAAACTATTTAAGATACTTGACACGTGTCAGTGGCAGCACTGATTGACAAACGTGATTGACACAACGTGAGGTCTTATTTATTTTTTAACATGCGAGAATTTCCAGCCTGATCTCACAGCAATTCGTACAAATTCTATGAGGTGGCTAATTCGTACGAATTCATACAACCTCACTCATACGAATTAGTACGATTTTTGCTAAATCGTACATATTTTACGAATTACCCAATTCGTATGAATTCATACGAATGACCTACCCCTGACCCCGTCCCTAAACCTACCCATCACGTGGGTTTAGACAAACTGTCAGAGTGAGGTCTTTCGTACGAATTAGCTAACCTTTTTATCACTCGTACAAATTCGTATGAATTGGTCGTGAGATAGCGTTAGAATTTAAGACCTTAAGAATACACAACCACATATAACACAAACAAGACCCTAAAGAAGGAGAACCAAGGGTTTAAATACACAGGCTATATAATTAACAGGAACTGAAACAGGTGCGTGGCTAATTTGAAACCATGGAAACTAAGGGGCTGTTTACGCGACACCATTTTTGCCAAGAAACATAAAACTTTTTATGCGTTTTGGTTGTTCGTGCGCAAAAATCACAATGACAATAAAACAGAACTACTGAACATAATTGTTACAATACTATTTTATTTTTTTATTTTTTACTGAAGTTTTCAGTTTTCATTTTAATTTTGAAGGTTTATTAATTTAGTGTGTTTATATTCTGGTTGTCTTTTTATAAATCAAAGTCCTATTCTTTATTGTTCCATAGAAAAGCCTTGGATATATGTGAAAATAATCTTAAGCTTTGTTTTCTCGACTCCTCTCCTTTAGAGTCAACTGAGACCTTTAAATATCTTGGTGTTTGGCTGGAAACTGATTTATCTTTTAAAACTCATGTACAAGCAATGACAAGCAAACTCAACTCTCGTCTTAAAATACTTTATCAATCTGTTAATTGTTTTAATTATCTGGTCAGGAAAAGAATAGTTTTACAGCTGCTTCTGCCTATTTTGGACTATGCCGATATTATTTATCAGAACACTACTGTTTCTTGTTTGCATTCCATTGATGTGGTCTACAACAGTCTTTGCCGTTTTGTTCTCCGCTGTCCATTTAGGACACACCATTGTATGTTGTACAGACAGTTGTCCTGGTTTGCCCCTTCTGCCAGGCGACAGTATCACTGGCTACAGTTTATTTTTAAAAGTTTTTATTTTAATTATCCAGTTTATCTCAAGCAACATTTAGTGCTTTATAATTCGCCATATAGTCTGCGACACAATGATCAGATTTTTTTTGTTGTTCCTAGAGTTAAAAGACAGGTAGGGAAATACGCATTTTGTTTTAAGGCTCCATATGATTGGAATAATCTTCCATTTTCTATTCGTTCTTTAACTTCACTTACAGCGTTTCAAAGGGGTCTCGTGGAACATCTTAGGAACATTTGTCTTTGTTTCTAGTTTTGTTTGTTTGACCTTGGATTTCATTGGTCATATGTTTATTATTTCTTATCTTTATGTCCTCTTTTTATTTTTTTTGTATTTTTTTTTATTGTTATTGTTATTTGTGTTTCTCTTAGTCCTTGACCTTGTGCAATGCTAATCATGTGTCTGTTTTTCTGTCAAGTTACTTGTGGGGTTCGTGTTGGGTGGGGTGGGGTTGAGCATTGTGAGCCGGTGTGTGTGTGTTGTTGTGTTTTGTTGTGCTGTGTTTGACTGTGATATTTGCTCTGCTGTTTTGGTTCTTTTTTTGCTTTGATGTACTGGAGGACCCCCTCGAAAACGAGATGTTTCATCTCAAGGGGTTAATCCTCGCAATAAATATATGTTTATAAATTCTATATATATATATATATATATATATATATAGTTTTATTTATTTTATTTCAGTTTTAGTTATTTTAGTTTAACAAGGTAAACTAAATGAAAATAAGAAATGTTGCCTTGGCAACTAAAAAAGTTTCAAAGTTTTTTTATATTTTTTTTTATGTTTGTTTTTATTTTTGTTATGTAACTCCACATAAAATAATCCATAAAACAAGCAATAGGTCAAAACGATAGAGCAAACCATCCGGATAACAACAAAAGTCCAAGGCACGTGCAAATAGGGAAATCCAGAGAGACGGGCAGAAGATCAAGACCATGAAACAGAAACCAGAAGTAGTGCTCAGAAATGTAGTGTAACACCAACAAGACTTCGACATGAGTGAATGAACACACCGGGTTTAAATAGGCAAACATGATAAATGATAAACAGGTGGTAGTAATCAGAACATGATGAGTCCAGGCAATGGGTTATGGGAAATGTAGTTCATGAAGTGCTGGCAAGGGACCAGGGAAGAGTGCCGTTGAGACGTTGTATAATGCGTCATTCGAGAGCTCCCCCTCTTGTTAAAGTCAGACATCAAACAGACAGAGTTCTGTTCTGAGGTCCTCACAAATTACAACACGTCTGACACAAGCTGGTGCTGATGTCATAAAGCCCTGGTGGTCGCTGGGTTCACGAGGGGCTGGTCTCAAGAGGTTTCCCTTTCAGCTGCCGGTGATACCTGTCTGCTGATGCCACTGAACCCAAACATAACCTCACATCACATTCTAATTGGAGTCCTGGGAACTCCCTGTTACAATTTTCTCTTCACTGCAGCTCAAATGATCACCAACTATTGAAGAAATAGATTCAATATAGGTAATGCGATTGAATTGTGAGTTAACTGTGCTGTTTAGTAATGCCTAGTTGTTTAGTATAACTAAAAAGGGATGTGTTCTCTGCACAACGGCGTAACTCACTGCTTAACCACCATTGTATGATGCATCATTGTAGAAACTAGTTAGTCACGACTACTGTACTATGGTCGCAGGGTTACACTTTATTTAAAATGGTCCACTTTAGACACTACTAACTTTATGTAACTTTGCAACTACATGTCAACAACTCTCAGTAGACTGTAGTCTGTTAGTAGATTGTTCGGTTATGGTTCTGTATTAGGGTTCGGGTTCGGGTTCGGGTTAGTAGAATAAATTGACATGTAAAGTTACTTATAGTCAGTAGAATGTATGTTGGATGACCACCAACATAAAGTCTTAGCTGATATTAAGCAGACAGTCCAACGCTATCTCACGACCAATTCGTACAAATTCCTTTGAGTGAGTGAAAGGTGGCTGATTTGTAAGAATTCGTACGACCTCATTCTTTTTCTAAACCTCAGTGATAGGTAGGTTTAGGGCCAGGTCAGGGGTAGGTCACTCGTACGAATTCATACTTGGCCAACTCGTAAAATATGCACGATTTAGCAAAAATTGTACGAATTCATACGAGTGAGGTTGTATGAATTCGTACGAATTAGCCACCTCGCAAAATTTGTACGAACTGCCATGAGATCGGGTTGGACAATCTACTAATACTCTAATGTTACTCTAATACTCTGAGAGTTAGGTGAAATGTAGTTGCAAAATTACATATACCCCCGGTTTCACAGACAGGATTTAAGACTAGTCCCAGACTAAAATGCATGTTTCAACTGAAAGCAACTTGCACTGGCATATTTATATCTTGAAATATTTATATCTTGAAATATGCGCATGCCATTGTTTTTTCTCTAGATGTACATCAGTAGTGTTTTTTCCAAGGCATGTTTATAAAAGCTAATTAAATGTGAGGCCTAATCCTGGCTTAATCTAAGCCCTGTCTGTGAAACCAGGCCATAGTTAGTAGAATGTCTAAAGTTTACCATCAAAATAAAGTTTTACCGGTCGCACCTCTATCGTTTTGAACCAAGCTGGTTTAACAGTATTGCGCTGTCTTTAATGATGTCATGTGCAAGTGGTGGAGTAGCAACTTCGGCTAATTAATCAATTCGAGATCATAATTAATGTCATATTATTAGTCATAGTTAATTTAAAGCCAATTAATTTTTAATCTCATTAACATTTGGCATGTTCATTCAGTCAGCAGCTTACACCACAATGTATCCATAAAGCAACATAGTGTCGGCCCAGATCCGGCCCACATCTGGTGCGTGTGGAATCCACGTGTATTCAGGGCTGGACTGGGACAAAAAATCAGCCCGGGCATTTTGGCCCAGACTGGCCCTCTATATGATCATAAACACCACCCATCTTTGCACGCCCTTATGCATACCAACTCCTATTCATTAAAACCACTAATGCCATGTAATGAGTGAGTATAGGAACGAGTGAGAGTTAACAGATGAAATAAGTACAAATTTGACATTTATTAATACAGTTGAACTATACTACACAGTGATGAATCCTGAAACAAGCTATAAGCTGCATTGGCATAGCAATACAAGTGTTTCTTACAGGATTTTTGTTAAAACTGGTGGTGGGACCTCAGTCCTTCTAGGGGGGTTCGGGGGCATGAGAATGTTTTTTGCATTTTAATTTTAAATTCATCAATCTGGTGCACTTTGAGAGTTCAAAATTAAAAGCTCCAACCCATATTCAGGGTGCAAATTAAACAAAGAAAAATTCAAACCTCTTTTAGTTACAGTGTCTATTTACATTACACCTACTACATAATAATAGTTATAATATTAATCCAATGACAGTAATAGCCATATTTTGTAAAACAAATGCGCTAAAAAATAAAGGAAACTTTCATAATTAGTGTTGTACCAATTTCTATACTTGAAAGAGGTAAGCACATGATATTTTATTTTGACGCAAACTGCATCAAGCTTTTATTTTGGCGGAAAACATGGTTTACAAACGCCTCTCATTAAATTTCTAGTGAATTGCGGTAATCGTCAACTATGCAGATTTGGAAATTATCTGTAACTGGGTTATGGGTTCCTACACTCATGACATGGCCTAAGTGTTTTGAAAGTAGTTCTGCTTACCACAGGCTCTACACTTTCTCATCTCTCTCCTGATCCTCCTCACTATCCTCATCTGCCGCTGGAGCTGATGAAGGTCAGAAAACATATATTTTGACACAGTTTACAGTGTCTGCTATAAGGGCCTGGTTCTATTTTTTCACGCTATTTCTCTGCACATTCCTTGCGTTTCTTCTCCATCTCCCTGACTATTTTGACAGATACACACTGACACTGCTGCAAGCTCGCTAACTCTTTTAAAGTTGTGATTGGGCCAGCCCAGTGTCAATCAAGAAAAGAGCCAATGGGCCGCTGATCTACGTGTTTCATGGGCTGGTCTGTCAGAAAAAAAAAACTAACACTGACTTTTTTTTGACCAATGCATTACACCGGCACAAACCCAGCGCCGCCAATAAAGCAAAACAAAACAAAACAAATGGGCCGCCAATGTACAAATTTTATGGGCCGTTAAAAAAAAAAATTATAATAATAATAAAAAGTATGTATGAGTATGAGATGAATCGGACCAAAAAGCACGTCGGCCCACCGGGAAAATGCCCGGTATGCCCAATGGCCAATCCAGCCATGCGTGTATCAGATGTGGGCCGGATCTTGGCTGACACTATGTTGCTGTCTGGGTCATTTCTCTGAAATGCTGCTGCAACAATCTGAGGACTATTTCACTGTATTTGTTCCAAGTCATTTTGTTTTATTTGATGTTTGATTCATTGCAGATTCCTTTATACGTTTTACTCATCAGAAACAGGCACTGATTGTTTGCAGGCAAAGATATATAGATTAAAATTGATATATTTAAATGGGCTATATATATATACAGTGCTATGCATAAGTTTAGACACCCATGCTAAAGTTGACTAAAAAGAGGAATAAAAAAATCATCTTTTGGAAATTGAACTTAATGCCTTAATTAAAAAAATTAGGAAAAATCCAACCTTTAAGGACACCAATTTTCTTTGTGAATGAATAATGTATCGTAAATAAATATATGTTCTTCCTTAAAATACAGGGTGCATAAGTTTGGACACCCCTATGTTAAATTCCCATAGAGGCAGGCAGATTTTTAATTTTAAAGGCCAGTTACTTCATGGATCCAGGATACTATGCATCCTGATAAAGTTCCCTTGGCCTCTGGAATTAAAATAGCCCCACATCATCACATAGCCTTCACCATACCTAGAGATTGGCATGGAATACTTTCCGTAAGATCATCTCTCAATGCAAATCAAACCAGCTATTAGGCTAACTGAAATAAAACCATGCCAATCTCTAGGTATAGTGAAGGGTGTGTGATGATGTGGGGCTATTTTAATTCCAAAGGCCAAGGGAACTTTATCAGGATGCATAGTATCCTGGATCCATGAAATAACTGGCCTTTAAAAATAAAAATCTGCCTGCCTCTATGGGAATTTAACATAGGGGTGTCCAAACTTATGCACCCTGTATTTTAAGGAAGAACATTTATTTATTTACGATACATTATTCATTCACAAAGAAAACTGGTGTCCTTAAAGGTCAGATTTTTCCTCATTTTTTTAATTAAGGCATTAAGTTCAATTTCCAAAAGATGATTTTTTATTCCTCTTTTTAGTCAACTTTAGCATGGGTGTCTAAACTTATGCATAGCACTGTATATATATGTACTGAATGTTAGCTTGCTTATTTTGCTCAAGAGCCTGATCTATTTAAGTCCACATTTCATTTTAGCAAGAAATGATGCTTCTAACCACAGCTTGAGAGCCAGCCATGTACGTTTGCGATGCTGTTTGCTAATTTTTTTTGGAACTATGGTTCTGGGAATGCCAAAATCACTGAACAATGTTGGTAACGTCAGAACCTGTGCAATGTTCACTGAATTGCTTTACCGTTTGAGAGGGAAAGAAACTGCAAACAGATGTAAGAAATGATGCAACAACTTCCCGAAAGCTTAAAGGAATAGTTCACTTGAAAATGAAAATTCTGTCATCATTTACTCACCCTCAAAAGAAGATATTTTGACGAATGTTGGTAACCAAACAGTTGATGTACCCCATTGACTTCCATAGTATTTTTTTCCCCTACATTCTTCAAAATGTCTTCCTTTGTGTTCAGCAGAAGAAAGAAATTCATACAGATTTTTGAAGGTTTCATCTGTGTGTGATGCTGAACCCTTATAGTGTTTTGTGTACTGCTTTGTGGCTCCTGAACTTTCAAAACCGAGAGATCCTGGTCTAGATTGTGCTATTCTAGATCTGTTATGGATAATTCTTCATAATGAAGAATGATTAGGAATGGTTTACCAGTATTTAGCCAGAGCAAACACAGAGAGTATCCCTACAGAAGATGGCGTTGGGAGGGTGGGAGCTGTTTTAATTTGGACGGCAGAGTTCAATTTTGCCCACAAACGTGAGCCGGGCTGTCAATGTGTTCCATTATACCACAGTCATTACTGTTTTATGGTCCCATGAGATCACCAACAGCTGTATTTCTCTAAGGAATTTCACAGAGATTGTCAGAGCACACAATGTGTCGTCTGTCGAAACATTACTTGATTTGGGAACCGTACTCTTATTTTATTCCCACTGGCAATGTTCATTCAGATTACGTTTTTTAGAGTATTCACAGGCCAGATACTGGACAGCTAAGCTGTTTTTGTTTTTTTGCTCCCCCCCCCCCAAATGTTCAGCCAATGCCTATTTTTGAGAGGAGCTTCAGTGAAAAGCAAAAGTGCAACCTTGGCCTGGTACTAACTTCAATTAAAGGGGTCATATAATGGTACATGCACTTTTACAAGTTGATTGCACTGAAATGTCTGTTGGCAGTGCCTGTACACAACCATCCTATCATGATTAAAATCCATCCAGTGGTTTTGTTTTAATCTCCTTATATGTTTGACCATCTATGAAATCAAGCCGTTCGATATTGTGACGTCATAAGATCGTACGCCCCTCCCGCGATTGTGATTGACAGCTGTGTTGCAACACAAGACCCGCCCTGAGTGAGCTGTGACAGCCGTCATAGTAGTCCGCCATTGTTGATATGCTGGAGTAGAATGGCGTCTACGCGATTGTGGTGTTCTCTTCTTAGATGTAATAAGGAACACAGCAGTCATTTGGATGTTCCTAAATCTGAGCCGTTATAGATGCAGTGGCTGAGTTTTGTTTTTGAAGCGATATGCCCAAAGGATTGACGCGGGGATTCCCTCACGGGGATTCCCCACGATCGTCCATGCTTTCATGTTTACGCGAATCATTTCACACCAGACAGCTTTACAAACGAGAAAAAACGGATCGGTACCAACGTGTTACTGCTGAACCTCCAGAAGATGTGAGTGTAATGTTTTATTAACCTTTATATTAGTATTTATATTAATGTTTGCGAAATTTGCAAACCTTGCTGCAGGCTTCACGATGAATGCATCTAAGGTTTACACTCAGGGTACATTACAGCATGTTTTCTATGTACGACGTTCTCAATATAATTCATAATCCCACGTTTATAATGAACAACGCGTGGTTATTGTGTTACAAACGGTGTACGCACAGAACAGAGGGGCGGGGTCAGCAAAGCTCATCATCATTTAAAGACACATGCACTGAAACGGCGTGCTGAAAACAGAGCTGTTTTTGACCAGGTAAAATTTGTGTTTTCTTACAATACTAATGAAAATTTTTAATTAAAGTATATTACAAACTTTTAATTTAGACCCTAAAGAATCATATTAGCTTGTACAAAAATGGCATTATATGACCCCTTTAAAAATAGTGTGGAATCAAAATACTTTTCGTGTTCTGCAAAGTGTCTAATAGAATATACAAATTGAATGTAATGTTTTCCTGCACATAACTACATTGAAATCCAATGAAAATATATTATAGTTTAAATGTATTTTGCATGTAAGATGAACTTTAGAATTCTGTTGTTGACCGAAATGTATGACTTTAGTATATCTATATGTATAATTTCATAATTCCATCGTTTGAAATATGGTTAAAATGAACTGCCGAATGTACATGTGAAGAGTTCAGATGCAAAAGCCTCTAAGTGCCATCTGAAATTTTCTTCTAGAATGATCATTTTTATAAAGCTTGTATATTTAAGTTAAGTAATTTCACTTAAATGACAATTAATAGGTAATTTGCATTGCCATTTAAGTGAAATTATTGAACTTAAATATACGAGCTTGATAAAAATGATCATTGTAGAAGAAAATTTCAGATGGCACTTAGGCTTTTGCATCTGAACTCTTCATATGTTAACTAAAACATACTTTGATCAAATCGTACATTCTGGTATTGCCTTCTCTACAAATAACACATGCCATGGCATAATTAAGCTACCTACTTCAACCAAATGAAATTTTAGGACAGGGAGGTTTGTCTAGAGTCTGATCACTGTAAATTTAATGCCAATGAATTTGTACAATGTGATTGATATGAAAAGGTATGATTTTTAGAAAAATAAGCATTAAACTCCACTCCTAAAGTCAGTGGAGTGTGAGCAGATCATACGAAGCATAGGATCTTATTTAACTACCAATTCACCAAAATGTAAAATAGTTACAAATTGCAATGAGAATGTTTTTGTAATATCTTAACCTTGTTAGAGATACAGCTTTTAGGATGTTTGCATTTCAATCAATCTACCAGTGAGATGCTCAGTGTGTTATTGCTGCTAAAGGCTAAGCTTGCCCAATACCTCCATGTGAGGTTCTCAATTGTATATTTGACCTGGTTGCCTCATGGTGAGCCATGTGATCGTGTGAAACCCCAGTCCCAGATGTCCACTCACCCACAAGGTCTCCAGAGGTTCGGTTTGCAGACCTTGTGTGGCAATATTTGTTATTAAAGTAAGAAGATTACTTCCTCCTTGAGAGAAGGTGTTCTCCGACTGCATCTAACTGGAGGAAAGAGTCCGTCTTAAGGTAAACACAAACATCCATTTTTAACCACATAAAGCCTTTTGCTTCACTTTTTCAACCCAGGTGACTTGACCATCTGGAAACAGCAGTAACATTGAGTGCAAAGTTAGCTTTATTAGATTATGATTTATTTAAAGACAAGCAATGTCACAATCAGGTTTGAGCAAGAAAAATATTATCAGATTATTCAGTGGTATTTCAACCTCACTGGTGTTGGAATTTGTTTAAGAGAGTAGCTCATGTGTCCTCTCGAGTGCCTGTGGAAATTCTAGAAAAAGATGTAGCAGTAGCCTTATTTCCCCCTTAGAAATGTAATTTTACTGTGATTAACCAACGGCTATTCCTAAACTAATGATCCCAGTATCCTCCCCTGTTTGAGTTGGATATTCCTGTGTTTTATGTTTTCCTTTGACATTCCATTATGCTGAAAATCTCTTCCTCAGTGTAAATGCTGGATCATCAAATCCTGCCATAATTTAAAAGAGCCTTTCAGGTCTTCAAAAGGTCATTTTTCAGGTTAGTAGTGGGCATGTTTCAGTCTCTTCACAGCAATAAGATGTGAGAGACTTACATCTTGTATCCAGTGGGACTGTAATAGCCAAATGTATCCTCATCCTTCATGATTCATGCCCTCAGGCTCTTTAGGGGGGCTGAAATTTTAATGTGCAGGTCACAGTAATATGGCTCATGATTTACAGTGCATACAAGCTACTCTATTTCATGTTTTGTGTATGTTGCCACGTGCTGAGAGAGATTTAGGGCTTTGTTATCATAGACTTTGACTCACTGCCAAAGTTGCACCTCATTTCACATATCACCCATATTTTATAAAACACACAATTGCTGAATTTCAGGCTAATTACTCAATGTCAGCCTTTCCAAAAGTCAAATGATTATTTTACCATGTACATGCAGATTTATGATACAAACATCTTGAACATTTGTTTGAAAACTGAAAAAATAAAGATTAGCAGTTTGTTTGTCAATCTATTCCAAAATATGTATGCTCCTGTCCAACATGTTATTGGAAATACATGCTTCAACCTACATGTTAGCAAAACTCCAAAAACACCTATACATAGCCTACAACTCACTGCAGATTACAGCTGAAATTAACACTAGAGGCAGTAAAATGAACTTATACTTACCTGGTACAGCATTACACTTGCAATGCGGAGCACTTGAGTAAGGCTGTAAAGTACTTGTCACAACACTCGATAATGTATTTTATCTAACTTTTTGTTCTCATGATTTTTAAATGGAAATATATGACTGTGTACAGTGGACCTTGAGGCTCCCCTAAATAATTGCCATCCATATTTTACCTCCCAAGGCCTGACATGGGACAAAAGCTGCACTCTCCAAAAGAAAGCATGAACAGAAATATGGGACGCAATATACTCCAAGACTGATTGCAGATCCTAGTGAGCACATGTGTTGCAACTTGTTCATGTCTTTCCTTTCCTGTACAGTACAGAATAAAATATTTTCTGATGACTTCAGAACGCATAGGCTTGCAATGCAGGTCATTTTTATAAGTGATAATGTGACAGTTTCTTATGATTTTGAAGCCAGGACAGCACTTTCTCTGAACTGTCATGTTTGAGAATAATCCACTTGAGTGCCTGTGAACGTAAGAGATCTGGAGGATTACAGTCAAGCACCTTTCTCACATCACAATTGCATTTAAGTGTGTGGAGATCAATTTCACTGTGGGTATGAGTTTCATGATGCCCTTTGTGAACATTTGAAATATTACAGTTGAAATAGCTCCTCAACATATGGTTGACATAACGCATAGAGTCTGCTAAGTGAGCCAAGGTAATTGTTCTTTGTTTCGTGTGCATGAAATGAGATTGAAACAATCCGTAACAAATTTCTGACCATTTTTCCCTTTTAGGGGAAGGGCAGCTTTCTACAGTACACATCAGGCTCTTTAAAATAAATCCATCTTAAGATCAAGCGTCAACCTTGATTTAGCCCCTAGCTTATATATACGGCCCATTTTAGCACCTGAGAACGACTGATGTTTAATGTGAAAAGAAAGACCACACACTAGTTAACGACACTGCTGCATCTAAATAGCCACAATGATGACTGAACTGATCGGTCAGAGCTGTAAACATTTGTACATCATCAGTGCAATCAAATGACGTTTTCCTTGTAATTGTTGTCCTAGGGTGTAAAAAATGTCTCCTTCTGTAAAGCTAATTTTCCCAGCTGTTGTGTGGTTTTGTGTTTTTAATGGCCTGGGTGCCAAACCAGCACCAGAGTCCATGCTATGACTTCTCCTGTCATTAAATCATTAAAAAATTGCCCAGGACTTCGTTCTAAATGAGACCATTTTGGTTTTCCTGGAGAGAGGGAAATAAGATCTGTTTTCACTCCTACACACTAAGCTGCATGAATCTTAAAATTTGGGATTTAGATGCCAACACAGAAAAGAAATCGGAGTACAGAGAAACAGCCTTAAATATTTGCTCTATTACGAAGCCTGAGGTTGCCTACATAAACAGCATTTTAAGGCATATTTTGTGTGCTCCCGATGTGAAGGCTGTTCCAAAAGGTTGACAGTGTAATGATGACTCCTTAGATACCTCATTTAGCCAAATAAGAGAGTATTCCATGTGCACTCCATGAGTAGACAATCCCAGAATGCATTGTGGCAGACAAAGCAAGAGAAGGGTTCATATATATGCTTTGATTTCATTCAGTACCAAAAATATTAATAAATTGGCTTTACGGTGTATTTTAATGATTATTCAACATGGGCTTATTGGAAAATTACCTACATTTTTGCAAAACTCCTATACATACAATTCACTGCAGTTTCCAGCTTAGTGGCAGTAAAACACCAACTTGTATTCCTTTTCACTCAAATTATGATTACAGGGGCAGAGTATTGATTACTGTAATAAAGGTCCTACTGTCTTATGATCTCAAATCACTTTTACCATAGTGCATGATTTGTAAGCTAATACAATAGACAATTGCCTGGTGCTCACCTTGTACAGCATTACACTTGCGATGCGGAACATGTCCCGTGAAACACGAGTCGCGGGTTTAGTCGTAGGGTTTAGTGGTTAGGGTGGAATGTTACATGATAGAGCATTAACCTTATACCACCACTCACCAAACATTTCGTTTCAGAAGGTTCTCGAGTTTTTACAACTCAAGTTTGAAAGAGTAGAGATGGTGGAACTCTATGGTGTCCTCTACAGGTAAAGTATCACAAAGCAGTTCTATAGCAGTTGCGTCCATAGTCAATGGAGTAGCTACTGTCCGTGAGACATGGTGACAGATGGAAAAACAAAGCATGACATCAGCTAGAAGATAGCTGTCTTTAATGGCTGTAGGCAGCGAGGCGGCTCACTATGTTTGTAGCAGAGCCGTGAGAACCTCATAAAGGCATAGAAATTAATAAATAAAAGAACCACACCTTTAATGCAAAATCCCAACATTATAAGGAAAACTGAAAGAAAAAAACAGAGACTTTACATTGAAAAGTAAAGTCCGTGAAACAGTTAAACAGGATTTAATAATTTATGACATGTTAAGACTTCTAACATTTCCAGCTGGAATGAAACAGGCTTTGAGACTGCCACATGCTTGCATCACAATTCTCACTCTTGGCCTCAGATTCACAGCATGTCACAACTACTTATTTGAACTGACAAAATGCAGCAGCTATTTTAACCAAAGAATGGTATTTTAAAGGTTGAGTTTTTATCATTCACGGCCAATCTAACCTTTGTCGGAGTCGATTTCAAGAACTCAAAGAAGGAAACTTTGTGGGTGATCTTGTTGTTTCAGCCTACAAACAAACTGTTGCCTCTCACCCCCATCTTTTCAAACAAGCATGAAACCTTCATGCCTTTTGGCCTCGACTGCCTGGTGGGTGAAAAATACTCACACACCCTTATGCCATTTGGCTACAGAGGTCATGATACGCTCACTCTCGCTTACTCACTGCCTTTAACTGCCAGAGCTCAAATCGGCAGAGATTTTGCAAATGCATTACATCACACTATGCTACACAGAGGCAAACTGGCTGCTTAACTCCTTCTGGCAGGGCTTTGCGCTGGGGAACTGCACGTGTTGCTTCCATCTTTGGCTCTTTCCATTTTATGGACTGCTGTAAGACCTCCAGTGACAACTTAATGGTGCCATCCAAGTAAATCGCAGGTGTATCCACAAGCCAATTGGCCGAGATCCCAAAGAAACACCAGCAGGCAAATGGCAGAACCTTGTAATAAAATAGCAAACACCAGTAGTTGCAATAAGATTCGTCTAGACGGCAGTCATTTACACTCTGATTCTCAGTATATGAAAGCAGAATGTATAAACTAACCAGTTTTTCTGCTAATGTGTTCATTTAGTCCCTCTAAAATCCAAGTTCTGAACATGAGCAAAACATTTTGCTCTAATAATGCATACAGTTTTACAGTGTACATCAGAGAGATTAAATGGATGAAGACATCATGAGTCTGGAGTTGCTGCTAATATTCGTTTCTCTACTCCCAGTTTTTTGACTGGACAGTCTCTCTGTGTATCAAGCTGACAAAACTAGGTCAAAGAAACAAAAGGCAAATTATTTTGATCATGTAACTCTTATCTGTATAATGGTCATTTGCTTCTTGGCTGTTTTTGTTCTTGATGAGCCAGAGCCATAAAAGAATAGGCAATGCAGTGAAATAATTTCACAGACCGATTCACATTTCAGTGCTTAATTATGCTGCTCTGATAAGTAACAGTATTGTGATTTATTTTTATATTTATAATTAAGAAAATAATGTGAAAAACAAAAATCACCATGTTTTTAGATATTAAATGTTAAATCAGGTGAATGTTATATGAACAAACCCTTCTGCAATGGAAAATGTGGTCTATGTAAGTGGTAAAGAAGTGTATATACTGTATAGATTCATGATGTGCCAATGTTTTTAAAGGGTGGGAGGGTGGGGGGGTGGGGGGGGGGGGCGCTTGCTTTAAACAATTTAACCAATCATATTGATAGAGCTTGACATGTTAGTCATGATGATTCTATTTTGATGTGTTTGGCTTATAAAGCCTGTTGTATTCTTCTGTTGGGTCGAGGTTCTCTGAGTATTGCTCGAGAACTCCCGGCCGTTTGAATAAACCATTTGAGGAACATTTACTGAAGTCTGTCTCTTTTGTTATTTATGCTGCGCAGCAAAGAAGTTAGGGTAAGAGACTCGGCCAGTTGTCGACAGAGGACGCAGAGAGCTAGAGTATAAAGGTCGATTTGCAGACATTCGGTGTCGATCAGTAGACGCGATAGATTTATTTATTAAGTGTCGATTTGCAGACGCTCGGTGTCGATCAGTAGACGCGATAGATTTATTTATTAAGTGTCGATTTGCAGACGCTCGGTGTCGATCAGTAGACGCGATAGATTTATTTATTAAGTGTCGATTTGCAGACGCTAGATAGTCAGGTTTAGAAAAAATACATTACACAAGTAAAGTAACGCATTACTTTTAAATTGACAAAATATCGGAGTTACTTTTTTCAAATAAGTAACACATTATTTTCCCATTTATTAACTGACATCTCTCTTGTCCTCATGTTGAGAAAAATTGGGCATGAGGTGTTGTGTGCGCTGTGTAAACACTGGTTATTGTAATTCTAGACTAAATGTGAGCATTAATTTACTCATCTCACTTGCACAAAAACAGATCCAGTATTCCTCAAAATAAATAAAAATGTATTCTCAGAATATTACTCAAACCTGCAATAATTAAATATGTTAATAAACGCAAATACTTTATGTATTTAATCTCACTTCATTAACCAATGTCTAAACGAAAATGTGTGAAAAGAGTGTTGAACTTTCTTTCCCAGCGTCCAATTTTTCAGTGATCCAAAATGGCAGCACAGCTGAAAGGTTTGTTTGAGCTGCGCCCTCTACTGTACAGCTGTAAATTTGCATTTATTTCAGTCTTTAGGGTTTGAAGTTTTAAGGTTTATTCATTTCACTTTGGGTGGGTAAGGGCCTTTACATTTGCATCTGTTATTAAAAAACAAACAAGCAAGCCCAACCCAGGTGAGAAAAGGTTACTTTAAAAAAAGTAACTAAGTTACGAAATTAGTTATTAGGGAGTAACACAATGTTGTAAAGCATTGCTTTAAAAAGTAGCACCCCAATATTGAACTTCATCAAAAAGTTTTTTTTAGCCCAAGTAGGCCTTCATCATAGTATCCACAATGGAGAAATAAGTGGATTGATAGCCTCTCTTGTGTCTACAAATGCTCTACTGCAGGTGCTGGCCACTAGAGGCCTAAATGATATACCACAAACACTTCATAAATTAAAGATACTGACACTTCTATATAAAGCTGCTGTCTTGTCTGCGATACTGATTACTGATAACACACTCCCCCTCTCATGTTCTATTAAGCAGATTGAGAGGTCCTGCATTCATACGATGCCCTGATGGCCCCATATCTTGAAGCTTGAAGATATTACATGTCAGCAAAAGGCTTCACAAAGATAAGAGCTCTATAACTCACAGCCTCATCTACTTACATGACTGATAGTGAAAGTTAAGGCTACAACATTGTACAACATCACTGTTGAAGTCACAGTGGGACGATGCCCATCATTTGAAAGTTTAAAAAACATTAATGTTTTGCGAAGAATCAGTAGATCATAATTGCTATTTGCAATTGTTTCCTTGTTCTGAGTTTTATTTGGATTTACAGCTGTTATCCTTTTGATGTCCGTTGTAGAATATTGCATGTTATTCCATATTGTTTATTAGTCATTTGCAGTCCTCTAATTTGATTGGCAAGGCATCGTTTCCAGATTGCTGATATTTAGTATAATAGCTTTGGGAAGTTTCCAGTTTTTAACAATCAATCAATTATCCATGAATAATTATTTCATGCACAACAATTTGGGTTTGGCGATTTCATACAACTCTTCTCATACAACTCATCTCTCTCTCTCTCTCTCTCTCTCTCTCTCTCTCTCTCTCTCTCTCTCTCTCTCTCTCTCTCTCTCTCTCTCTCTCTCTCTCTCTCTCTCTCTCTCTCTCTCTCTTTCCAGTTTTTTTAGTTGTATTTGTTGGAGAAAATCTGGTGTCCTGCTGGAATATTCTGTGCATGAGAAACTGAACTTCCCATTGCACAGTTTGCTTCTCCATTAGCAGTCAGCTGGACTGCGGAACTCAGAGGTGACCATGATGAACTTAATCAGCTTGGCATGGCAGCTTAACCGCTGTGTGCGAGTGAAAAATAGCCAGTCAGTGGAAATGAAACAGCTTGTGTTTTTGCTTCACTTTTTATCAGACCATTTACAACAATCTTTCGATTCGGTGGAGTAGTTTACTTGTAGCGTTTTATTGTTTTATTAGATATGTTTTCTATATCCTGTAAAAAATTCAGGCTATGCACTCCATTTCCATAATGCTCCATGGAAATATATGGAGTATATCAGTATGTTGTTATAAGTACAATTACTCAGCGATAAATATGGCACCTGAGATCTCAATACCAATGCATGATGGTATATGCACTCTAAAAGACCACACTCAAACCATAACTATTTATCTTTAACATCATATGGCGTATTCCAGCAGGAGTATTTATGTATTTCAACCATGTAAAACACTGCATTGTGAGGATGGGCCAAATATCAGCAGCCTTGGTTTCTGGCTAACCTTTATGTTTTTTCTTCCTCCTACAATTGTCTCTGAATTGTATCAAGTAAGCATTTGGCAACATAATCTGTTCATAAAAAGTTGCAACATAATGTATTGCTGGAAGTAAAAGGACAGCCTTTAAACTAAGCAATAATATGATGTTTTTAAGCCACATGGTTTGGGAACCCTGTTGAAGTGCTCTACAAATTCAAAGTAGATTTCTTCTATGTCACGATTTTCTGCATCTTTGATAAACTAATTAGATGTTGTTGTTGTAGTTAACTCATTGAGAAAGTCGAGAAAATTTGACCAATGCCTTATGATAACACTGTACCACAATGGAAAATGATGGCTGTGGATTTGCACTAATGCATCTGGATTTTTTTATAGACAGTGGCATATTATTACATTTATGCTTTTATTCGGAAGTGTTTACCATGCTAAAATTACATGTATGCATAAATAACACTAAAATTTGTATTTATTATTTTCAGACAAAAAGGAACACATCAGTCAAGTCAAGAAATTGTTCTAAATTACAACAGTGAGAAAGGTCAGAATCATTTTTATGGTTTTAGGAACGATGATTTATTCTTTCTTTCTTTCTTTCTTTCTTTTTGTTCCAAGTGTACAAATACATCAAATACATAAATTAAAGAAATGTTCATGTATTAGTAATAACTGAAAGTTAGTTAGTAAGTTATTTAGTTAGTTAGTTAGTTATTTAGTTAGTTAGTTTGTTTGTTTGTTTGTTTGTGCATTCATTCATTCATTCATTCATTCATTCATTTGCTTGCTTGCAATGAATCTGTCTTTTAGTTTTATGGTTAACTAAGTTTTACTGTTAGAACATAATAGAATTAATGGGAGTTCATTGGTGCAGAGTGTGTATAACCACAAGCAGAGCATATTGTGGAGTAAGTTGTATTGTCTCTCCATATCTCCCATATTTCCATCTATGATGACAATGCTCACACTGCAAAAAATTATTTAAATAAATTTCAACATTAGAATAAGAAATAATGTTTTGTTTTGACTTAAAAAAATACGTATTCGTGCTTGACTTAAAATATTAAGTTTACTTAACTTTAGTTTAGTTTAGTTAGGTTGGATATTTAATTGATCTCAACAAATTTGAAGTTGCTATAACTAATTGCAGCAACATTTTTTACAGTGCATGTGCATTGCGGTGACGGGGTTAAGTATCAGTATGTCGAAGGATGATGTCAAAGAAAATGAAGGAACCTCCTGTTTATTTATACGGATAGATCCCAGGGATCCTCATGCAGTCTTGCCCTTCAGCTACAGCTGGACCCTCCTCCTAACAGCTGTTCCAATCTGCGTTTCCTACTCTCTTATCTCGAGTCAAATGTTCAGCTCACCCGCAAACAAGCTGCTATCAGCGTCCCACTGGGGGAAATGATGTCATCATCAGGCTTTCCTTCATGTGTATGGACATTCTGTGACTTTCAACTATGTTTTTCTTTAATTTGGGGATGATTTTCCTTCTTTATTTCTTGTATTAGGAAGTGATGAAGCATTGAGTTTTATCTCACCCCTCAGGCATTTGGCCAGCTCTCCATATGACCCGAATGGGCTGGGCCCATGAAATTGTGAAGTTCTGCTATAGCCGTGCTAAGATGCCATCAGCTGTCAAAGAAACTGAAAGTAAAAGCATGTTTCTCCCAGACAACAATGCATGTCATATGTGACACTCTGTAAACAATGTGAAACGCTTCCATCATGCGTATGTGCCGCAGCATCAGTCAGAACTAAGTATGTTTGGTAACACTTTATTTAACAGTGTCATTGTTGCACGTTACATGTTTGCATAATTACATGCAATTAACCCTAAACCAAACACTCATCTTAACCCCAACCCTATACGTACTTGTAGTTAATTATTATTACTCAGTACTTGAATGTATAATTACACTGTAACACAGACACCTTAAAATAAAGTGTAACCGTATGTTTTAACATGGACCACTGGGGATCATTGATCTAAAGGTTGAATCCGAATGCATAGAATGCTTGGACAGCGCTTTGTACCTGTGCCGACATCCATGGTTTATGTGCTTAGATCCTAACCCCCTTTCCTTGTTACTCTAATGTACTTTCAATCATTGGGATTTATCATGTCCTCTGTTTCCCAGTGTCACCTCATTAAGTCGCCCATGTTATACTCCAAAGCTTATTTTACAAATTTATGGTTTATGATTTAGAAAGCGAGACATTAGTATTTATGCACTGAAATCAAATGGTGGAGGATTTACTTTGACACAATTTTCACACATAAATTGCTATTAAATTTCACAAAGAATTACAAAGAAATGGCAAGTTAAATGTGAAAATTGAAGTAGAAAGACTGGAATACTGTATTCTTGTAAAAAAGGGGTGAACATGCAATATATATTTACTAATCATTAAGTTTTGTGCAGCTTCATTTAATAGATTTTAGATTTTTTAAACAAATTATCCATAATTATTATCCACAAAACATAAGAGCAGGTCAGTGTTGGGCCAAAAATGCACTACACACCACTTTAGGATGCCATTATTTCACAATGTAATGGCAACAGGCCCTCGAGCCAAATAATAATGACACCTGTTTTATATTTGGTTCACCACATGTAGTGCATAAGAGTGACACTGCTGAAACCCACCAGCCATATGTTTGACACCTTTCAACACCTTTTAGTAAAACATGATTTTGTTGTTGGAGCCCAATTAGGATGCAAAAACTCATTTTAATTTCAACAGTACTTTACAATAACACAAACATAAATCATCATCTTATTCAAATCACTTGTATCATGAAGCACTTCTGAAGAACTAATTTTATGTATTAACATCACAAACGTCAAATTTTCACATTAGTGTGCATCATGTACGTTATAAGTGCTAACTGATGTGTGTGCTCATTCAGTGACCTTCATTCACTGCAGACGGCTGTAATTGTGGGACATTTGAGACCAGCTGTATGGATATGTTGACTTGTTGCTGAGGTGTGGTCATAGTTACAGTTTTGATATCTAAGAAATGAGAGAATAAGTAGTGGAATAAAACCAGCTGCAAAACAGAAGTGTGATCTGTTTTCGAGGAAAGAGAAAGAAAGAGAGGATAATGACATACAGATACAGAAATCAAAATCATAATGTCATCATGCTTTCTCAGAGGATAGTTAAAATCCATTTTTATGTCCTGTAGTTTTGTGGTTAAAGGTTTCTCTATGTGTGTGTAAATGGGTTGTCAATTGGGCAAAAAAGGCTGATCTCGCCAAACCACCCACACAAAATGTACTCACACAAATCCCCTTATGGAATAATAATCACATAAAACTCAAGGATTTTCATATCCCACGGCACACAGAGCTTCATTCCAAAGCATCAGGTCCCGAATGGCTGGAAGGTGATTGCGAGAGTAAAGTGTAACCATTATGTTTTGTTTTTTTTCTTTTACTTATTCAACAATATTCATTTAATATGTTTTTAGCATATCTTATATTTTAACGTCAGGGAAAAACTTGAATCATTTGGAGTTATTCATAAAATAACTATAAGTATGATATTAAGTTCACTCAAAGAAAACTTCCAAGTATTCCTGCAGTATAAAATTACTAAACTAGCTGTTAACTGAGAGTATATACTTAAAAGTGTACTTTCAAAAAAAGTATTTCATACTGTTATACTTAAAAGTATGCTTTTATACACTAAAAAGTGGGCCAATTTAGTCCTAAGTAGTATTGAAATAGTACACTTACAAGTTTACTACTAGTACATTGACATTAGTACTTACTACATAAAGTACACTTAAAAATATACTTGAACTTTACTGTATTTAATAAACTTATCTTGAAGTATTGTAAGCAAAATGTAGCGTGTTATTGTTGACTAATACATTATTATTATTATTATTATTATTTCATTTGATTTGTCAAATTATGTTTTATTATTGTATATCAATCATAATCACCCTGGAACATTTACCTCTAATAGGAAATAATAACAAACCTCACGGATAGATCTGGCTGTATTGACTTCAGTCTTTCTTCATTCCATAACAATACATTTTTTTCATAGGATTTCAGTGTAACATCCACTCTATTGAGAAGAGAGAAGCGGAATTGACTTGATACAAAGAGACGTTCAGATGCTGCATGTTTTGGCAGTGAGCTCTGTATTGATTGCTATTGTTTACTCGTACATCTCAGATTAGGACAACAAACCGGGATGTTTATGGGAAATAATTAGTGTTGATGTATAGTCGCATATTCCTGTAATCATTCCATCAAGATCTATTTAATTACCTTTATGGCAAGTCAAACATGCTGTAATGAAAAACATGTTTGCATATTCATTTTGCATTGTCTCTTGCACATGCACTGTTACAAAGATCGTTTGAGTCTCTTGGAAAGGCTACAGGATTCTGAGAATCTCGCCATTGAGCCACTTCTCAACAACATTACCTCTGGGTCTGCTTTTCCATGAACCCCGGCGGATCTCATGACCAACCGCCAGCAGACTGGATAAGAGTGTGTATAGATGTGTTTACAGTTTGCACAAATGGCAGTTTTTCAAATCACTGCAAATACGAAACATGACTAATATCCCTGGTGATTCCATTGTTTTCTTTTCTCCCTCCTGTCCGAGTTATTCTAATCTGCAAAATGCTGAGGAACAGATTGAAAAGGACCATCAAGATTTAACTTTTGAATAAGATTTAAAAAACGGTCCTCATTTCTCATCTGAACTCTTTAAACCAGCTTTCTTTATGCTTCCTGGAAATCCAAGATCTGTTTCACTGTAACACCAGAAGAAAAGCAGCCCAGTGTGTTAGAAAATTACTGCTTTTAATAAATAGAAGAAACATGCAGTGAGTCTGAATTATTGCTACTTTATATTTAGTGGTTTACATAGAGGAAATGACCCATAGCAACAACAATCATCAGCTAGATTCATTTGAAAGCATATTATATTATAAATCTACATTGATAAACTGACAACCCCTGCTAAATCTTAACAGATTGCTGATGTAGTTCCTCTAATTTTGAGGGAAATGAATGGAGACTGAGGGGGACACAGTAGCTGATAATGTAATATTTGTTGGATTGCTTTAACCCTCTACTCCAGGATCCAACATTAACATTAGCCAAGTGCCAAATGTGAGTAAAGATTAGCTTTGAAGAGTAAATGAAACCGAGTTACTGTCCCATTGGCCTGTGTCTTTTTAAGGAATTGTGAAATAATACATGGTCAAAATTGCCAAGTACTAAAAATTGCTTTGTTTTTCAATCAATTCAAAGAGATTCAAACTGTTTACTGAACTTTTACCTCATTGGACAACCTGCAAGTTTACATATCAGTACAAGAATATTCTCTGTGTTAAGCGTTACATCATGTTGTGACAGAAGATCAATATAAAAAGCAAAAATTAGATGAACAAACAAACAACCACACCCACCACACACACACACACACACACACACACACACACACACACACACACACACACACACACACACACACACACACACACACACACACACACATTGCTGTATGTATATATATATATATATATATATATATATATATATATATACTCGTGCGCATGTGAGTGTGTGTGTGTGTGTGTGTGTGTGTGTGTGTGTGTGTGTGTGTGTGTGTTTGTGTATAAAGGATATTTGAATAGAATTTATCTCTCCTCAACATAAAGCTTAAAATATACACAAAACAAAACATTTAAATTGTAAATTAGTGGCAAGCTCTTTTTAGCGTTGGCTTTAAACAGCTTGCCAAGACCACTTAAGTCTACAAAGTCAGAGGTGACAGAGCTGCAAAGATGAACCATTTTATCACCTTATTTTAAGGACGCTAAAACGGGCCCCCTCCTGCTAAAGGGGGATTTGGGGTGATAGGGTTATGTAACTTGAGTAAGGACAAGTTTACACAGGGAAAGCTTCATTCAGCAGGCATGTTTAAAGCTCTAGACCTTATTCGCAGCAGCGCCATCTTTGATTTTTAACGGGAATGAAAGTGAGGCTGTGAGCGATACATATCTCTTTAGTGGGCTATACTGTTATTTAATGTGTTTTTGAATTGTTCTGTTGACGAAACACTGCAAAAATACCTTTCCAAGCCACGTCAGTAGACAAAAACCTCCAGAAAACATGAGTTATAGAAATAAAGGTATACTAGGAGAATTATACAGCTTTTTACAGCAGATGCCACTCAAAACACGACAAATCTATCCCTCATAGCCTCGCTTTCATACCTGTCATGGTGCTTCTCTTATATATATGGTGAAACCGTGATTTCATTGCACTCTTAAATTGTGCACTGCAAGAAGGAAACAATCAGTCATTATTTACTAACCATCATGTTATTTTAAATCTTTCTGACCTTTTTGTCCATACAAATAAAAGTATGTAAAACACTTGACCCTTTGACTTTGACTCATTTGGGACATTCTTCTAAACAGATTATTTTGTGTAATACAGAAGAAAGAAATGAATACAGGTTTGGAACAACATGCGGAGTGTGAGCAAATTATCACAGAATTTTCATTTGTGGGTGAATTAACCCTTTATATCTCCACTTTGATTCTGAGAATATTAGAAAATCCTATAAAGATACAAGATTAGAATGACAACAGCACTTTAAAACCAAATAAGTTGCCAAAACTCTAAAAAATGTAGGGAATCAGTTATTTTCAAATATTTTAAGTTAAGAAATTTTGTACTCATACATTTTAATTGCTCTCAACATGACAATTTTGAGTAAGTTAATTCATACATTTAACTTAAAACGTCACGTAATCTCAATTTAAATACTTTTAATAGGAAATTTAGTTAGCCATATCTAGCTAATTCAGTAAATGCTGATTGGTAACATAATGCTTTGATAATATGAGCATAGCACAGCAATTGCTAAAATAATACGGCAATAAAGAACATTTATCTGTTCTCAAACCAATCTCATGCTCCACTTGTCACCATGATGGTAACCCCCCAAAAACCCAACATAACAGAAACTCTTATAAATTAGCATAGCAAAACATTAAACACTACAAAATATCCCACTTAACATTAATCTTACACACAAAATAAATGAATAAATACATTAAAAAAAAATTATATAACACTTAATTTTAGTATTTACTCTCCCTTTAGAGTGTCATGGCAAAGCATGCTGAGAAATAGAAATCCCAGACCAGGTTTAGTTCAATTTAATTTTGTCTAAATTAAAAGAAACGTTTATAAAAGTTCATAAAACTCAAAACAATGAAACAATTCAGATTACTTAAAATATGTCAGTTTAATCAACTCAAATGAAAAAGAAATTGAACTAGTTTAATTTGAGTTTGCCCTACTCAACCCACTTATTTTATATTATATTAATTATAATATATATTACTTATTTTGAGCATTAGGGTTTACAGTGATTTTGGGATGAATTGGCTGGTTTTAAGACTTATTGACAGTTGTTCAAATAATGCAGTAAACGGGTCATCAGACTAATTTAGACTTTCCATGAAATATAGGAAGTCTACTTTCTATATTAAAACAATGCAGATAGTGGAGAAATATTGTGTAATTTCCATTTAGTTTCAATTTCTTGTCATAATACTCATCATTATTAGCCATTAGTTTTGTTTGTATTATATTTCACAAACATCTGCCTGAACAGAACTGTGCTCATTCATTTCCCCCGCACTGACTAAAGCTGTCTGAGATTGAATTCTGAAGTAGCAAGATAACGGCACAGCAGGAAACGAAGAAACACGATAAAGATTTGTTTTGGTTGGCTCCCAGGACAGCGCTGAAAATAGAGGTTGGAAGGAGAATACAGCAGTGACATACCTCTGTTACTGTGTTGCATTTAGTCTCGAAAGGAATGAGTCTATTCTACTTCTCCACAATGGAACTTCTGATCAAGATGACTTTTTACTCACTGGCTTTATAGATCTCTTGGGACTAATCATATAGGTAGTGGCACAGACCCTTTGAATAGCAATTAACACAATTTCACAAATTTTCCCTTTCTCCCTTACCACAAGGAAAGCTAAATTCCATTCACAAACCATTATTCACAGGTCACACAGTCAATGAGCAATCATTTTAACTGCCAAATGACCGTAGACCCACTTTAACATATACATGGGTTTCTCGGCGACGTCATCACTGCTTGCGCACGCAACCAGGAGGCAATAGACCCGCGGTCTTCGTATCGGAGTAAAGGGTTTAGGCTAGTAGCATAGTGGTGGTGTTGTCTCTAAGTCAAAATGCAAAGAAGTTGTTGCGTAATTTATTTATATGCAGGCCTATCTGTTGTGTTTTATCTGCTCATTTAAATTATACATGTTGCAAGTAATTCCAAATTTAGGCAAATGGAAGAGTGGGACAGAAGAATGAATTATGTTATAGGCTATTCTTTCTATTCATAATTTGACGAGCTGCACATGACCACATAGCACGTAGTTGTATGCATCAATGGATTTGTACGCTCTAATCATTTATTTTGTATACACACTTGGTGTCTGAATAAGATAATTATATAGCCTATATCAGGCCATACAATTGCTGGCCACTATTTGTCATCCGCAATCCAAAGATCGTCATGTATTGCGTAGGGATCCGGCAAGATCTCACCATTGCTGAGAGTAAGTTTTTTAATATAATCGCCATGGTCGGAGGTACTAGGCTACATAATCCATCGTCAAATCTTTGATTTACACTAATGTAACGTTATATGTGCAGTCATGAAATGCTGCAGGTCGTAAAGTAACGTAACGTAAACAATGTTAACTTATATAAAAGCAAATGCTGCACTGCTAACATTACATTACTAACTTAGTCTAACATGATAATTCATACATGCATCACAGTATGTCCGGATTCGTAAACAGTTGGACGTTTTACATATGTTATAATAATATGAAACACAAACAAACAGATCCAACTCTGAAATTGCAGTTTATTATTAAGTCAACAAGAAATTACAAACAATGGGAAATCTACGTTAATTACAATATCTTTACAGAATTCGGCATAACAGATAGCGGGTTTTTTGCCTCCTGGATGCGCGCGCATCCGGTATTGTTTGTATACAAGAAACCCGTGTATGCTGCATGTCATCTAAAGTCTAAATTAGCATAAATTAATTAGAGTTTAGAAATTAATAAAATTCAAGGGGGTTCAAAGCAATATGACAAAAAAACACACAGATATTTTTCAAAATATATTATTTTGTGTTCCAACAGAAGGTTTTCAAACAAATTGCATGTACTATCTGTTTAATCAACAAAGGGCAATTTTATCTGTCATATTCTTGTTATTTATGAGGAGGATGTGTAATTTCACAGCACTGATGATCAAGTTGACATCTGAAAAATGTCCCAGAAGTAAAATGTGGAATCTCATCTGCAGAGGAAGAAGAGGATGTTCTTCTCTAACATGCTGGCATGGCTCACACATTTCTAATTACCAGATTTTCTGACAGGGCCACTGAGTGACTGATCACACCATGGTCTTTGCAAACATTTAATCATAAATCATTTCCTGAAATCTCTCAGTATTACTTCTTGATGTCAATTAAGCAAACATCTGTCACCTACTACACAAAGAACATCATGGTAATATGACAAAAAAAAAAAACAGGCACTAGGCCGAATTAAGCAGCAATGACCCATGACTTCTGCTAGCCAGAGAACATCACGAATTCTCCTGCACATTGCTGATTCTACTTTCTTCATCTCCTCCAACCCCTCTCCACATCTGTCTGGCTTGCCAGCAAACAGATGTTTTTACTTGTTGAACTTGCTCTGTTGAGATTTACTTCTCCTTCATGAAGTGAACGCCTCGGTTATGACTGTAACCTCGGTTCCCTTTCGTTCAGTCACTACGAGTTATGTCAGTGAATGGTGAAATGGGGGTTTCGCTAGAGAGCCCTATCACCTTCGAGTTATTAGAAAATGAGCCAATGATATGAAAATACCATGGGTCTGTGGAATTTGCATCGCGAACTCCGCTCCACCACATGGTAAAAGGAGCCGTGAGTGCAATCTCGCATTATGTTTCTGCTTCGGAGCATACCTGTCAAAATTTGGGTACCAAAATACGGGAGACCTGGGGGGGTTTCAGTTCGGTTTCATGTCATCTATACATTACACACCCCATCGCCAAATCATAGAAAAATTCAGTTAAGACAGTTGTATTCATCTTAACAATACACAACAAATCAATATACAGAAAAATAGATATCTAAAATAAGGTATAGGCCACAAATCTGTGAGTAGGGTACAGTTTTCAAAACTGAACAGGTGATGTTGTGTAATATTCAGTTACTGTAAGAAACTGTTCCAGCGGGTGGAGTTTACTAGTACAGAATATTACACATCACCTGTGTATAGCCTACTCCATTAACTGGAACAGATTTTCACTGGAACTGAATATTACATTCAAATATTGTTATGTAATCAATCAGCATATTGTTGTGTAACTTCACCTATTGGAACAGTATTTCACATTTTTTCACAGGAACTGAATATTACAAACAACTAATGCGAAAGAACGATTTACAAAACAACGATTGCGAAAGCGTGCACGGATTATGAATTTGTTTACTGTTACCGTTGTACGTAGTTTTTTTTTTCTTTTTTTTCTGTAGGCTATAGTTCTATTTTGTTAATAAATTTTGCGTTCTATTTTGGCTTTCTCGTGTGTCCCTATTTTTGTTGTGTCCCTTTTGAGCCACGGGGCGAAACGGGTATGGATTGAAAAACAAAAAGCAACTGTACGTCCCGATGGTGCACGAGGGCTAGTTCAAATGGTAATCTCCAGAGAGGTCCTTTTGTCCTCTCAGGTTCTGGTCGCTCTTGAAACAGACTGTCCGGCATTTTGTAATTTCTCAATTCTTACAGTATGATGTGTTGATTGCGCGAGTAGGATGGGTTTCATACAAGATCTGGCAGGTGGACAACCTTGGAATAATATATTGATGTGATTATTCATATAACGACGTTTGGGCCATACAAATAAAGGGAGTTTCATGGGAGAAATAACAAAACGGGAGGGGGGCGGGAGATGGGTGTGAAATATGGGAGACTCCCAGGGAAAAAGAGAGAGTTGACAGGTATGCTTCGGAGCCGAAGTGTTATGTGCTTCTCTTCGCCTTCAAAAGCAACGAGCGTTTCTCTTTAGCGGTGTTGGTGTAACAGCGCAATTCAGCGGGTTCACGGCCCTGCTGCTCGTCTGTGCAGTGACTTTGCACGCGGCTTGTGTTCTCCCCTGGCCGCTCCGGAACTGCTAAGACAGCTTTTCTCTTCTAAAAGAGCTGCACGGGCACGTCTTTTTAAAGATGTCTCGCCCGTGTGTTTCTGGATGTGGGCGCATGATCCATCCGCCTGATGGTCATGAGTGCTGCCTAGCGTGTTTGGGCTTTAATTATGCTCAGGCAGCGCTCGTGGATGAGTCATGTTCTCATTGCGGGAAAATGCCCATCGTGATGTTGAGATCAAGACTCAATGACCTCCGTGGAGGGAGAGTCCCCTCTGCCACACCCCAATTTATCTCCTCCTCAAGAGGGGATACTTTGGCTTGTGACCAGGGTGATCTGAGGGTTACGGTGTGGAACAACCCGACGATTCTTCCTTGGACCACACCCCCCTGCACATCACAAGCCGTGGAGCTTCCGGGTGAGCCTGGTTCCTCTCGGGGACCCAATGTCTCATTTGGGGCTCCAGTGGATGATGCTATGTCGCTCACAGCATCACAAGGCGGGCTTGCCTCCTCTGGGGATGAGGATTCAGCTGCATTGCCTCCCTCGGGAGTGCCAGCGCTGCCCGAGTTGGATCCAGAGCTGACGGCCATGCTTGCCCGGGCATCTGAGAGCATCGGGTGGGAGTGGCGCCCGCCGCCCTCCCCCCCAGCGTTCAAGGCTGGATGATTGGTTCCTGGGGGAGGCTCGTGCTTGCATCCGCCCCCAGTGCCTTTCTTCTCAGAAGTGCATCAGGAGGTCACCAGGTCCCCGTTGACTTTCTGTGGCCCAGTGGCGTCCTCCACCTTCTCTTCCCTCGACGGAGCAGCGGCCAACCTTGCATAACATGGCCATCCTTCAAGTCCATCAGGCGAAGGTGCTCAGGGATGCACGAGGGAAGAGCTGACCCGGGGGTCAAGCAAGAGCTGCGGTCCCTGGGTCAGGTGATGTACACCTGTGTGGTCCAGGAGCGACATCTGTGGCTCAACCTGACCGATATGCGGGAGGCTGAGAGAACTCGTTTTCTCAACTCTCCCATATCCCAGGCTGGTCGAGGACTTCGCCCAACAGTTCTCGGCCGCCCAGAAGCAGACTGAAGCCATAAAGCACATCCTGCCCCGACGGCCAGCTGCTGCCTCCACCCAGCCGTCGGTGCAGCCCCCTCAGTCTGCTTCCCGCCGAAGCCGCCCTCCTGCGACTCCCGCCCCTCCTGCTCGGCCCAAGCAGCAGCCTTCACCTGGGCCGAAGCAAGGAGGTGGCGGGACAACCCGGAACAAGGGCACAGTTCTTATCAGGAGATGGTAGCAGGACCACTCCTTCCCCCGGTGGAGGGCCGGGGGAGAATCTTTTGTTCTCCTTCCCCTTATCCTAAATTTGTTAAAGAAAGAGCTGACTCCCCTTCCTCCGAGCCCCAAGAGGCCACGGATGGCAGTGTGCGTCGCTATGCCTCGCCACTCTTGTCCCCCTCTGTCGCCAGACCCCTGTCAGAGCAGGTCGCTGCGGAACGCTCATCCTTCCCTGGCCTCCTCTGTCAGGACGCGGAACTTGACCACGCCCCCACACCAGGACGCTATGCCTCCCATGTCTGGGCCGGTCGTTCTGCCTCACTGCCCCATTTTGGGTACGTCTGTGGTTCACATGACCCCGCTGGTACAGTTTTTGGGAGCCTGGCTTCAGCTTTCCAATCTGCCCCATTTCTGCCCCTCCAGCCGAAATGAAGTCCGGCTTCTACAGCCCCTACTTCATTGTACCCAAGAAGAGCAGTGGGTTACAGCCAATCCTGGACCTGCGCATCTTGAACCGAACCCTTCACAGGCTTCCATTCAAGATATTGACAGCCAAAGCATTTTCGAATGTGTTCATTCGTTGGATTGGTTTGCAGCGATCGACCTGAAGGACGTGTACTTTCATGTCTCCATTCTTCCTCGACACAGACCGTTTCTTCGGTTTCCTTTTGAGGGGCAGGCATACCAGTACACGGTACTTCCATTTGGGCTAGCCCTGTCTCCTCGTGTCTTCACGAAAGTCGTTGAGGCAGCCCTTGTGCCACTCCGGCAACACGGGGTTTGCATCCTGAACTATCTCAGCTGATTCTAGCTCACTCTCGAGAGCAGGTTTGCGAACACAGGGACCTGGTGCTCTGGCACCTCGCCTGTCTGTGTCTTCGGGTCAACTGGGAAAAGAGCAAACTCTCCCCCGTGCAGAGGATCTCTTCTCTTGGTTTGGAATCGACTCGGTCGCTATTTACGTGCAGCTTACGAGCGAGCGCGCGCAGTCACTGCTGTATTGCCTGAGTCAATTCGAGGGCAAGAGTGTGGTTCCACTGAAGTTATTTCAGAGGCTCCTGGGACATATGGCATCCGCAGTGGCAGCCATGCCGCTCAGACTGCTTCATGTGAGACCTCTTCAGCACTGGCTTTGGCCCACGCGGAATTGGTTCTCCAACCTGGTGCTCCTCGCGACAGCCCCTCCCTGGCCAATTCCTCTGAGGAAGGACCTCCTTTCTCAGAGATGGGGCACCCTCTGGCACCCACGTCTCGATGTATGGAACCTGCATGTGTGGGTAATGGATGGGACGTGGCAGGTTTGAGTACCCTACCACCTCAGGTGATGGCTACCATCACTTCTGCTAGGACCTTGTCCACGAGACCCGCCTATGCTCTGAAGTGGAACCTCTTTGTCACCTGGTGTTCTTCTCGCAGAGAAGATCCCAGGAAAAGCCTGATTGGGTCGGTGCTCTCCTTCCTCCAAGAAGGGTTGGAACGAAAACTGTCTCCTTCTACCTGGAAGGTTTACATGGCTGCAATCTCTGCGCACCACGACCTTGTGGAATCAAAAATGGTGGGACAGCTTGACCTGGTCATCAGGTTCTTGAGGGGGGCGAGGAGACTAAATCCTCCTCGCTCTCCTTTTATACCCTCTTGGGACCTTGCAGCGGTCTTATCAGCCCTGCAGAGAGCTCCTTTTGAGCCATTGCTATCAGTCGAGCTTAAGTTCCTGTCTATGAAGACAGATCCCCTGGTCACTTTGGCCTCCATCAAGGGGGTAGGGGACCTGCAGGCATTTTCGGTTGACGAAGCATGCCTAGAATTCAGGTCGGCTAACTCTCACGTTATCTTGAGACCCCGGCCTAGATACGTGCCCAAGGTTCCCACCACTCCTTTCAGGGATCAGGTGGTGAACCTGCAAGCGCTGCCCTCAGAGGAGCCAGATAGTGTTGTTTTTGGCGCCCTGTTTTAATTTTAGTTTTAGTCTAGTCTTTGTGTCAAGCTGTCGTTTTAGTTTTTATTAGTTTTAGTCATGTTCATACTCTTTTTAGTCTAGTCAAGTTTTAGTCGACGAAACTGAAGACATTTTAGTCTAGTTTTAGTCAATGAAAATTGTATTTTAGTCTCTTTTTAGTAATGCAATTCTATTTAAGCCAGTCAATATAATATTTCAAACAAGGTTATCTTATTATATTTAGGGCTGTGTCGGTGGCAGTTTTTTTACCACTACGGTGGTAATGGACCAACTACCAGCGGTGGTTGGGGGTTGTTTAAAAAAACAAAAACTCGTTTTATATTTCCACACAAAGACGCGTGATATAGCCTACCACTCTGCGCTTTGAGAGGAATGTGGGACATGAGCAGGAAAGAGATCATCGATCTCTTTTCTGATATCTTCATGTTTTCTACTTGATGTAAATTGGTCTGAAGAGCGAATTTTATCTTCCACAAGGGCGAGATATTTAGGTTATGTTTGAGATTGCACTGCCAGAGAAAGTGAAATCACCCGCGCGTGTGAAACGTGCTTTACAACTAAACTTGACACGCCTTACCATGTCTAATAACAAGCACAAACTGTGTTAAAAAGAATTTGACATGCAAGTACAAATGTAGGCTATTTGTCCTACAGCGTTTTTCTACTTTACCTAATAGGCCTAATTAAAAGCGTAATAATCCCCTTAGAAAATGCATGAGACGTGAGTGAAGATTTGGGATAAGAAACAAGAGATTCCATGCAGGGATGAGTCACGATTTTTGAATATTCAATTAGTTTATTTAATTATAGAATATCGAATAGGTTGTGCGATTATTCTCTAAAATAAAATCTCCATGTTTTCGGTGCTGATGTGGTGACGTGTTCATGTAACCAGAGGGTGACGCTGCCAATAACACACATAACAGCTGTCACAAAGAACCGGCAAAAGTAATGATTATGAATGTGTCAAATATATCAATGAGACATTTTAATGGAATAACTAATGGAATAATATTTTTAAAAAAATTCGCTGATAATCGGGTGACCAGATCGCAAACCAGAATTTAAAGCCGACAAAGCTATGGGTTCACGCACAACTCTCTCAATCGTCGTGACGTTATAACATTTCATCTCGTCTCGTTTTGGTCAACGAAAATTAAGAGACATTTTAGCATAGTTTTTATTTTGTAAACCACATTTAGTCTCGTTTTTATTCGTCAACAATATTGCATTATACATTTATTTTAGTCATCGTCACATGACCAGCATTTACGTTGCGTCTCGTCTCGTTTTCGTCAGGTGATAAAGGTTCGTTGACGGCAATATTTCATCATAATTTTCGTTGACGAAAGCAACACTAGAGGCAGACCCAGCCTTGGCACTGCTCTGTCCAGTACGTGCCCTCCGTGTTTACGTAGACAACGCAGTGTTTCAGGACCACAGACCAGCTCTTTGTCTGTTTTGGTGGGAAGCTGAGGGGAAAGGCTCTCTCCAAGCAAAGGTTGTCTCACTGGATAGTGGAGGCAATTGTCTTGGCTTACCAGACACAGGGTCATCCATAGCCCCTAGGGGTGAAGGCACACTCCATACGGAGTGTGGCTTCCTCCTGGGCTTTAGCGCATGGCGCCTCGCTATCAGACATATGTAGAGCTGCAGGCTGGGCGACACCCAACACTTTCGCAAGATTCTATAATGTCCAGGTAGAGCCAATGTCCTCTCATGTACTCGCTTCCAGTAGCCAGTAAGTAGGACCAGAGAATGTCTAATAGGAAGAGAATTGGCACTCTCTGGTTACTTCCGGTTTCTGGACTGGCTGCAGTAACACGTCTCTGTCCATGTGGGGGCACTCGTAGGCGTGCAGAATGAATGGAGGTCTATGGCGCTATGCCCATCAAAATCCAATTTTCTCAGGATATAATTTTTTTTCTAGTAATTTGAATGTTGTATTCGAAAGGAGATGCAAAGAAATTACACACTGCTGGGTGTTTGATTTTTTAGAGTCACTTATTTGCTTTAAAAAGTCTTTTAAAGTGCCAGTGATGTCATACACATCGTATGACCAGAGATACTACTTTACGGCATTCCTTTGGTCACTTTGGTGCGTTCGCGCTCTGCACTTTCTTTTCTCTCGAGGCATCGACAACACAGCTGACACAGGTAAATACACGTGCTAGACAAGTTTTTGTTTTGTTTGTTTCTGGTCCCGCTTCGGATGCCACGATGCCATCAAGCGGTATCTCTGGTCGTAATCAGTCCTTCACTGACCAATCAGCGTTCATTAGCAGAATGCTAGCGTGTTATGGGCAACAACAACTCAACATGTAAGAAATCGAAAGGACATAAGTACTCGTTCATTCAACTTTCGACCTATAACCCATGTTGAACTTGCAAAACCTACAATCTGAGATTTCTCAACGGCAATCGGGTGAAAGAGACAAACTTAGCCGTCTCAGTGGAACTCTGGTGGAACTACAACCACAATTCAGTACAATAGGACTTAATAGGAGGCTCTCTGTAGACGGGCTCTGGTAGGACCTGCTCGGTGTCATCGCATGCTGGCCCATTCCACTCCACGGACTGGATACTTGCGCTATTTCATTCAGATGAGTTCTTCTTAGACCCTGAGTTTCTCCTGCACTGTCGATGCAATCATCAGAGTGCATGCCCGGTCGGTCAGCCATCATGATTGGATAGGTGCTTCCATGTGCATGGTTCCATGTACATGTGTATTTCCACGGTAAGTCTCCACCAGTTTTTCATATGCATCCCGCTCTCAGGTCATATGTGTATTTTCTCCGTTCCCACCTCGGTGTGGAGATCAGGGAAAAAGAGAAGGCCCCGGCGTTGAGATTGTGAACGAGAGGGCAGGAAGCCTTCATCCAGTTTGCTTCTAAAAAGAACGTCCTGCTTATCTGCCGGCCAATCGATGCTTAATCTTTCGACGCTCTCGTTACAACTTCAACGAGCTCCTCAAAAGCATGAGACTGAGGTGGCAAGTCCTCAGTATCTCCTGCTTCGACACTAACAACATCTAGTTCCTCGGAACTAGATGGCTGTAGTGTCTGTGCCTCAGTTGGGGTGGAAGTAACCGTAGCGTGTGCTTCCAAACCCTGAGAGAAGGCACTGGATCTGTCAGGTGAAGGCAGAGATAAGGCTGGGCCCGTCTCTAACCCTGCTGACAAATCCATTTGCAAACCCCAAGTCTAAAGTCTTCGCTGTGTCTCGGCAGCAGCGGGACCTGAACCTTGGGGAATGCGAGTCTGAGCGTCTGAAATAAAGAACACCAGGCGGGAACGGAGTGTCCGCAATAGAAGCACATCACAGTGCTCACAGCCAGCGCCCACAAGCACTGATCGTGCATGCTCCTCACCCAAACAAACAACACACAAAACGTGTGTCCCCACCCATTAAATAACGCGGGCAGGGGTGCACACACATTCTGAACTGCTGCTGCTTACTCGCCATAACTGAAAATATATAAAACAGACAAAAACAAATAGACAAAACAGTTTCACATAGAGCGCTTGTGAAGACACAGAAACTAGCACTGCTTTGTTTGGGCAGGCTTTATAGTTTCCTGGTTCATGATGTCACCCACCTCTGACATTCCGCCACACCATTGGACTGATTTTACATGTGCTTCAAGACATCATCACGCAAAGTGTTCCCTTAGCGTCAATTGACGCAGCGCAAGTTACCTTGAAAGGAAATCCTGACACTTCCCTTTTTGTAGACAATTACATTTTTATCAGGAGGACTGAGAAAGACAAATGAGATAATTATTTTCATATAACCTGTTCAAACAGTTAACATATCGCACTGAATGATTCGTTCGAGAATTTGATTCATCCGATTGCATTTGTTCTCGAGACAACAACTCTGTGATTCAAATGAGTCAGAGCGAGTCTCCAGTTAATAATTCACTGAATTCACAAGAACGGGTGATCCTCTTAGCTTGAGTGAGCATGCGACTGATGGCGCAAAAACTAATTAATTTAATTAATTAAATTAATTAACAAATTAATGCCCATGCATCTTCCCCATTTCAAATGATGTAAAACTAGTATGTTTACATAGCGTTCCTCTTATAATATTAACACATTTTGCCCTATGACGTCTTCCTCATTTCTATATACTATATGGTATATTATTATGGTTATTTTCACATGTTTGCACACTTGAACTATCAGTAATTATAGTAATTATAGAATTTGTCAGTGTAACCCCCCTCCAGATATAGAGGGTGTTCTGCCAGGCACAAGTGGATCTGCATCTCAAGAGATGTCTCACTGTCCACTCTGGATCTCACGCATCCAAGGTAAAGAGACATTAGAGGAACATCAGAGTTACTACTCCTCTCCTATTAACTTTTTTTTGGTTCTTACAAAATGATAAGATTGTCCTGCTGTTTTTATACCTATAGCAACAGCTGAATACGCTTTCAAGGGTTACTGTGGCACACACTCTATGTTGTTGTGTCTACTCTCTGCTAGTATTTCACATCATAGGGACACCGAAGTAGGGGAGGTTTTGACATCAGCTCTGAGCTGTTTGATCAATTTCCAAAAAACCTCCATTCATGGAGATCCTGATCATGGCTCTGCTCTCAGTACTGAGGTATGTTTCCACTAAATCTAACTTCCTACAAACTATGCTGTTGGGAATCTTCATATTCCTGTTTTAGCCTTTTTTATGAGAAGCATCATAAAACATACTTTTATCAAATGATTCATTCAGAAATATTCCATCTATTTTACCTTTTGATGTCATACATTACCATGTTCAGCATTTCAGGGAGCTCTTTGTGACCCATTCCTCCTCACTAACAGCCAACCTCCCCCAAAACCATAGTCATTCAATTTCCCAGAACTGGGCCTGATAATTCAAAAGGAAGTTGACTTTCTGCTTAATTTTCTAAATATCCTGTCTAGTCATATTGCTTTTTGCCAAGTCTATGCTGGCCTATAGTGAATCCAAACCTCACCAATAGCTTCAACTGGAGTCTTGAGATTCAAGATCTTATTATATTAATCCCACCACTTCAAAACACAAATGCTTCCACCATCCTCTACATCTTCCCACCATCCTAGCCCACACATTAACGTTCTGGCCACTTTCATGCCAGTCATTGATTATGGGGATGTTTTGTATAAATCGGCAACTACTAAACTTTTAAGCTCTTTGGATTCGTTGTATCACTGTGCACTTAGGTTTATACTAAATTGTAACTATAGTACTCACCACTGTGATCTGTACAACAGGTTGGTCGTCATTATCAATACACAGATGTAAACATAAATACCTTTATTTATAAATCAATAATCTTATAATCTTTGCTCTCTTACCCAACACAAACCTGTTGGAGTTTATTCTTTGCACTCACAGGTTTTGTATACCCTCTCAGTTCCACTTGCTCAAACTGAATTTGGAAACTTACCAAGCTTTTCGCGTATGCGGCACCCATGATTTACAAAATGACCTGAAATTGCAGACCCTGGTGTCAATGAATATTTTTAGATCTTTGCTTAGTGAGCTGTTTAAGGAAGAAACAATTTGTAAATATTTGTAATTGTTTTGATGATATGTTTTGAATGTCATGGTGATTTTCTTTCTTTCTTATTTATTTATTTATTTATTTATTTATTTAGTTAGTTAGTTAGTTAGTTAGTTATGATAATGTTGTGCTGCTCATCTTGTCCAGGTCACTTCTGTAAAAGAGATTTTTAATCTCAGAAAGTTGTATCTGGTTAAATAAAGGGCAAATGAAATATATATATATATATATTTAAATACTGTAAAATTATGTTTTTTAGAAGTAAAACTTGTTTCTGCCCTCTCCTGTACATCTTCTCATCAAGTTTAGTCCTGATGATTACCTCAGTTAAGAATGATAGCATCTATCCATCTATCTATCCATCCATCCATCCATCCATCCTGTTGTGTCCTAAAGTCAGAGACTTGAATCTAGAATTCACAATCCAATTTATACCTCAACTGAAAGTTTTATGAAACAGAAAAAAACAAACTACGCTCATACATGAACGCTTTAGGGTAGACTTTATGCTGCATTCCATTTACCTCGGAAGAGGGATGCATGAGCTGGAAATGAGGTCAAACCAGAGTTGACCACTTCCAGTATACAGGTTGGAAACTAAGATGGATGAGTCAAGGCAAACCTATGTTGTGCTTGCTCTTTCAGAATACAAACTCCTGAAGTCGGGGGTTGTTGCAGTTCCTCTAAGTTTCCCAGTTGCAACTCCGACTTGAGGGGGCATTCCAGTTATAGGGGGTTGCTTGTTTGTTTTTTCGCAAACAAAGCACTCATGTCGCTTCATAAAATTGAGGTTAAACCACTTGGGTTACATGCATTACTTTAATATTACCTTTCTGGGGCTTGAAATTGGTAGTTGCGTAGACTGTCAATGGAGGTACAGAAAGCTCTCAGATTTCATTTAAAAGATCTTTGTTTTCTGAAGATGAACAAAAGTCTTGCAGGTTTTGGAATGACATAAGGGTGAGTAATTAATGACAAAATTTTCATTTTTTGGGTGAATTTACCCATTAAGATTCTGCACATTTGTAATTTTGCAAGATCAAATAAGCAAAATTTGTGACATTGACCAGTAAGTGCTACTGTCAAAAAGGGGGGCATAACTCTAAATTCTCAGGTTAGTTTCTAACTTCTTACATATGTCTGATTAACTTATTACTTGCATGTAATTATTTATATGAATGTCATTGTGTATCTGTTTACCCTCTCTCCATCCATCTAACTGTCCAACCATCCATCCACTTTGCTCCAAGGGGTACCTTCTCTTTGCTATAATATTCTTTGGCACTCCATATGAGTAGAGTACCCTCATACAACATAGCCTTAAAAGCCCTCAACCAACGGGGACCCACAGAGAGCTGCTTTCACATCTGGAACCATTTATCTATCCAGGCGGCAAACAATACAGGCAGTATGAATGTAGGTCAACTTAAGGAGAGGTGAAAGGCACACTGTTTCTGGCTAATAGTAACACAAGCGTGACTCTGCACCCAATGTGCAGCTCACCTATCTGCAGTAGACTGACTGTCTCTGCATGAACGCAGCTCATGCAGTCATAGAACAGACTGGCCTAATGGTGGAGACACCATGACCAAAGGTACAAAGTGACCAGAGAAGGGTGCTGGAAATTCAAAACCTAGCCTTTTATGGAGGTGGGTTGTTCTTGTTAAATTGTTAGTTACCTTAACATAACAGTCCAGTGCAGTGTTGTTGTTAACTGAAATTAAATCTGAAGCTATGAAAATTGTTTTGTATTTAAATTGAAGTAAAGCTGGTTATTAAGAAATAAACATGTTTAAATTGAATAACAAAATTACTAAAACTCAAACTAGAAACTAACAAAGTTCTTTAAGTACAATAACCTCATAATTTGGTGGCAATCACCTTTTCAAAGAGCTGCTGCAAGGTTCATGATATAATATTCTCAAACCGTTTATGGTTTCATGCACTTAGAAGGCAGCCTAATTTATATTCAGTGTGATGACAAAGTATTGCTTTACACTGCAGTACCAGAAAGTTTGATTCTCAGAGATTAAAACACTCCCTGTCAAAGTCTGTCTGCGTCAGACCTCTCCAAAGAATACGCAGATCATACACATCCTGACTCATGAACAATACATGTCCTTTCATGATTTAGCTCATTTTCATTCAACCAACATGATTTATGATTTGGTAAATGCAGAGCATTACCTTGCCAGAGCTTTGCTTTGGGAATTCAATGCACCGACCATTCTGAACCAATTAATGGCAGGGTGGGGGTACAATACAGCACATCTGTTGGCAATATAGCCACAAACGTATAAAATAAATCAAAGCTGTCCCCGGTTTTGGGGGACATTGATGTTCTTTAGGAAGACTTGTGAAGCACTAACATTGTGAAAAAGAACCCTTAATTGTATTGAATTGTATTGTATATTAACCCTTTAGTGTCTTTAGTGACCTAGGACGTCATTCACTACTCTACTCCTCATACATTTTTTTTAAGTTAGACATCAATCTTCAATTAATTTATTATAAATAATAACAAAAATTTTTTTTAATACAATTATAATCCAATGCCTGTTTTCACATAATTTTTTGTAAACATTGTATAGGGTCGCTAATGACCCAAGATGTGTAACGGTGTACGTATATATTTTTTTGCACAACAATATTTAAATCTTTGATGACTGAATAAGTGCAACTGATTCCACAAGGTGTCAATGTCATGATACACAATGATGAAGTGACGTTTCACTCATAGTTACCGCAGGCAGAAAACAAAAGAATAGGAAGTATCATCAGCAAAATTTGAAATTGCTCAGCGTTTTACTGCAGAGCAAATACTGAACGCAATCAGATATTAGTGTCGCTATCACTTGATGGTGGATCTGGTGAAGAAGCTGTCAGCATTAAAAATATTGATTTTGAAGATGTTAAAAGTGATAGTTTTGAGAATATGTTAAATATGTTTGAGATCGCAAATATCAGCCAGATGATGAATGTACTGGGAAATGAACTCTGACGAGGACAGTGATGATGGTATAAAACATCTTCTCAAACTGAACCCTTCCAAGCTCCAAAAGGTAACAAAATATGTTTTATTTTATTCTTCTGTAATTGTTATTCTAATATCAGGAAAGTTTTATATTAACGTGACAGGTAGAGATCCATCCGTATTAGATATAGAGCCGGGTCACTAAAGACCCGAATATGTAAAAATGATTGGCGAAACATTCAAGCATTTAAGGGTTAAAAAACAACTGCACTTTCAGGTATAATATTAATGAAATTAAAGGACACTTAAATGGGTAGTTCTCCCAAAAATGAAAATTAGCCCATGATTTACTCACCCTGAAGCCATCATAGGTGTTTATGACATTCTTCTTTCAGACGAATACAATCAGAGTTATATTAAAAAATGGCTCTTCCAAGCTTTTTAATGGGAGTCAATGGGCATATTTTTTGTCCATCAAAGCGCATCCATCCATGATAAAAGTGCTCGACACGGCTCATGGGGGTTAATAAAGGTCTTCTGAAGTGAAGCGATGTGTTCGTGTATGAAAAATATCCATATTTAAAACTTTATTTACTAAAATAACTAGCTTCCAGCAGACGGCCGTACGCAAGTCGACTTATGCCAAAGATTAACACTTGGCGATGCCTTTATTAACCCACCGGAGCCGTGTCGAGCACTTTTATCATGAATGGATGCACTTTGATGAACTTCCAAAAAAATATATTGTACCCATTGACTCCCATTATAAAGCTTGTAAGCCAGGACATTTTTTTATAGAACTCCGATTGTATTCGTCTGAAAGAAGAACGTCATATACACCTAGGATGGCTTCAGAGTGAGTAAATCATGGGCTAATTTAAATTTTTGGGTGAACTATCCCTTTAAAGGGGCTATATGTAGAATTCAAAAACCTTTGTTATTAGCGACACAGGTGGTCGTTAAGTGAACTACAGCCAGCAACTTTCACTCGTTCACATGTAACGTACAAGACACTGAATGTGACTCAAGGCCCCCATATTCAGGTACTCAGGTTGAAGTTCTTTTTCGTTGGAAGTTGGAAATACCTTTGCAGCAACGTACTGTTAATGAACATCTCAACGCCATCCACACTGCTGAGAGTGATGTTTAGATGAAAATGTAAAAACGTGCTGTATGCTTTACTCTCAATAACAAATTTAACGCAAACACATTTTCATTTAATTGTAAATAACATGAAGTTAAACATCTGAGAACATTTTAATAATACATACATATGGTTGTTTTATACAGGTTCATTAAAGTGTTTTCAGACTTAATTGGCTGTTTCAATTTCAAGTTTAAACTACAAAAAGTTGTAGACTAAAACTAAGACAAAGACTGTGACTGAAAATAACAAGCCAAAAGTCCATGAAAACAGAAACTAAGAACAAACAAAACATAATACGTGTGACACCCTCAGTGTTTTGTATATGTTATGCATCGTACATTCATCATAAATGCTTTATTTAACCTCTGAACAGATGTGTTGGCAGTCGATTTGCTAAACAAAGCAGCTGATTTCTCCTCTTTTAGCTCCATCATGTTCTTTTGGCCCTCAAATTGTATGATAAATATATGCATCAACATAATAAACCAAACAAAGCAGTTTATTTAATTTCACAATTATAATGTTTTGGCCATGGTGAAGCAGTTCTCAATTTGCAATTTGGCCCTTTTTTCTTTCACCTTATGTAATGAATGGATCTCTAAGGCCTCCATTGCCCTGATCCGTAGCAATTTAGATGGATTCCAGGGTTTTGAATTTCGACTGCAAGAGCAGTTCCAGGTCACTCGTGTCACGGGGAGAGTCAGAGAACGAGACTACCTGCACGTCTGTCATGGCGCCACATGCTCTGTGTACACCCTGCTGAGACAGACGCCAGAAATGTCAGGAACCCAAGTGCTGAAGTGCTTTTGTAAGGGAAGACTTCAAGCTCCTAGTTTTAACACCTTTAACTACTGCCAACCCGCATCCGCACTGTGAGAATCCTGAACGTTGGCTGTATGCTGACTCATACACTGAAAAGATGCATCCCTGAATGAAACCTGAATATGACGTCCTGTCTTACATGAAACAGAAAATTTGACATCTTCTAATATTTTCATGTTTGATTTGAGATCTACAATTGTAGAGAAGATTTTCAGTGAATAACAATTCATTAATAATCTGAATAATCTGTTTCTCCCTTTAATTATATTTTTATTCTAAATGATGGTATTTATTTTCTGGGTGAACTAATCCTTTAACAGTAATAATAATAAATGATTACATTTATAAATTATAACAATAATTTATCTATAATATATTTATATATTATGATAATAAATATAATATTTAACAATACATATAATAATACACTTATTTTTATTCATAATAAACCAATTATAAATAATAATAGGCCTTAATAATATAATTACATAAAATATATTATAAAATAAAACATATATTACTGTTGTATTTTTTAATTAAAGATTTATGCGTAATTAAATTGGCAATAAAAGTAAAAAATATAAGAAATAGGTAAGTTCTTAAACTGTACTGATTGGATAATCTGACCATGACATAGTCATGGGATTCTTTTGGTCAAATGTTAATCATTCAGTAAATTGTTCATAATGTTTCTTCATTGAGAATATAACAAGACTAAATGCACAATTACCTTGAAAGATAAAACACATGTTTAGGTGGATCAAAACATTGTGTGGATGTAAAAACATTAACGAGAAGAGATTCCTTATAGGACGTAAGTTCATGTCCTGTGGCAGAGCAGAAGGGTTATTTATCTGTTATTCGACAGTTCTGTAATTATATAAGAAATCCTCATAAGCTCACAAGTGGAATACACCTACATTGAAATTAAAGGCAATCACAGTAATTGCCTTGCCGAGCTATTACTGTGAGTAACTGTGTAAAAACCGAGCACAGATGGAAGGGCCCTCAAGCCCTGGAGATACCCAGGTGTAGCCCCGGACCCTTTTGAGGAAAAGCCCCTCATCTTTATTATTATGTGAACCTCTGAACCCATGAGAAGTTTCCCTGTGAGACTCCAAACATAAAAGGGATAAATTGAAGACATGCAGGTGACTGAGTTTTACGTTTTTTTTTTCTTTTTTACTATAGTTTAAAATTAATGTGGGTTGACAGGGAATTTAGGAATAACGTCAGTAAGCACATTTGTTTATTTTATGCTTCAAATATTTGTACTTCTGTAATATCTGTATTCCAGAGAATTCAGCAGTGTCATTCACGGCTTTGATTCTGTCAGTGCCAAATCATGAGTGTTTGTTATACTTTCTCCTGCTGAAGCAACAGATGTGGTTTGATGTTTGTGACGTGCGTACTATCCATTTGTCTTTTGAAGATCCAGAGGCAACTGAGAGTCAGTGTCCTGACTGAAACTAGAGCGAAACATCTGGTGGAGTGTGAGTGACTAACATTGCCATCATTTTTAAAGGAAGTCAAATCATTCTCCTTTACACTCTGGCTGACTGTGTGATAACGAATTCATTGCAAGGCTTACTTTTGACTGACTTATGCAAGGTCTGGGTGTGTAATCATTCTATAAAAGCTACAGTATTCTAGTTATTGTGGTTGGACCACCAGAGCATACAGTTTAGTTCTGATTTCTGAGTTATATAAACGTTCAGTGTTCAAGAAACTGTTCCAAGCTTTTTACCTTCTATTTCATCCTCTTTAATGTAGGATTTTCCATATGTAATAGCACGGATTATGGACCGGGCCAATGGAGCCAGTTCCCAGGCTTCTGAAAACCAGGTGTTGCATTTACATTTTTGCATTTAGCAGACGCAAAGCAATTCATGAAGGAATCAACAATATTCGTGATATAAAGATTTATTTGACCACTATTAGGAAGCAAACCAGAGAAGAGGAGAAATGCAGATGTGTGTGTGTGTGTGTGTGTGTGTGTGTGTGTGTGTGTGTGTGTGTGTGTGTGTGTGTGTGTGTGTGTGTATAAAGGATATTTGAATAGAATTTATCTCTCCTCAATATAAAGCTTAAAATATACACAAAACAAAACATTTAAATTTTAAATTAGTGGCAAGCTCTTTTTAGCGTGTGTGTGTGTGTTTAAAAGATAATTTATGAATATAATTTATAGTAATATATTATACTTATTTATTATTAATATGATCTATATTATTTATACAATAATTGGTCTGTATAATTAACATGAATATAATTTATGAAAAATCGTACTCGGTTACTAACGTAACCTCGGTTCTCTCTAGAAGAGGGAACGAGTACTGCGTTTTATCAAAACGCTACGGGAAAAGTCTCTTTTCACGAAACACTGAAGCAAAAAATTATCCTTTAATTTTCATATATGTAAAACGCGTTGCGGCAGCAGCAGACAGCTATGGCGAGACGGCTTGCTCGCTCATTGGCTGCTCTGCGGCAACTGCTTAAGCCTATCGAGCGAGGCCTGGGATGACATCAGGCCAATGAGGGCGCTTCGCGCCCTCCTCGCCACTTCCCGCCGAAACGGGCGTGGCTTACCTCTATAAAAGGAGCTCGAGAAGGCTGACTCACTTGATTTTGATCGCCGAAGCGAACCAGAGTGAACCGTACGCACGGCAGAGAACGCAGTACTCGTTCCCTCTTCTAGAGAGAACCGAGGTTACGTTAGTAACCGAGTACGTTCTCTTACGAGAGTCCTCTCGTACTGCGTTTTATCAAAGCGCTACGGGAACCCCTTGCAAAACACCGTGCGTGCTGGGATAAAAACACTGATCACCGGAAGCTTTTTCAGGCATACAGTGCATAATCACCAGATTGACTCACACAGAGTCAGGGAATAAGGGTGAGAGCCTTAAATCCCTAAATTTTAGCGTCGTAGAAAAAACATGTCCACAGACGCAAGTATAATCATCACATAGACAGGGTAGGGAACCTGAACTAATGTGGAAAATGTGGGTCTTACACAGTTCTGCCCAAGATAGTCGGTAGCGCATAGCGCATGAGTTTCAGCGGTCTGATTAGACGGCTGAACAGATTACACCGACAAAAGCTTAGCCTGCAAGGCGGGAACCTCTAGGTTATAAAACCTGATAAATGTAGACGGCGAGGCCCAACCTGCCGCCGTACATATATCCTGTAGGGAAATCCCGCTGGACCAAGCCCACAAAGAAGCAACGCTTCTCGTAGAGTGCGCTCTGACTCCCAAAGGGCATGGAATGCCCTTGGCAGTATAAGCCAGCGCTATGGCGTCAACTATCCATCTGGATAGACTTTGTTTCGAAACAGCCATTCCTTTGGAACGTCCGCTGAACGAGACAAAGAGCTGCTCTGTCTGTCTGAAGACAGCAGAGCGGGACATATAAGCTCTTAAAGCCCTAACAGGGCAAAGAAAACTCGAGTCCCCTTCCTCACTCGATGCCGGCAGGGCAGCCAGGGATATAACCTGAGCCCGAAAAGGCGTGTTGAGGGATTTCGGCACATAGCCATGCTTAGGTTTGAGTATGACTTTAGAGTCATTAGGACCAAACTCCAAGCACGCCGGGCTCACAGAGAGCGCGTGCAGGTCGCCTATGCGCTTCACTGAAGCGAGAGCCATCAAAAACACTGTTTTGAAAGACAAATGTTTGAGGCTAATAGACTGGATAGGCTCGAAAGGGGCACCTTTCATGGCCGCTAGGACCGTAGAAAGGTCCCACAAAGGAACTGAAGGAGGTCTGGGTGGATTCAGTCTCCTAGCTCCCCTGAGGAAGCGGATGACTAAATCATTCCTTCCCAGCGACTGACCCAGCGTTGAACCAAAGAACGCTGAAATAGCCGCCACATACACTTTGAGCGTGGAAGGGGATCTGCCCTTATCCAACAGCTCTTGTAGGAAGGAGAGAACCTCCGTTACCTCACATTCGAGGGGTGAAATGCTCCGAGCTGCACACCAGCCGGAGAAAACCGACCACTTCGAAGCATAAAGCCGCCGTGTCGACGGTGCTCTAGCCTGAGTGATGGTATTCACGACTCCCTCTGTGAGACCAACGGGTATCCGTTGAGCACCCACACATGAAGGGACCACAGTTCCGGGTGTGGGTGCCAAATCGAGCCCCCGGCCTGCGAGAGGAGATCTCTCCTCAACGGCAGCGGCCATGGAGCGATATCTGCCAACTGCATCAGAACTGGGAACCATGTTTGGTTCTCCCAGAACGGAGCTACAAGCAGGACTGGGCATTTCGTTTCCCTGACCCGTTCCAGCACCTGTGGCAGGAGGGAGACGGGGGGAAAAGCGTATAACGGGCAGCGCGGCCACCTCCGGGACAGCGCGCTGTCGGTCTTTGAAAAGAACGCGGGGCAGTGCGCGTTTTCGCGGGACGCGAAAAGGTCCACCTCCGCTCTGCCGAATCTCTCCCACAACAGCCGGACTGTTTGTGGGTGTAGAGACCATTCGCCCGGGGGAACATTGTTCCTGGACAGTCTGTCTGGGCCCACATTCTGAAGCCCAGGTACATGCACTGCTCTCAGCGAGCGTAAGTTGTGCTGAGCCCATAGTAGGAGGCGTTTCGCCAGCCTGTACAGGGATATGGATTTCAGACCGCCCTGGCGATTTATGTAGGACACCACAGCCATGTTGTCTGAACAGACTATGACGTGTTCGTCCTTGATGCGGGGACAAAAACGTGTCATCGCGTTGTGCACTGCCAGCATTTCTAGGCAGTTTATGTGTAGGAGCTTTTCTCGTTCCGACCACAGGCCGAAGAACGGTCTGCCCTCGAGCAGAGCTCCCCATCCCGAGGTGGATGCGTCTGTCGACACCATCCTCACTCTCGAGGAAGTCCCCAGGCTTACACCTGATTGGTACCAGTCGTCCGCCGTCCAAGGCGCCAGGGCTGAAACACAGCTCTGATCGACCTTGAGGCGTAATCGACCGGTCGCCCACGCTCTGCGCGGTACCCGCGTTTTCAACCAGAACTGCAGCGGGCGCATGCGGAGCAAGCCCAGCCGGAGAACTGACGATCCTGAAGCCATGAGACCCAGCATCTTTTGAAACTTCCTGAGCGGGGTGACAGCGCCGCGGCGGAAAGACCTCGCCGCGCGCTGAATGATCAACACGCGCTGTGGTGACAGCCGCGCTGTCATAGACTGTGAGTCCAGAACGACGCCCAGAAACAAAATCGTTTGACTGGGGTTCAATGAACTCTTTGTCCAGTTGACTGTGATACCAAGATTCTCGAGGTGATCGAGTAAAATGGTTCTGTGCTCCACGAGCTGTGATCGTGATTGAGCTAGGATCAACCAGTCGTCCAAATAGTTCAGCACTCGCATGCCTCTGAGTCTGAGAGGAGCGAGCGCTGCGTCCATGCATTTCGTAAATGTACGGGGTGCTAGGGACAAGCCGAATGGCAGGACTGTATACTGGTATGTCTGACCCTCGAAGGCGAATCTCAAGTATCGCCTGTGGTGTGACGCTATTTGTATTTGAAAATACGCGTCCTTCAGATCTATTGACATGAACCAGTCTTCTCGGCGAACATGCGCGAGAATTTTGCTGGTTGTGAGCATTTTGAAACTGCGTTTCACCAATACTCTGTTCAACCGTCTTAGATCCAGTATGGGTCTGATACCGCCGTCCTTTTTGGGGACTAGAAAGTATCTGCTGTATAGCCCCCTTTCGCTTAGAGCTGGGGGAACGCGCTCTATCGCCCCTTTGCTTATCAGTTTTGATATTTCGGCTCGAAGTAGGTGAGCTACTTCCAACGAGACCGTAGTTTCGACGCGCGCTATGAAGCGGGGAGGGCGTCGACAAAACTGTAGCGAGAAGCCTCTCTTTATAATGCCTAGCACCCAGTCCGAAACCCCTGGGAGCGCTGCCCATGCTTCTGCATGGCTGGCTAGGGGCTGGATACGGAGCCAGAGGTGCTTCGGGGGATACAAACATAGGCGTTATGCCTGTGGCATTTGAGGCGGGGCACGCGCTTAATACAGCGGGCGAGACGCTCGTCCTCGACCTTACTACAGTGCTTAGCTGAGTGAGGGAGGACTGAGAAAGTCTCATAGGACCCATGTGAGCGAGTAGATGTGGGCTGGGAGCGGGCACATTTACTGCTTTGGGCGCGGCGTCTGCCTGAGCAGAGCGCGCACTCACAGTTCCCGTTTTTACAGAGAGCCTGTGATGTGTTAGACATAGTGTTCGTGGGCACTGGGAAGTGGGCACTCTCACTATGCTGGAAGCGCAACCGACCTGAGTCGATTTTATGTGCGCGGGCCCTACGTGTAGGGCTGTGCTTATGTGTAGTGATGGGCACTGAGGAGTGGGCATCGAGACTACATTTATAGCACCATCGGCCGTGGCCGGGACACCAGAAAATACACTCTTTTCGAGATTTATCTGGGTAGCCGTGAGAACGGCTTTTGTGTGCAGGCAAGCGGGCGGCAGTGCAGGCTTGCTCTCTGCAGAAAACACTGGAACAGTCGCAAACCTTGGGACTGAAACAGCGGGGCGCTTGGGTGGGAGGCCGGCCGCAACGGGACTCACACACCTGCGCTTTCCCAGGCTTGCTAGGACTTCTTCGGCACTTCCGGTTTTACCACAACCCTCGATCGCGGCCCGCGCGAAGAGGGGCGCCGGGCGCTGGACCGAGAGCGGGGCCTCGAGCTGCGCTGTTGTGGCTGCTGCGAAGAGGCGGCCGAAGGCGGGGGCTGAGGCTGAGAGCTCCGCGGGGTCCGTTTGTCACGAACCGCTGCAGAACCGGAGCGCTTCGGTAGGAAGTGCTTGAAGGCTTGAGACGCTTTCTGGGCCTCGGTAAATCTCTCCACGAACTCGGAGAGAGAAGAACCAAAAAGGCCGGTGGAAGACAGCGGGGCATCGAGAAACGCAGTGCGCTCGGAATCGGCCATCTCCGTGAGCGTCAGCCATAAGTGCCTCTCAGCGACAGTGGCGGAAGCCATACACCGTCCCATGGCTTGTGCGGCGGCTTTAGTAGCTCGGAGCGTGAGATCTGAAGCGCTCCTTAAATCCGCGATGCAGATAGCGTCAGGTCCCATCTCGTCCAGCTTACGGAGGAGATCACCCTGGTAAATCTGCAGCGTAGCCATGGTGTGTAGCGATGACGCGGCCTGCCCAGCGGCGGAGAAGATTCGCGCGAGCAGCGTCGACGTCATGCGGCAGGCTCTGGAAGGCAACACCGGTTTAGTCCACCGTCCAGCAGAGGGCGGGCAAAGGTGGGTCGCTATCGCCTGTTCCACCGGCGGAAGAGAGAGGTAGCCTCGGTCACTGGCATTATCCAGAGAGGAAAATGCGGGTGACACAGATGAGCGCGTCCGCGCAGAGTAGGGCGCGTTCCAAGCCTTCGCAACTTCTTCGTGTAACTCAGGAAGAAAAGGAGCGGGCTTAGATTCCGGAGAAGTGCGCTCACCAGGGAGGAAACTACCATCCAGCCGGGTTCGAGAGGGGGGCTCCGGTGCAGACCACTCGAGGCCGAGGCTCGCCGCGGCCAGTGCGAGTACCCGCATGAGCTCCGTCTCAATGTTGGCTCTCGTTGAGGGCTTGCGGGCAGGAGGCGCGAGATCCTCAAAGCTCGCCCAATCCTCGCTGCCTGAAGCTAGCAGAGAGCAGGAATCCTTCTCCCCCGACGCGGCCTCTGAACCGACTTCCTCTGATGAAGCGGCGGCAGACTGCGGGCGCTGAGCATCAGGAAGTGATTCGAGAGAGGCCGGTGAAGCTGGCGGGCGAACCGGCGAGCTTGGTCGGGCTGGAGCGGGTTCCGGGACCCGCTGCGAGCGGCGCTTTTTACGGCGCTTGGAAAAGGATGCCAGGCGAGTCCTCAGAGTCACCATCGGCAAAAGCTCGCAGTGAGGGCATCCGCCGTCAGCGAGCGCGAGCGCTGCATGGTCCTCACCCAGGCAGGAAACACAGATGACGTGCTTGTCTCCCTCGGTGAGTGGGGCTCGGCACGAGCCGCAGGAAGGCATCTTGAAAAAGACGCAGCTCTTTTAGGGGTGAGTGTTGCGAAGAACACACACACACACACACAGAAAAGCAATAATATGAAAAGGATATAGGCGTCGGAAAGCGCAGCAGGTACGGCTGTAGAAGGCGGCGTTGGCCAGCGGCTTCGAGGGCTCGTCCCGCTGATGTGCTTGCTTCAACGACGCTGCTTCCGTGATCCAGCGATGCGTGCGCTTCGCTGAAGAGATTAAAATCAAGTGAGTCAGCCTTCTCGAGCTCCTTTTATAGAGGTAAGCCACGCCCGTTTCGGCGGGAAGTTGCGAGGAGGGCGCGAAGCGCCCTCATTGGCCTGATGTCATCCCAGGCCTCGCTCGATAGGCTTAAGCAGTTGCCGCAGAGCAGCCAATGAGCGAGCAAGCCGTCTCGCCATAGCTGTCTGCTGCTGCCGCAACGCGTTTTACATATATGAAAATTAAAGGATAATTTTTTGCTTCAGTGTTTCGTGAAAAGAGACTTTTCCCGTAGCGTTTTGATAAAACGCAGTACGAGAGGACTCTCGTAAGAGAACTCATTTTTTTTTGGTCATTAAATGGTTTGGTAGCTTTTCTGTTGTATTTCATGACTAATCATTTATCAGTCCTCTACCTTACGCCATTCCCTTCATATTTTCATATAGAACGCCTTCCAAAAATCTTTAAGGCAGCACTATATCTGAGTCACTGTATCAGACTGGAGAGCAGTGGGAGATGCACGTTCCTCTCATATCCTGTGTTTAGTCTTACATGTGTAGTCTAAACCAGACTTGCCCTGACCCTGAACACTCATAGCTCCCATGGGAAAAGCAGCACCACTGAAGATTACATGCTGAATGCATCACATACCTGGGTACAGACCTGTAATTATATGAAAGTTGTTCACTGTTTGTCATCAGTTTTACACCAGGCTCTGACCTGTAGACCCACTCTAGTTAGTGTATAGCTTAATTCCTTTTAAAATCCACAGCTCATATGGCACAATGGAGATGCTATGTTGGACTGTGTTTGAGGTTTGGACGAAGCTTTTAACACAGGAAATGTTGAAATATATGGAGAAATTTGCCCTGATGCAACTTTGTTTTGATTAGCATTAGAGGCTTTATCTGAAATAATTATGTTTTAGAACAATAGCCTGAATAATACACTTCAGAGAGAAATTCACTGTTTCCTAAACAATACTCACCAAGTGTTACCACATTTGGTAAACACTCTTTTAGAACAGATTTATCTATGTTGCTTTATTGTGTTCATGGATTTATGGTTAATTACACATAAAAGAGGAGACACTAAGGCACAACTTTAGCCACAGTATTTAAGGACAAACTAACAGATGCCAAATGATCTAAGCGTATTTAAATGTGAAGTCAAAATGAACTAAATACCATTATTGAGTACATCAAAAAATCAGTGATAAAAGAAGTGGCTATACACTATGTAGGACTTTCTTATGCCGGGTTCAGACTACACAACATTTTTGTCTGTTACGATAGTCACTGTGTCAGATTATACGATTTTGACTCTGTCGACCAATCATCGCTTATCATCTTTAACTACGTGTTTGATGTCATCGACTGACTGACTTCCATAAACAAGAACATAAACAAACAATGGCTACCAAAGCGCTGTGTTAGCTTAATGCTAATTCCAGTACTCACCAGGTTGCAAAGCGCCTCCGCTATCGTTTGCCAGCATTTATCTGTTTTTTTACTCTGTCGCGGTAGTAGCCTGGTACAGTAATACCAAACTCTGCTACTTCGCTTTGCTTCGTAGACAGAGTCTGGCATGGCATAATTGAAAAGTGTTTTCTTTCTCGCTTGTCTGAAGTTTAAAATCATTGGTTACCTATAAGCCAATCACATAACGTTTGGTTATGGCGTGTGTTATGCGCATGCTCAGCCGCATCTAACTTCCACTGTAAACACATGTATGATGCGAAAACAAAACCATCGAGCGAAATACCGCAGTGAACATGGCTGTGAACGACTTTTGCAGAGTATGTGAAGTAAATCTACGCATCCACGGTACAATCAGCGTCTACGTCACGGCTCTCAGCCCGCCCTCTGTTCGTTGATTGGCCGGCTGTTTTCAGGCCGGAGGAAAACGGAAAGCTATTACGCTGTCTCAGACTGAGTACAGAAGCGAAATGAAATTGAGCGGAAGTACGAAGTCTGACGTAGTCAGGCTATCGCGGTAGTCCCTTGAGGAAACATCATGAAGGCAGTAGTATTGTTGCCATAGCTCCACAAACCTTTCCTCCATTGCATAATTCCACCTAGCAGCACTTTCTTTTCGCCATGTTTGAAAGCGGAAGAGCTTCTGTGCTCCTATTGGTCAACGTCACAGATGTGACAGAACCAATAATGGAGGACCGAAAAATTAAACATGCTTGTCTTCCTGCCAGGATGTCGTGGAGCGTTGCACACGGCGTTAGTTGTCGTCCACTATGACACACTATATGAGATCCCAACGCCCATTGACTTTTACGAATCACCATGACACTCTCGCCAAAATCAGGCTGATATCGTGTAGTCTGAACCCACCATTACTCTCAGTGAGTCTTGGTGGATCTGCAGGCAGGTATAGTTCAAACTGCTGAAAAAAAAAAACTGACGTAAAAGTAACTTAAATTTTAAGTACCGGCCGAAGTGCCGTAGTGTACCTTTAAATTTAGTCTTCAACATTAAAGGGATAGTTCGGCCAAAAATGATATTAAACCCATGATTTACTCATCCTCAAGCCGTTCGAGATGCATATGTCAATCATTTTTCATACAAACACATTTTCAGTTATTTTAGAAAATGTCTTAGATCTTTCAGTGGTTATAATGTCAAGTTATGGGGTCCACCTCATTCAAGTCCCAAAATGTGCATGCATCCTTCACAAAAGTAATCCATCCGGCTCCAGGGGGATAAACAAAGGCCTTCTGATGGTAATCCGTGCGGTTTTGTCGTAAAAATATACATATTTAAAACTTTATAAATGAAAATAACTGGTGTTTGATTTAGCTATACTTCGTTCTACGTCACGACGCTTACTACGCTACGTCCTACGTCATACGCCAGCATCCATCTCCCGTGAACGCGCGTCGACCGTTGCCGGAAGCCAGTTATTTTCATTTATAAAGTTTTAAATATACAAACGACAGAGCTATTAGCCTGTTGGAATCAACGTCACATTCATTTACAAGGGATGTTAATGCACTGATGATCATGGCAAAATGATTTCATCGATGAGCAAATGTTGGAGAAGAGCATTATAATTGGGCATAAGCAAAAAAAAAAAAAAAAAAAAAACTTTTGGATTTAGAAAATATGCCAGATCGTAGTAATCTGCTGCACCACAAACTAGCAGAACACAAGATGCGATTTGTGTTCAGCACAGAATTTGAGGATTTATTTGTACCATTAGCGTATATAATATCAATTTGTGAAAGGGGTGCTAAATATTAATATAATATCTCAAATATAATATTTCAGATTACAAAGATTAAGATGGATAATTCATCAATTAATTATAAAATGGGATGTCCAGTGCTAAATCTTTTGCTTAGAGTGAAACAAGACACAAGGTTCAAATCCCAACCTCCCTCCAGCCACGTGTTCTGTTGCATGGATCTTCTCCAGCACAAGGAAAAGTTTACTTTGCAGCAGTTGGCACAGTAATTAAGGACACATTCTGTGCTGCTTATATGGAGCCAGTTAAATGTGCTTCTGGCACTAATGGCCTGATACAGTAATGATCTAGCGGTTGATAAGTCAATAGCAACACTAAACCATGATCCACATTTGCATGCTTTATAATACGACTTCCTCTGCCACTTCCCCCTTTTTCTTTTTGTAAATAAAAACCGCATGAATGAAAGAATGTTTGTTTTCAGGTCGGCCTTTTTGTTTATTTTCCCAGAGTTTGTGTAAGTGAGAGCGAGAGAGAAGGAGACTGTGATACTGCAGGCTGCTATAACTCAGCTGAGCTACAGGAAGAGGTGAAACTACTGGGACGCAGCATGTAGCATGAGTAGCTCAATCACTCTATTTTATAGCAACAGCAGGAAATTCATTCTTATGGCTTGAGTGGGTTAATGGCCTCATACAGATTACTTGTGCAACACAATTTCGCTTTTTTTGAAATGCTTCTACAGAAACAAATGCAAGTCCCAGAATTGATTATACATAATTTTTGCCGGCTGTGTAATGACCTGAAATTAAAGACCAATGTTTGAGGTACTGAACACAGTCAGCAACATTTGGCAATTTTTGAGTGAAACGTGTACAGTAGTTGGCCAGCAGGGAGGCGGAAGTATGTGACTGAGCCTTTGAAGTCCTCTTGCAGTGGCTTTGACAAATCAGACCAACGTCCTGTCTTGTTCCTCCACAGTTGGGTCATGATGGGTAATCCCCAGCCATCTACCCACAAGGAAATATTTCAGAAAGTGCAAACACACTCTACTAGAGATGCTTTTCATCCTGTCAGACAAAACATTTCTAGTGGTCTATATCTGTTTCTAGAACAATTTCCTATTGTCTGTTGTAAAGTAGGATAAAATTATGTGACGGCAAATATTGTAAGATGTAAAAGACTATAGAATGTTTTAGCACAAGTACACATAAAAAAATATATATATATATTTACATTTAAAAAAATGTTTAACACATTACAGCACAGTCTATTGCATGTTCTGGCAACACTTTTTTATTTTGATAGTCCAATTTAGACATTCTACTAACTATAAATTTGCAACTATGTCAACTAACAGTCATTATTAGTATTAGAAGACTGTCTGTTTAATATCTGATAACATTTTATTTTCATGGTCCCCCAACAGACGTTCTACATGTCATCTTATTTAACACAGTCTCACCCCCAAACGTCACATACTGACGCGTCTTGACCATACGGCAACATACGACGAAAAGGGTACCCCTAAAACGTCCATATGTGACGATTCGGGTTATGGGTAGGTTTAGGTATGCGTTAGGGTACCGCTAAGAGGCGCTGCTGGTGCGCTTATGTCTTCGTCTCTTATGGACGTTTTAGGGGTACCCTTTTCGTCGTATGTTGCCGTATGGTCAAGACGCGTCAGTATGTGACGTTTTGGGGTGAGACCGGGCTGTCTTATTCTACAAACCCTTACCCTAAACATAACCTAACAGCCTACTAATATTCTATTGAGAGTTACTACTTTTATTTGCAAAATTATACATCACAAATTTTTCTAAAGTAACGCTGTCCAACAGCGACAGCCGCAGGTAAAGTTACAGCAGGAGTCCGCATCTCTCTATCCTCTCCTGAGCCTATTGAGTTTTAACAGACTCCCTAAAGCATGAGGTGGGAGTGATGGGGTGTAATTGAGAATGAATGGGGCAATGCCTCCATCGCGCTATCATTGGATATGATTGGTTATGATTGGTTTGTGCTATAAATCCCACCTCATTTTCATGCACATCTGCAAATCGGTCTGAATGAACAAAATTATGGCGTTAATGGGAAGACTAATTAAAAAGTAAACAACTCAGCCACTTAGATATCACTGCTTTATGTGACGTCAAAATCAAATCAAAATGGCCAGAAAAAATGATGATTGTGTTTTTTTTTAAGTGAGCAATCAGCTTGGTAAACATAAGTTGACTTTTAAAAAGAACAGCTGCAAATAAAATACATTGTTTAAATTGTTACTGCCTTTAGTTGATATTTTGGAATACATGTAAAAAAAAAATCTAATTTTAATGAATTTTATTCTTGGTTCTAATAAAAAGAACATTAATGAACATTAATTGTATTTGGTTTCTCTCTTTTTATTTTGATGTAGCGTTTATTTAACCAGGAAAATGTGACAACATTAAGTGTAACTGGGACTTAAATTTACATTAGATTTATTTATTCATTCATTCATTTTTTTTTTTTTTTTTTTTTTTTACCAAGGACTTTGCCTCCTCATTTCAAAACACCACTGCACGCCTACAAAATGGCATTATTAGCACACAATTTAACAGGATCAGTTCAACATGTACTTGTTCCTGTCATCCAACAGGTTAAGTTCTTTGCAGTGCTAAAATTACTAAAGAAATTATATATATAAAAAAAAAATAATAATAAAACACTTGCTATTGGCTGTATCTCAAAGTCTGAGCTGACTTACTTCTTATAGAACATTTGGGGTACACTTGCCAAGGTTCCATCCAAGGTGAAATAGCTGTTGTGCTATTTGTCAATATTCGCAAGTATTGACAGAATCATTTTCTAAACCAAAATTGCATTAAAGACTGTACAGATACAAATTACAATTAAATTACAAAATTAAAAGAAAAAGACCACAATAATAATAATAATAATAATAATAATAATAATAATAAATGTATTAGCAAAGTACAAATATAATTTTTAATATTCTCATATTGAGTGAGGCACCATGGTAATCCGATAAACAGTAAACAACTGTAATAAAATATATGAATAGACAGGAAGTCTATTCCTGGAAATTGCATCCTTTTTCTTTGCCCTAAAATATCCTTGAAATAAAAAAAAACTATAATTCCAGCCAGTTGTCCTGCTAACCGCTAAGATATTGGGGGGAAATGCATGTCATATTCTATTTCAAATGTAATACCGTGACCTTTAGTTCTTGAACAAAAGACTATTAATGAGAAAATTAGATTTTCCATGTTTCTGCAGGCATCCTTCCTGTGCTGAATGTGTGTGTGGAAGTAGAACTTAGAAACACTCTCAGTCAAACCTCAGTTAGATCCAGCTGAATTACCAATCCAGAACGGAGACCCCTACACAGTCCCACCCATGTTACTCCCCTACGGTCATGATCGGGTTTTTTTGTTGGGTGGCCATCCACACACATCTGTTGTGTCGGATGACACACCAGGTGAAGAAGAGGCTGCCCTAGCGCTGATCACTGGAGATGACACAATGCATTCTTATGCACTTGTGAAAACAGCCTTCGCAAGCTTCCTTTCCATTTTTTGACATTAAAGAGAGTCATTTCAGTCCATGTTGTTGGTTGTCAAGGTACTTCTTAAAGGGGCAGTTCACACAAAAAATACAATTGTGTCATTTACTCACTCTCATGTATTCTTTATGTAACCTGAATTACTTACTTTCTTTCATGGAACTCAAAGGGAAGTGATCAAAATGAGGTGAAAGAGGCATAAAGGTTTGGAGTGGTACTTGATGGATAACTGTCCCTTTAAATGTTCTGATGAAAGTTGTGGTTGCCATGGCTGTGTTGTCAACAACACTTTTGATACAAGTGTGTTGTCATCCAAAATTAAGGATCTTGGACAAAATCAAATAGAACAGCTCTGATAGAACATCCCTTTATGAAGTTTGTTTATAGCTCAGATAGTAAGAGGAATGGACAAGATGTGCTCTTTCTTTGAAGCTCCTCCATTTTATTTAGAAGATTTAGCAGATCCTTCCTGCATTAAATGTCCTTCTAATAGTTTTTATACTAGTTTCTGAATGAGGAACACCAGGGTCGAACAGGCTGTTACCTCATACTGCATGTGAAAGTCTTGTAGAAGATTAAGAGATAGTTCTAAAACCCCTAAAGACATATGATGTCATGGAAGTATTGTTGAGCTCCCACTAATTCACTTGGTCTCCAAACCTGACCACCCTCACATACAAAGCTTCAACTCGTCAGCACGTTTCTTGGGTGATGATTACTCATTTGCAGTTGGCGGAGGCTCATCATAGAATCTCATCTTTGCCCTTCAAAAGACAAACTCATTTCCTCCAGGGATTTCTAGGAATAAGAAAATTCAAATTTGTTTTTGCATCTGAAACGACTGTTTTTATGTTGAAAACATAATGCTCTTATGCTCTAATGCTCTTATGTAAATGAATATTGGTGCCCAATTCCGATTTGTTAACTATATTTTTGACGACCAGCTTACATCTTCTTTTAAAAGTGACCCATATACGATATCTGAATTTACACTATTGGCGAAACAACCCAAGATAGATGTACTGACCTGGAAAGGCAGAAAAGAAAGTAAAATGGCGTGATTTGCAATGGACGCAGACAAAATGATAATTCAACCTTTTGCTTTCCGCACCATCTTTAAAGGTTAGCAAAACATTGGGTTGAGCCTTCGTCCTCCATTGCCCCATTGAAAAGAGTCGTGTGATCGCAGTTGGTGTCCACCTGATTTGACGTCAATTCTCCACCAATGCTTTTTTCCTGCGTGGGTCATATCCGAAATTGGGTCACTCGAACCATTTAATGTAAATGCGGCTTAAGACCATTTTTGTCAGTATGGAAGTGTTTCTTACTCATGTTGCAATCCCATTTACATTTAGGGATTTTCTTGCTCTTTTCTATTTTTTACATTGGATAATTTTATTGAGATTTTGCAACTAGACAACAACGACCTTAAGATCAACCTTATGATCAGGTGACCTTATGACCCCTACAGTCAAGTCAAGTCAAGTCAAATCAAATCAAATCAAATCAAATCAAATCAAATCTAACCTAACCTAACCTAATCTAATTTAATGTAATCTACTCTAATCTAATCAATTAAAATCAAATCAAATATAGGAAGATCTGAGTTGGTTGGAAGTGTGAATTGGTTAATTGGTATCAAAGTCCCTATATTCTGTAGTCTTTGTTGGTATCCAGTTAATAGGCACAGTGAATCTAAGAAATCAAAAAACACCCTTTCAAATTGCAGATAAAAATTCTTTGAAATTCAGCAACTATTAATGTGACTGTTGTACTTAATGTTGAGTATGAGACAAACTTTTGTGAATGTTGCATTGTTTTGCTCAGACAAGTAACAAAAAGAAGGTGTATATTCATGAAGAAGGATGCTTTGTGTATGATAAGAAATGGTTTGCGAGACATGTTTAATACAGATGATATAACACTTCGCATGGACTGTGGAACCCCCAAAAAGAGAAGGAGGGTGTATAAATACGTCTATTTAAAAATACATAAAGTGTTTTAAATGAGTCTATAAAACAATATTAATTTAAATGAATTCAAAATGTAAAAAAAACATTTGAAATGAATGAATGAAGGCTTGTTTTGTCCAGAGTTTCTCTTGAATGAATGATTCAATGATACTTCAAATACATTTGAACAGTCACTTGTCGCCACCTACTGGCATAACAATGTAATAGATATGAAGCGTAACATTAGTTTCAAAGGTCATTTTATCTCAGTACTTTCATTATTATGTTTGCAACACATAAAAAGCAATACTTGTGAAGCTGTTTCAAACATTTGGTTACTTGACCGCTGCTCTCTCTGGCTCAGCAGCAGAACGAAAGCAAATCTAAATATTCAGGTGTGATTGTAATTTCAAAGGTTTAATAGACATAGCAGAATCATTGTCATTTAGGTATAAGACTGTGTGTGTTTGAATCGAGATCAAGATTTTTTTTTTTGATAATTAATCATACATACATACATTTGGGCCTATAGCCTATGTATTTTTGTATGTCATATTTGTACCAGACCTCAAAAGTAACCCAGGCCTGGGTTAGAAGACAACTGTAACACAGAATTCCTTATTTGCAACTTTTGCTTAAGCAGACTGAAACTCAGTACAAATACAAAATTGTGGCATATGTGTCATTAAAATGGAAAATGGTCAGTCCAAAAAAAAAATGCATGAACAACCAAAACAATGATACTGTATATATGATGTCATGTTCAGCCCACCTCTGCTGATAGATGGCGGCTGCCTCACTGGAAAAGGCTACTGTTGTGATTTAGATAACAATGTGTGAAGTGCGTAGTATAACAAAGGGGATTGCATGACTTCATGAAAAGAAGTCAAAATTAAAAGAGCATGACAGAAAGAGCATAGGGCTTGCTGATACATGAAGATATATCAGTGTTAATTTAGTTAACATGGATTGCATTTAAATTTTAATGTGTGCACAGTGTGTCAAATCGCAAAACTGCTCCGGTCAACTTTCACCCAGTTCTCACTGTTTTATTGACCATCTGTACTTCATTGCACAAAGAGTAGAAAAGCTCTCCAGCAGAATAATGCAGTGCACGGTTTGGTTGTCTTTGTACATATTCAGACACACAGAGTTTGTTTTTTGTCACTGTTTGCGGTTCGTCAATGCACCAGTGCCTGGGGACGTGCTCTTGTCTTGACAAAAAGATAGAAAGAGTAATAGAAATGGAAAGAGCATTTATCCTCTGCAGGTGGTATCCAGGGTTGGCACATATACTATGAATTAATGCTACAAGCATTACTCAATATGTACTCCATGACGCCTGGAGTGGAAAGAGAAAATCAGATTACTGGAATAAAGAGTTAGAGGTTCCCAGTAGGTTTCAGAGAAATACGGGGATATACTGTACATTAATCAAAAAACAAGATCTGACATGTATCCTGGTTTTCAGGGTGATCACATTTTTATTTAGGTATTTGCATAAAGTGAAGCCTACAATAGACATTGAAACTTACAGTATGTTTTCACAACAATTCCATATTTTGATATTCTACGAACTTTAAAGGTTCATTTTTAAAGTTGTCTCTGCAGTTGTTAATTCATAAAAGGGTTTGTTTTAAATGTTGTCAATGTTGATATTGTATGTTTCAGTGTCTATTCAAATGTACAGTGTATGCTTACAATATCTTTCTATGTAACTATCACTGTACATTTATCAGCATATTATGTTTTTATATTGGTGAGAAGTGATTAGGTATAGGGAATGGAGCTATCTGCTCATTTATGCAAATGTATTTATAGTTACTCTTTATTTTAACTTGATGTTGTTACAGTGTAATTACACAAATAAGTACTGAGTCATATTCATTAACTATTTGTAATTACTATAGGGTTAAGGTTAGGCTTAGGGTTTGTTAGGGCTAGTTGCTTAAGTTATTTATTTATTTATTTATTTATATAGATGGATGGATGGATGGATGGATGGATGGATGGATGGATGGATGGATGGATGGATGGATGGATGGACAGGCGGGCGGATGGATGGATGGATGGATGGATGGATGGATGGATGGATGGATGGATGGATGGACGGATGGGCGGACGGACGGACGGACGGGTGGATGGATGGATGGATGGATGGATGGATGGATGGATGGATGGATGGATGGATGGATGGATGGATGGATGGATGGATGGATGGATGGGCGGATGGATGGACGGACGGACGGACGGACGGGTGGATGGATGGATGGGTGGATGGATGGATGGATGGATGGATGGATGGATGGATGGATGGATGGATGCTGTTAGCATGTCCATACTTTTCATCAGATCCAAATCCATCAGACCTGGAAATTGAATAAATCTGCCATTTTCAGGTTGTAATGGTCTTCTAAAAAAATAATTGTTAAATAGAGAATAAACTAATAATTGATTTTAAAAAAGGTTTGTGCGTTAAACCAATTTTGATACAATGTCAACTTGATTTGATTAACTAGCACAGCAACAAACACTCATGCATTAATTTCATAGGTTTAAAAAATGATTTGTTAAACTCTTTTTTTTTTTTACTTAAGCATTGATTTGATTTCCCATCATAATCAAACAAAATGCAATCTGTAAAAACCGCTTATCTTTTTGTGTGAATTGTATCACCATCCTTAAATGTTTGTCTGCTGTTCGGAAGAACAGATAAGGACTTTTGAAGGAAGTTTGGCATTAGAAACAAAGAGCTATTAGATGCTTAACAAAGCTTTTGAAAGCATTGCCTTGTTTTGCAAATGGTTTAGTATTAGCGCTGTATAGTCATGAGCTGTATAATTGCTATGGAACTCTTCCATGATTAAAATTTAATCTAAGAAAATCTGGAGGTAGGCTACATCTTATCTCTACATTTAATTCTGTGTTCCTTCCTTGTATGAGAAATCATTACATGCTTTGAACTCCTCCAAAGGGAAATTAATGCCTTTAATTGAAACCAGATCCAACAAGTTACATCACGGTGTTCAGTCTACAATCTAAAGCATTGTCTTGGGTAGATCTTAATATGGTTGGAAGGGAGGAAGGTCCAGATTTCCTTCCGGTGAACAGGGTCCCATCACAGGTAGAGCAAGTGAGAACAGATCCAGATGTGACAGTACCGTCAGCAGCTGAGGCTCCTCTGCTGCATCTTGCATCATTCCCTGAGGGATGAACACTCACACTGGGGTGAAATGAGGGCAGTCAGGGCAGTATGGTGAAATTGCTGCCATGTTTGGAGAGAGGAAACAATAAAAAAAAACTGTAACAGCCATTAAGAGACAGCAAGATTGTGCAATGAGTTGTTACAGTTTTTAATACTTCAAACATAATTATTTACGAAGCAACACTACATTTTAAATATTTCATCACGTGTATCTTTAGTACAAGTGTATTTCATATTACTGCATAGCAGATTTTTTTTACTTGTTTTAAACAAGTTAAAAACAACTGAAAAAAAAAATGTGCCAGTGCAGTAAAACAAAATACTATGGAAGCTTGTTTCCACCACAGAATAAAATTATTTCTCGCAATTTTCTGACAATTATATCTCGCAATTGCAAGTTATAAAGTCAGAATTGTGGGATATAAACTCGCAATTCTGACTTTTTTATTGTGAGTTTATATGTCACAATTCATTTTTATATGTTTATATCCCAAAATTCTGACTTCTCTGAATTGTGAAGTTATGAAGTCCAATTCTGAGAGGAAAAAGGTCATCTCACAATTCTGACTTTATAACTCGCAATTGTGAAATTTGGACTTTAAAACTTTGACTACACAATTCTTAGAACAAATCTGAATTGCAAGATGTACACTTGCAATTGCAAGGGGAAAAACTCAGAATTGTGAGATATAAAGTCACAATTACAAATATTTATTTTTAATTTTTTTATTCAGTGGTGAAAACAAGCTTCCATAGAAACAAGCTTCCATAAAGTACACTTATATTCAAGATACAATCTAATAAAAGAGTATTGTTCAGTGTTGCTTCTCAGTTAAATATATATGGTTTTAGATTGCATTTATTGTTTTTAAGACATTTAATTGGAAAAGTAAAAATGACAAGAATATGAACAGCCATGAAATCAAATCTATCTTTTCAGTAGCTGTCAGTAATAAATACTAATGTCAGCTCAAAATTTGGTAGATTAGATTGCAAGTGATTTGTGTGTCTCGATATGGCTGTATTCCTGAGTGATGATGATATATTAAACTCAGAGTCTGGAGAATACTACATAAATCCTATTCAAATTGGTCGCCTCCTCATTCTCTTAGGGTGTTGCTTCTGATTTGCGGTTGAAGTAAACAGGATGAGAGGTTGATTGAGAAGCTCTGGCCTTGTTATCAGTATGTGTCTGTGTGGGTAGAACTGGGGCGCCAGACGACAGGCTTTGTGTCCCAGACAAGCCCTCATGTGTTGTGACGTCAATCTTTACACTTTCTCTGTGACAGTAACCTGCTGCTGCAATTGGTATTAACAAAAAGTAGCTGATGTCACTAAGCTTTAGCTATTATCCAAAAATATTGAAAGATTTTGGTATATGTGAAAAGTTTGGCTCCACTGCCACTGTGGTTTGGATTAGTTGGTGACAGTGTGCACTATGCAGTTGGATCAATATTTAATTGTTGTTCTAGTAAACTGAAAAAATGTGCTTCTTGATTTGTGTAAATTCTGTCCTGGCACATTCCAGATGGTTTTGTGATGCATTTTGAAATTATGGTTTCAGCTGCTTATCGAACAGAGCAACATAAGAGAAGAAAAGAACAAGTGTTAACCACAGGTTATTTGGATGCAATGGATTCAAAAGGGGACACTTGCCAAAAGAATGTGAAACATAACAACAAGCTTAAACCACGCAGAAACGTACTGAATACCATATAATATATTAGTAATAAATATTACTTTACAATGATATATTATAGTTAAATATAATAATATCTGATACACTACCGTTCAAAATGCGATCTGTAAAAACAGTTTAACTTTTTGTGTGAATTGTATCACCACACTGTAAAAAATTTGCTGTAGTTTTGCAGCTGTTTGCCAGTAACTTACTGTAGATTTAAATTTATGTTATTTACTGGCAACAGTTTGTTCAAAGTTAAATGAACATTAAACATTAACAAGTCTTTGTCTTTAAAGAATAAAATTATAAAATAACAATCTAATGCAAAGCATTCTGGGAACCAGAAATCTTCATCAAACTTTTTCTGTTTTTTTCCTTCAGATTTTGGTTCCCAGAATGCTTTGCATGAGGATGTTATTTTAGTTTTATTCTGTAAAGATAAAGACTTGTTAATGTTTAATGTTCATTTAATTTTGAACAAATTGTTGCCAGTAAATAACATAATTTTAAATCTACAGTAAGTTACTGGCAAGTGCTACTGTAATTTCTACAGATTTTTCTAACAGTGCATCCTTAAATGTTTGTTTTATCATGTCTGCTGTTCAGAAGAACAGATAAGGCCTTGCGAAGGAAGTTTGGCGTTTTTTGCGTACAGACGACCACATTGTCAAAATGATCCCAGTCCAAAATTGCAAAAAAACAATTAAAATCGCTGTGCTATGCATGCCACGCCAGTAGTTGGTGATGTCACTTTGGAAAAAAAAACTATGCTGTAGTATGTAACACGTAATACGCATGTGCATAACGTCACCGTTTTCACAAATTCCCGTTTTTGTAGTTTTTGCTGTTGCCGTGTCAGTGAATGGCCAAAAAGGCAATTTTTTTCGTTTTTAGACAACAGTGTCATTTAAATGGCCCCCTAGTATATCCATGAGCTGTATTAAAGCTCACATGATCAAAACTTAGTTCATTTACACAACAACAGTGTTTTGAGGGCCTAAAATGCTAACTTTTGAAAACTAGTTTCAAAGTGCAAGTTTTTGAAAACTATACCGTTTTCGTCTTACGCATGCATATTATGTGTTCGGTCTATAGGCGCGTAGTGTTTTTTCTAATTGACATCGCCAACTACTGGCCTGGCAGCATTATACAGCATTTTAAGTTGTTTTCGCGGATCTGTGTGAACGGGGATAATTCGAGGATCATGGGCATCACAACGTTGTCTTCTGTATACATGAAAAACATTTTTTGTACGTTGTTGCGTAAACTTCCCTTGAATCTAAAGAAATCTAGATTGACGTCACCTGTCAGCACATGGCAGAGGTGTGGACTCGAGTCATGTGACTTGGACTCGAGTCAGACTCGAGTCATGAATTTGATGACTTCAGACTCGACTCGACAAAATGTACAAAGACTTGCAACTCGACTTGGACTTTAACATCAATGACTCGTGACTTCACTTGGACTTGCGCCTTTTGACTCGAGAAGACTTGCTACTTCCCATGAAAACTGGGGAAAAAACGTTCACACCCCGCTCTGTTTATCTGCATCTGTGAAAAAATGTGCACCACCTGTATGCATGCAGAGAGCGCGCGCGCTGCCTGCACGACATCCAATCACTGTAGTCCCACGTTGTTTTGATTCGACAACATCTAGGCAGGCACATTGCAAGACAACCAATGAAGCGCAACAAGCACAACGCATGCTACGAATTTGAACGAATGATAAGCACCTTATTGGATGTAGCCAGGGGGGCAGCGTTTCATATTATGTTGAAGCTTCCCCGGGCGGCGCCATTGGCTATCAGACCATCACCTGCTGTTAGCATCCCATTGACTCCCATTCATTTTGGCGTCACTTTGACAGCGAATAACTTTACATCTGAGGCGTTTAAAGACTCCATTTGTCCATTATTTATTTCTAAAGAAACACGAAAATGTATAAAAGGCTCCATTACCTTGTATCTTACGTTATGGCCCCGTAGAAGCAGTTTTTGTAAAAATAGGCTAACGATTGCGTCATACCAACGCGACTCTCTGTCGCACAGTAGAGAGATTACCGTATGGACAGGAGGAGAAGCTCGCTCGCAATCGGGGGGACGTGGAGACAAAATGGCAAAGTAATTAATCAGAATACTTAGCAAAAGTTTCTCCTGCTCCAGCTCATGGACACCTCCTACTCACACTCTCCGTCTCTGCAAGTTTCGGAAGGGAATGATTCAGATTTCGCTTGGCACAGCTACTAGAAGACAGACGGGTTGCTCACGTCACATCTACGTCGTCAAGCTCAGTGTGAGTCTGCGCAGTACGCTCGACCATCAGGAAGTTTGTGCTTCTAATTGACTTCACTTGCCTCCGTTGAATCCAATGGGGTCGCTGTGTCCAGTTTATATACTGTCTATGGATGTAGCCACACATCCATTTTTTTTCTCACGCACAGAAAAATCGCGAAGCAAAGAGGACACGGAGACCGACAGACTTGACAGAGCAGGTTAGTTATGATATAAAAAAATCTCTGCTCTCAGATTCTGTCACTTTTATTACGAAATTCAGACAAATACCGTTTTGGCGCTTGTAAATGTGACACGACAGATCCCTAGCGGCACGTGAACCGATCATCTCTAGCTGATAGTAAATAACGTTAAACACGAATGAACACTTTTGAAAGATACAGTACAGCTTACCGAAATGTATATTCCTCATACATAATATCGAGCCATCAATCAAAGGGGTCAATAAAACAGATGGAGAACAATTATGTCACATAACATTTACCTCAGGAAAGCATTTAATGACCATAATATAGGCACGATAGTTGGCTAGAAAAAAGAGCTATAGAGAGTATTTTGCTAAATATGTGTACTATTGCATGTTTATTATATTTTTACTTATATCATTAAATAAAGTTGTTATTATAATAAAAAAATGCATTATATTTAATTTGAGCTATTTTTAACCTTAAATAATACTGCCAGCTGATAGGGCTTTCTGTATGTTTACAGCATTAGGTGAGTTGTTTTTTTCTTGAGAAAAATGAATGCCTATCTTGTGTAGCCTACCTAATATTTATCCAAATGAGTCAATATTAAATCAAATCATAATAATTGAATTGAACTGAAATAATAAAAAAGCGTAGCTTACCAGAAATTGAACCATGTAAACATTGTAACATGTTGTCACTAAACCTAATAAAATTCAGTTTAGTTACTAAAATGTTTTGACAATACACTTATTGTGATGCAAAAATTACAATTATTAATAATTGCATCACAGTTGCACCTAGGGGTGTGACAGTTAGTATATAACCGTGAGACCGACGGTTATAGTTGAACACCATCATTAGATCTATATAACCGCCAAAACCGTGTTATTAAAATATATTTTACAAAAAAAATTTTTATCATAGAGAATGTTTAAATACTAATTAAAAACAAATGTTAACAGTCTGTGTTATTAATGGTCTACGTCGTTTCCAACTGTATTTGATTCTTTGCCAATGACCCCCTGACCAACCCAATTATTTTAGATAGAAATAAAAGCTATGATATAATGATATGCCATCATTATGAGATTTATTAAACAAATGAAAAACATTTGCAATTATAAACATTAGCAATGAACATTTGCAATCGGGAGACATGGTTTTTACCACTTAATGAAGTTTTGTTTTGTAAATCGTCAGACATGATTTTTACCACTTCATTAAGTTTTGCTTTGTAGAAATCCTTTCTTTAAAGCGAAGTTCCTTTTGTACAAATTGTATCTTAATTTTAATAAATGTTTCATCAACCAATAGGCTCTATGTACGATCGCTTCCGCGTTTTGTCTCAGCCCGCCCAGTTACATCCGGTGCTGCGTCAGAAGCCGTTTTTGCATTAGGTGGAGATAATGGCAAATTACACTCGCTGTTTACAAAAACTTCCTGCGGTTAACGTGAATGATGTTAACAATATTGTGAGGCAGTTAACTGTCACACATATGAGTAAGATAGAGAAGTTCTTTAAATTACAAATTTCAAGCTACATCAACAACTTTGAGGGTGAGTATTCTCTCATATCGCAAAAAAATCCGACTAGCGAATCATTTTCTAAAATCGTTGTCTCCGTTTCTGAGAAAATGAATTTTATTAAAGTGAATTGACTTCTTTCAAAAACATTAAAAAAAGTTATCATGAAGCTGTATTTTTCACTCCTATACTGCGGATCAAAGCGGCTGTTATCAGTGGCTGAAGGGCACGGAGTCGTACTGCAGGAGACGTACGGTCAGGTTCCCATGACGGTTATCTGCTGGAGTGGGCGACAGGAATGGCTGCTCACACAGATAGCAAAGAAAATACAGATAGAGTCCCAGCTATTAATGCATTCAGTTTCACACCGCCTTAATGAACTGCACACAATTATCTGTCTTTGTTTAGGCGAGATGGAACAGAACAGGCCATTTAGTGGAAAGTGTGTTATTTTGTGGATGTGGATTGGATGATCTTTTACTCAAGATATTTTAGTGTCGCCACTGGAGCAAAGAGATGTTTTTTTATTTTACTTTAAAAATTATTTTATTTACATAATGATCTATTTTTTTTGGACTAAAATTGTATTCTGTTTCAGTGTAAAACAGATTATTTTCTGTTCAAGAGATTGGTAAACATGCAGGGATATAAAAAGCCATTTCAGATGGACAGTATAAAGAGAAATTGAGATTGCCTTAAAACTACACTCTTAAAAATAGGTTCCAAAGTTTTTTTCTTTCTTTTTTTAATAAACAACATTTAAATTATATATTAATTATTATTATTTTTTATTACTTTAATTGTATATTTCAACCTTAATGAGACAATATGGGCGTTGAAGAAATACCTTGCAATTGTTCAAACATCTTTTATTTTTTTATTTATTGTTTCTTCTCCCCATCCAGCAATAATGGCTAACCAAGACCACAAAGTTTGTTTCAAAACCAAAGAAACTTGGAAACTTGGAAAGTCACTGTGTTCTTATTTTGTTACATCCTATTGAGAACAAGAATGGCTTCCTGGAATTTGAAGGAAATATTTATTTATTTCAAGTTTTCAAAGAACTAAAGAGGAACTGGTTTCCCTTTCTTGTATTGCCCAATAAATGACACATGGTTAAGGGTTTGTAAAATATATACCTGTCTTTTAGGAACTTGTGGTTCTGGTTCAAAGACCTCTAAATCTTTAAAGGAAGTCACATTGGACGCACTGTTATCTGTAATATATTTGGCAATGTTCACATTGACCTCACATCTCATATGCTTTTAAAAATAAGTAAACTTCAACATATAGCGTTGTTCAAGCAAACTGACACACATCAAGCAAGAGAAAAATATTGCAATGAGCTTAACTAGTTTAAAGTTCATAGAAGCACTGTTTGCAATTATGTGGTGGGTGGTGTCCTGTTTATGGGTTAGATTTACAGCCCACGTGCAGTATCTTTTTCTGGAGGTAAGCCTAAGACCTTTTATAACCTTCGTTAGTAATCCAGGACTTTCCATAACCTGCCTTTTTGTAGGCTTCAGCACCGTGTCAAACCTGTAAAGCTCTGTCTGCAGCCATTGCTAAGTATCTGCTAAATAAAAAGCTGAACTGCAAAGACAGCAGAGGGACCTCAGACCTTTCATAGTTAGAGGAAGCAATTCATCCAGTGTTGCTTTGGTCTGTCACTGTTCAATCTGTTCTTACCGGTTACAGATTTTTTACTATTAGAAAAATACCTTTGATGGAAGTTCTCTAGTTATTCTTTCAGATATTGTGTAATTTCTTATCATTCTAATTTCACATCTGTTGATATGTTGAAAAAGGGATACATGAATCAGCGAATATTTCATGGCTTTTTATTGTGTAACAGCTAGTGAGAGCTGTGTAGGTAAACCTCAATTAGTGTCCTTGTTAGCGTGCCTGCCTCCCATGCTGGAGATGCCGGTTCGAGTCCTGCTCAGAGCAGGGTGAGCAGGACTGGAGGGGTTACAATGGGCTTTATGCACAGCTGCACTACTTCCTGAACTTCAGGCAGGTCCTTTGTTTCCTGTCTGACGTTATTGGACAAACTGATTAATCCAGGTGGTCAGGCACACCTGGATTAATCAGTTTGTCCAATAATGTCAGACAGGAAACAAAGGACCTGCCTGAAGTTCAGGAAGTAGTGCAGCTGTGCATAAAGCCCATTGCAATGAAACCATTACACCAATAATCCCTTGCTTTCCAAAAAACAACAACTTGCAATTCAAAACACCCCATTTTATATTCTCATGTGAGCTTGGCTAAACACAGAGGTCACATTCAGAGGCAAAATAAGCCAATTCAGACCATTTTGACTGTTTCTAATCCCTATGGTTGCAAGAAACTTGATTGCACGCATTATTTCAGCAATTAGTCTTTCTTGTCCATTGTTCTTCCTTTCACTGCAAAGCATCCATGTGATACAGTGGTCTGCAGAGATCAAGTTCAGATAGTCTAGTTTCAAATGTACAACTCTCTTGACATCATATGTTCACCTCATGGAGCAGTTCTGACCTTCTACTCTTAGAGAGACATGTAAACAGTGTAATCATTAGTTTAGTCATAGGTTAAACATGAATGTTGTTTTCTTTACTGTTTTTTTTTTTTTCACATTGGAAAAAAATAGTGAAGTGCTCTGTTTCCTCCCAAAGGTGCAGTGATACAATAGAGTCAACAAAGGTTCGTTGGAAAAAAACGTTGCTCTATCTACATGTTTGCAAACCACCAAAAATGTATCTATACATAAAAGTCACTCCAGCTTCCAGCTAAAATGCACACTAGTGGAAGTAAATGACCAACAACCAACAAGTTTTTCCCAACACGTTTACCATACTACATACTGAGAGTCATGAAATGGTTAATTCTGTCCATCACTCACTAAGACAATAAAATGTTTCCAAGTTTTTATGTGTCTCCTGATCATTCTGCTTTCTCATGCTCTGTTCCAGGGAAGCACCATATCTCTATGCCAATTTTCCTCTTCTAAGACGTGTAGTTTTTATACCTTCTTCAAAAGCACCACTGTTAGTGAATAATGGATTCGAATAATCCTGGTTGACGCCAACTCTCTATTTTCATTTGCGTTTCTATGGCTTAAACCCCCATGCACACCTCTCATTGGCTCTCAGTAAAGTAATGACACAAAGGGTGCTTCTCATTTCTTATTTGTACATACTCGCTTCCTTTCCTCACGTCTTAGCTCCATCCTCTTAGGATGCGAGGGAAGAATACACCTCGCTCATGACTCCTCAGGAAGCCTCCTCACTCTTCGTTCCTCATTCCTTGTATCCTCACAGTTCAGTTAGAGAATTTAGATGCCCTTCAAGATGGCTGAGTTCAACTGGTTTCCAGGTCACAGGCTGGAGATGGAGGAGTGGGGACACAAGGAAGCATCAATTTAAGCATTGAGAAGCACCCAATATGTGGCCTTTGGTGTCCATGGCCTGTGAGCATCTGTCAGTTTATATCTGCAGTCCTAGTTTCAGTTTCCCTTTTTGATTCCTGCTGATATAAATATTTATATTTTTACATGCGGGCGCATGCCCATAGTTGTCAGTTGCCTGTAGTCTTTGTGGTGTGTTCAAGCTCAGTTTTTTGGCCCAGACACAGCCGAAACAGTCGGTTTTTATCGTCTTTGACGTCGGTTTGTTGCATCACTGCCTTAAGGGACCTTAGATGGGCTCACAAAAAGCAACATCCAGATGTATGGCAGCTCATTCATGTAAATACCACACAAAAAACAATTTCACTTTATTTTCATTTGAATTATAATTGGGTTAATTATCAAGCTCCACAAACCTGACATGTCACATAAGAAGCTTACAGTGACAAGAGAATTGAACCTGCCATTAAACAGCCTAATTTAAACAGTAAAATTATTATAAAACATTAAAAACCATAGAATAAAAACAGGACAACTTTGCCAGATCTGATCTCAATTTACAAAAGAAATGTCCTTGTCCTGAGAACAGAGTTCAATGTTTCAGTTAAAATCTGTCTTCATTATATAGCTGACCATTAAAGATAAGAGATGCTTTATATGGGATTAGGTATGATTGTTCTAGCTAAAATACATAAAATGGCTTTTTTTTCTTTGGCAAAAAATCTTTGGAAACCCTTGTTACTGAAAGATTAGCATGAATTATTCATTAAAAGAGTCTTCATTAAAATATTATCTTAATGTCTACAGATTCATGATGTTCCATAATATTCAAGACGGTTTTTATTTGTAATAAACTTTTCCAAAGCAATGAGATGTACTAAAGTAAAATAGACTCTGGCCCTCTCATTAAAAGGCTTACACTGCACCACTGAACACTCGTTATTGTAAACGTTTGATTGTGGCATTCAAAAGTGAGTAATTAGTTCTGATGATTGTGCGGACTTTCCCTGTTATTTGGCATCTTTTGACATCAAATTAATGGTGCCTGGTTTCAAGCAGATTACACAGCACATGCCATGACAGCTGAGGAAGCAGCACCAGGAACTGGTCATGTGATATCAAGAATTAGTCCTGCACTAATGCTTTATAGAAGGCATATGCAGAACCAATATACTTAATAAGCCTTCAATATTGCCAAAACATGTAAACTACACAAATGTGTCAAGTAAATACGTTGATGTGGGAATGCATGTGATTAAATAAATATGTTTAACATGATTTTTAATACGATTTTCATTTTATTCTGTGGGGTTTCTGAGAGCTTTTTCAATAAAAAAACAAGGGACATTTAACATAAGTGAAATAATTTGTAGACTATTGTGAAATTTATTTGTCATTGAATCTCAAAAAGCCATCAACAACTCTTATTCACAAAAACTGCAGAAACCAATAATAATTACAAATTGTATTGTGCTCCTCCTTTAACTAAAATGTGAAATTGAAATTTAATATTTTTTTCTATTTAAGATGGCTAATAAATAAATATTCACAGTGCCAGAAAGAATGAACCAGTGTTTAGAACAATCTATCATTCTAGTCTATGATATCGGTTTCGACTTGTCTCACAAATGGCGAATTTAACAACATTGACACTGTTATTGAATCAACACTGAACCGACTCACGCTTATAACAACATTACAATGGGTTGCAGGAAGGCAGACGGAAATGAGAATTATAATTACACAACGAAGGTTTATTAGTAATTAAACACAGACCAGGTAGCAACACTCACACTAAATAAGACAGAGATCAGACAAGGACTGTCAGAACAGACAGAACTTAAATACAAACACAGATTACACTGATTAACAGAACACAGGTGAGACAGATGACGAAGATGACTAAACAGGTGAAACAACTGAAGGATAATGACGGTAACCATAGAAACAAAGGAGTGGCGGGAAAAGAACAAAGGCAAACAGGAACAAATCAAAACACAAACTTAAAGTCCAAACGAGCACTGAGACGTGACAAATGTCTTCTGTAGAGCTGCTTCTAGCTGAATTAAACTCTGAATTGATGAACTTCACACAGTTATTGAACTGAACTGACAAATCGACAATGACACTATTGCTTTTTTAGAGCTGCTTTACAGCAGAATTACAATTTGTTTCATTCTTGATAAAGTCTAGCCTGATGTCATCATACTCAAATTCTAGTCAGAATATAGATGTGTTCGCTGGATGTAACCGATCGGCGAGAGTAGGAGTGCAGGCAGGGAGCTGCAAACGGAGACGTGAAGTCGGACACTTTCTGGTTCCCGTAGTGACCGCTCACGTGGTGTTTGCATACTTTACCACAGCTGAAGTGAAATAAATGCAATATTTGCCAAATAATGCACAGATGTTTCAAAGACATTTTCATTCAATACTTTATGTATTGCTTCATACAGTGTCTGTTTGAACAAGAATAAAGTTCAACATAAGCTACTATCAATGAAGTGGAGTCTACGTTTTTTAATTAGTTTTAATTTGATAAACATGAAACAATATAACATCGCAACTACATGAAAAGTGTTTACTTTTATAAAAAAAAAATGATTTGTGAGCTTTAGAGGAACTAAAGGTGTTCGAATAAACACAAAACACAAGTGATCGTTGTCATGCGGTGAATCTGGCCAATTGTGGAACAGCTGTGTCTTCATCAGAGCTCGAGCAGCCGCTCTTGAGAAGCTGCACTGGCTGAGTTCACTGGCTACTCTCGAATCGCTCTCGCGGTACTGTGATGGCATACGTCACAGTCACGTGGCGTAGGCGCTGTATCAAGTCGGACAAAATTTCTAACCGGCATGCACTGCTTCAAGTCAGCTGCCGATCGGTCTGCGCAGAGTTGCATTAAGTCGAACAAGCCTTATGAGTCTGATACTGCTCCATTGGGCTGTGATTAAGGGGCATGTTTCAACCGAACCAGGAAAGAAAATGCCTCTGCACTCAACTGGATAGACCTACAACCAATCAGAGCAATGGAGTAAGTGCCGTATGTTCTTCATTCATCTTTCCGATCGACAAATGCCTTGATCGCGGTTCTCTGTTCCTCTTTTAAAATGAATGCACTGTCAATATCTCCTATAACAGACGCGATGGCGGAATCTACACATCTCAATTCTCCAGCGGCAGTCATCTTTGTTGTAAACAAATTCAACCCAAGTGCTCTTTGGTGACGTGGATGATTACATTACTGTCGATCATCTGTCCATCATTGTATAAAGCCCGCCCTGACAATTTGATTGATCCGAACAGCTCTGGTTCGAGCATTGTTGCTCCACAACGGAACAAGTCCAGACTGAACTTCCCGACCTCAAATGTTGTGGGCGGGGCTAAGTTCGGCTGGCATCCAGGCTAGATAAAGTCATCATCATTGATCATTATTTTCCTGTTTATCAGTGTGAAACTGCTTTAAAACAACATGGATTGTATGAAGTGCTATATAAATAAAGGTGACCTGACTATCATTGACTAATCAGAACTAAGGAGGAAACACGCTTCAGAAAAAGTATAAACTTCAAAACTTCATATAATGGAAAACACATGCTGCTGTACAAACCTGACAGGCCTCAATCCAAACTGAACCACCAGATGAAGTGCCTCATACTCTTGTACAGTAAGCTCTGTACTTGCAATGTAGCTGCACAGGGATTTTTACTTTCCATAAGAAATATGATGAAATGTCAGTGCCTTGATCTATACTGTCTTTACCAGACATTTTAACCCACAAATTTATTTGTTGTTTAAAGAAATCTTTGAACCTTATCTCCTCCTTTATCTGCACTTGGGTATTTTAGGATTATGTAGCAAGCGATGTACAGTTACCCCTGGGGATCTCTGTGTGAGACGGAGGTAGGGTTGGCTAATTTCCTGTGGAAAGAAGTAGCCTTTGCCAGGCCATACACTGCGGGGGAGCAGATCCATTATATTTATGTTATTGTGGACTACATATGATGGTTTTCTTTGTAGGCTCCTCTTGCACCATTCAGTCACCATTCTGTTCAGTTTTGTTTTGTTTTCATGGACATTCAGTTTGTTTTCATGTGTCAGATGTTTTCTTTTTTCGATTCCTGCCACTCATCGGTCTCCTTGGTTATCATTATTAGTTCATCTGTGTCAGCTGTGTTTGATTAATTAACTTGTTTAGTCTCGTTCTGCCTACTATTTAAGTTCCCCCTCCACAATCAGTCAGTGTCTGGTCATGTTTGTGTATGGTGTTTCCTTCTGCCTGATTTTGGATTATCTGTGGATTATTAAAATTCTGCTTTGTTTGAACTGCATCTTCATCTTCGTGTGTTTCCTGCAACACTTGCTGGTAGAGATAGTCATCTAAACCACACCAAAAAGGATGTTATTGATCCAGGTTTGAGGAAAATCCTCTACATTGTCCTTGATCAGGTGGCCATCTTGAATACGGGTGATTTGGTCATCTGATGATCAGAGGGGTTAATAGAATTGCTCATTGTTCTCCGTATAATTTGGTCTGGTCTACTTTCAGCGGACAGGAGATAACACAAATAATTCACAGAATGGTTTATTGACTGGTAGCAGAGATTGAGTAGAATCAACAGGTGAGTGTTCTGAATGAAGATGAGTTGAATGAACTTAGCTGGGTAGTAATTGTCTCTTTGTATTGCAGGTGCTGAGATCGCGATGAGCTAAAGACTAAGGATGAACGATATGGACTCTGATATTCTTCTCGTTAATTTGTGTGGATTGTACCCTACTCTCCATCATCCTGTCCAGTCTGATATCACCTCCTTCATAGAGCTCAGCCAGTCCTCCAGCCCTGCCGCTATTAGAAGCTTTCAGCCCTGCACCATCTCTGGAGATGCCCTGCTGGGATGTCGAGCCGCAAGTCGTGCAACCATGCAGCGCCTGAGCAAGAGGATGCTGCAGCTCTGCCTCCGGTCTCCGTTTCCCTCGTTCCATCTCGACCTGTCAACTCCATCTTGGCTCCTCCAGGGACCCTCGTCCCACCCGCTCCCCCTTGGTCAGTGGTCGCTCCATTTATGCCATGGACATACGGGCCATCCACTATGCTCCGTCCCTTCTCTCCTACGGCTGCAGCCAGCTCTTTCCTCCCCCCTTTAGCATTGCCTCTGTCCTCGGTCTCACCGACGTCAGCCCAGTCCTCGGGTTCTCTGGCTCCACCTGCGACACTTGTCACTGCAACATCGCTTGGGTCACCAGTACCAGCGATTGTTGCTCTGCACCATTGGATCCTGGGCCCTCATTTCTGTTGGTCGTCCCCCAGATGTTGGCGGCCATGCCTTCTACATCTAGGCTCCTCCCGCCTTTGTTGTGGGCTGTCAGCTCTGTTGAGCTCTGGGTCTGTGCCATCAGGTCTCCTCCACTGTCTACATCGGGGTCTCGTCATCCCATCCCTTTATCTGGTGTCCTGCCATCACCAGCCCTTTGCCACATCCTGCCATCATCCCTTTGCCACATCCTCGCCCTCCTCTGAAACCCCTCCTTGTCTTCCTTCTGTTACAGCGCAAGGTCGCCCCTTGCCTTTCAGTGGCTATGTGAAACTCAGTTGATAATTGCAGCTTTAATGCTGATAAAGTAACACAGTTTGTCCTGTAGATGTCACTGAATTTGGCTGCATCTTTTAAGTACCTGTTTTGAAATATATTTTTTTTCGTAATGTTCTAAGTTAGAAGGTTTCTTGTATCAGTGTTGCCTGCACCCCTTGTCAAAGGCAGTCTCCTACTGATTAATCTTCCATGCCACAGGGGGGGAAAGTTACATAATAAAAAGTCTGTGTACTGCAAAGTAATGGCAAGAAACATACTGAATCAAAAACATACAGTTTAACCCATGTAGCTTGATTCATGAACAAATAACTGTTGGGCCATTTCATTTGAGTGAATCAAAATACACAGCAAGGCCAGTGAATTCTGATTCATGAACAAATCAGTAAAAGAACTAGCTCATAAAAGTATTGTCTATTATACTGCATTAGCAGGGAATATCTTTCATAGGAAAGCAAAATTAATCTGAATTGAATTAAAATGTGCATCAATACCAAAGTCAGAAATCAATAGGTGCCTCCCCATTTGCACATATATGCAGTATTCAATGCTGTTTTGAAGTGTAACTTGTCCCTAATGCTCAACTTACGAAACGGACGTCATGGCATAGCGGAAATATCAGTAGTACGTTGCATTACTCGCATAAGTTGCGTTTTACACTTAAGTGGAATCCATATTTTAGTTTGTCCGGAAGGTAGTTATTTTACTTTATATAAGCGGTTCATAAGCCCATTATGAAGCAGATACAACCAAGGACCGAGACGTCACCCGGCATGCTACAGCTGGTGGCCCACCCTGGAGCCAGGCCCGGGGTTGGGGCTCGCATGCGACCGCCTGGTGGCCGGGCCTACCCCCATCGGGCCCGGCTGGGCTCAGCCCGAAAGAGTGACATGGGGTCGCCCTCCCGTGGGCTCACTACCTCCAAGAGGGACCGTAAAGGGGCCGGTGCATAGTGGATCGGACGGCAGTTGAAAGCGGGGGGCCCAACGACCCGATCTCTGGACACGGAAACTAGCTTTAGGGAAGTGGAACGGTTTGCTTATAGCCCCCCAGCTCAGCCGCCATGTGTTGGAGTTCACCCCGGTGAACGAGAGGGTCAAACCTTCAACCGGACCCCGAGGGAGTCTGGAGATATTGAGTCAGAGTGGACCATGTTCTCCACCTCCATTGTCGACGCGGCCGCTCTGAGCTGTGGCAGTAAGGTCTCTGGTGCCTGTCGAGGCGGCAATCCCCGAACCCTGTGGTGGACACCGGAAGTAAGGGATGCCGTCAACCTGAAGAAGGAGTCCTATCAGGCCTGGCTGGCTTGTAGGACTCCTGAGGCAGCTGACGGGTACCGGCAGGCCAAGCGGACTGCAGCCCGGATGGTTGTGGAGGCAAAAAAACAGGTCTGGGAGGAGTTCGGTGAGGCCATGGAGAAGGACTATCGGTTGGCCTCAGATAGATTCTGGCAAACCGTCCAGTGATATCCCTCAACTGGGGATATCTCTGGACAGTGGAAGGAATACTTTGAGGATCTCCTCAATCCCACCGACACGTCTTCCTTTCAGGAAGCAGAGGCCGAGGGCTTGGAGATGGACTCGAAGGGTGTGTTCTAACTACAGGGGGATCACACTTCTCAGCCTCCCCGGGAAAGTCTATGCCAGGGTACTGGAGAGGAGAATTCGGCCGATAGTAGAACCTCGGATTCAGGAGGAACAGTGCGGTTTTCGTCCCGGTAGTGGAACACTGGACCAGCTCTATACCCTCTCCAGGGTGCTGAAGGTTTCATGGGAGTTTGCCCAACCAATCCATATGTTTTTTTTTGGATTTGGTGAGGGCATTCGACTGTGCTCCTTGCAGCGTCCCGTGGAGGGTGCTCTGGGAGTATGGGGTTCGGGGCCCTTTGCTAAGGGCTGTCCGGTCCCGGTACAACCGGAGCAGGAGCTTGGTTCGCATTGCCAGCAGTAAGTCAGACTTGTTCCCGGTGCATGTTGGACTCCAGCAGGGCTGCCCTTTGTCACCGGTTCTGTTCATAATTTTTATGGACAGAATTTCTAGGCGCAGTCAGGGGCCGGGGGGTGTCCGGTTTGGGGACCACACGATTTCGTCCCTGATTTTTGCGGATGATGTTGTCATGTTGGCCCCATCAGACCAGGACCTTCAGCATGCAACGGGACGGTTTGCAGCCAAGTGTGAAGCGGCTGGGATGAGAATCAGCACCTCCAAGTCCGAGGCCATGGTTCTCAGTCGAAAAAGGGTGGCTTGCCCACTTCAGGTTGGTGGAGAGTTCCTTCCTCAAGTGGAGGAGGTCAAGTGTCTTGGGGTCTTGTTCACGAGTGAGGGAAGGATGGAACAGGAGATTGACAGATGGATAGGTGCAACCTCTGCAGTAACACGGTCGACTGCACGGCGTAGCTCTCGATTTATCGGTCAATCTAAGTTCCTACTCTCACCTATGGTCATTAGCTGTGGGTCATGAACGAACGGACAAGATCCCGGATACAGGAGGCCGAAATGACAGATTAATTAGAAATTACAGGAGGCCGATATTTTTTAATATAACTCCAATTGTATTCGTCTGAAAGAATAAAGTCATATACACCTATTATGGCTTGAAGGTGAGTAAATCATGGGCTAATTTTCATTTGAAAGTGAACTACTACTTTATTGAACTGAAACAAAAGCAAAGTGTGGAATGTTATTTTGTTCAGTTAGTGTTATTTGTGCTTGTGTTTGGACACAATCTTTAGAGTTTTATTTTGCAATTGTTTATTCATTTTTATTATTTTAACTTCGATAGACTGTAACTATTACCATGACAGATACAGAAAATAAGCTTACCAACACAAGGACATTTTCATATGAGCCATGACTGCTTGTCAAAAGATCCCAAGATGTGAAAGATAAGTGACTTGCATAAGCCAACAAAGCTTAAAAAAATAAAACTAAAAAAAAACACAAAACAATAACACATGTGCATTTTAATCTTCGCTTAGTCTGACTCTATCCTGTGGCAGTTATTGGTTTAGCTTCGAACAGGACGTTGGAGAGATGGTGCCCATATGAAGGATAGTCCTCTTTGCTGATTTACCTTTAACGAGACAAAAACGCAAAGGGAACTTTTAGAAACACCTGTGACTCCTTGTAAAGTCTACCAGCATGTGTCCCCAAGATAGCTGGCACCCTTGTTGCCCTAAGTGAAGCAATGTGGTTTCTATCTGCAGCAGTATAACAAAGACAGGGGGTCACGTTGTGATAGTAACAGATGGAGACAGAAAGGCCAAAGAAGGGACACTCATTCGTCAGTTTTTCCACCTTTCCAGGGACTGCTCCATGTGGGTCTTACTGGAAGATGCTTAGCTTAGATAATAATAATACATTTTATTTATAGGCGCCTTACATGACACTCAAGGACACCTTACAAACACAACAAAACAATCAACAGTAATCAAATACTCACCATTACAACCATGGATACCAGTATTACGATATAAAAATAATCACATAAAAGCCTGCCGGAAAAGATAGGTCTTAAGGCGAGATTTAAAAACATGAAGACTTTCACTGTTTCGCACATCCTGTGGCAGCTGGTTCCATAAATAAGGAGCTGCATGACTGAAAGCTCGGGACCCCATAGAGGTAGTGCGAGTTCTAGGGAGAACAAGTGTAAGTGAAGAATACGATCTTAAAGTCCGAGAGGGAGTATAAATATGAAGAAGGTCTAATAAGTATGACGGGGCAAGGTTATTGAGTGCTTTGTAAGTAAGAAGAAGAATTTTAAAATTAGTACGATATTTTACCGGGAGCCAGTGCAAGTGTTGTAATACGGGAGTAATGTGCTCAGCTAGGGGAGTTCTGCTGATGATTCGTGCAGCCGAGTTCTGTACTAGTTGGAGTTTGTTGAGTACCTTTGAAGGCAATCCATAAAAAAGACTGTTACAAAAATCGATACGGGACGTAACTAGAGCATGGACTAGAATTGCCGTGCTCTTCACTGAGAGTGCCGGACGAAGCCGATTGATATTGCGTATATGAAAATAAGCAGAGCGAATGACACTGTTTATATGTGCTTCAAATGAGAGAGTACTGTCCAAAATGACCCCCAGACTTTTAACTTGTTTAGATAAAGAGACTGGTAAATTGTCAATTTTCACAGATGAACATGTAGATTTCGACAAATTGTTTTTTAAGCCAACTAGAAGAATTTCTGTTTTACTGGTGTTAAGTTTAAGAAAATTTGAAGTAAACCATTCTTTAATCTCTGCCAAGCAATCTGAGAGGACAGATGGAGGAAAATTAGCAGAAGGTTTAGAGGACAGATAAAGTTGGGTGTCGTCAGCATATAGGTGGAATTGAATGCCAAACTTCCTAAAAATATTACCAAGGGGTAAGAGATAAATGATAAATAAGAGAGGACCCAGTACTGAGCCCTGCAGGACACCTGTATTAACATATGAGGTCTTTGAACAGAACTGCTTCAACTGTACAAATTGAGTACGGCCTGTAAAGTATGATTGAAACCAAGTCAAAGGGGTACCGATAATTCCAATAGACTCCAATCTGTGCAACATAATGCTGTGTGATATAGTATCAAATGCTGCACTTAGATCAAGCAGAATTAGTATAGATAAAAGTCCAGAGTCAGCAGCTAACAATAAGTCATTGGAGATCTTAACTAGTGCAGTCTCAACACTATGGTAAAGACGAAACCCAGATTGAAATTGTTCGTAGAGACCATTATGAGACAGATGATTCTGGACTTGAGCTGCAACACACCTTTCCAAAATTTTAGAAAGGAAAGGAAGAGTTGAGATGGGACGAAAATTATCAAAGTTACTTGAATCAGCCCCCGTTTTTTTAAGTAAAGGAATTATAACAGCAGTTTTCAATTGAGATGGAACAGTTCCAGAAGTAAGTGAAGAGTGTATGATTTCCGTAATTAAAGAAGATAGAGAAGACAAGCAGGCTTTAACCAAGTACGTTGGAATAGGGTCCAACTGACATGTGGTAGATTTACTCTTATTAATAGTAGTGATTACTTCCTCGATAGTTGGAAGATCAAAAGAGGAAAGCATAGAATTAAGAGGTTGATCAGAGCAAGGGTTAAATTGACAGCTATCAAGCTTTGTCACTGATATTTGTTGATGAATGTTTTCAATTTTCGTTATGAAAAAAGACAAAAAACTTTCACAAAGATCAGCAGAGTAAAGATGTGAAGGAAAAGAATCAGGTGGTTTTAAAATATTATTTACCACAGAAAAAAGTGTTCTTGTGTTCCCTTCACCAGAACTAATCACACTGGCAAAGTAATCAGTTTTAGCTGAAGTTACGGCAACCTTATAATTTTTCATATGCTCAGAATACAGTTCTTTATGCACCACAAGTCCAGTCTTGACATATAATCGCTCCAGGCGTCGACCTTTAACCTTTAACATGCGTAGTTCAGGGGTAAACCAAGGAGCAGAGTTGACAAATGAAACCGACCTGGTTTTTAATGGAGCACAGACATCTAAAATCTTTTGCAATCCAGTATTGTAATGCTGAACCAGGTCGTCCGGGGAGGAATAGTGAACATTGCTACAAAGGTTGGAAAATCCTTCAGCAAAAACCGCAACATCAATGTTTTTTATGTTCCGGAATGAGATAGAACGACGTAGATTATGCTTAAAAACAGGTAACTGAATATTAAATGACACCAACATATGATCTGATAAGGATGGTGGACTAGATGGTGGACTCTGTTTGTTGCAACCCAGGGCTGGGAGTCATTAACTGTGCAAATCATCTAATCAAATGTACCTTCCTCTAACCAGAAACACAGAAATGATTGTGACCCAATCGGGTTGTTTCGCATTAGCAGTATCCTAATTTCATTGTAGATATGATTGAACTATTTTCTGAGTGTATGTCAGCGTAGTACGTCATTGAATCTATAAATAGTTGCCATACCAGCGTGTTGCCAGCTTCTTTGTCTTCAGAAGCCATGTGTGTGTGTGTGTGTGTGTGTGTGTGTGTGTGTGTGTGTGTGTGTGTGTGTGTGTGTGTGTGTGTGTGTGTGTGTGTTTGATTCAAAGACAGGAGTTAGTTTCCAACATGTCAGGAAAAAAGTATAGGAGATGTGTGATGCCGTGTCTGTGATATATTAGGGGCGAGGACACTCGTGACAAATGTGTGATTTGTATTGGTGAGGAGCATGTGAGGTCAGTTCTTGAGGGGGCTGACTGCGTTCATTGTGAGAAATTCAATTTTCGGAAGCTCTGATCCTGCTTGGCTGTCTTCAATGAGAGTCAAACCCCTGCACCCCAGAGTTGATAACTTTACATAACACGTCATGCAGCTACAGATATGTATCGCGATTATTTCCTTTTTTATTCAAAATATTCACTAACTTGTTAACTATATCGTGAATTATATGATATATTCCGATTGTCAAATATGTGGAAGTGAATGTGTTTTGTCCTATAAACACCTTTATAACTAGATGTACCGCATCGCGGTACAAAATATGACCGCCGCTCAGGCCTGCACTGGCTTTCCACAAAAAGAAATGACGTGGAGTAATTTGGCTGTATTGCGTGTTTATGTATATACCTAAAAAAAGTAATAGTATGTGCATGTCTGTCTGTGTGTGTGTGTCTGTGTGTGTGTGTGTGTGTGTGTGTGTGTGTGTGTGTGTGTGTGTGTGTGTGTGTTTGTGTATGTGTGTGTCTGTGTGTGTGTGTGTGTGTGTGTCTGTGCGTGTATGTATGTGTGCGTACATGTGTGCGCGTGTGTGTTTGTGTGTGTGTGTCTGTGCATGTGGATTTGTATGTGTGTGTATGGGTGTGTGTCTGTGCGTGTGGATGTCAGTGTGTGTGCATGCTTGCGTTTGTTTGTATTCCTGCATGTGTGTGTGTGACAGTATCATCCTAAACCAGCAACCCTTCGCTCAACAGCACCATCTACAAGCCGATGAGTGTACAGTCACTAAATGTGCACATAAATGAATTTATTTTATACCCCCCCATGGATGAAATTCTACAAAACTTAGCAGAGGATACCCCCAGAGGATGTCAAGTTAATCATACACATGAAATATGGTGCAGTTCTGAACATCTCCACTGAAGATAGGGGCGATTAAAGCAGAATAATATTGCATTTTCATTTTTTATGGGAGGGGCGCAAATCACAAATGAGTGATTATGGGCTAGGTTGATGTGGGCCCTTAAGAGCAACATACCATAAAAATTTCTTCATCCTCGGTGCCACGGTTCAGGTAGTTATTTAGGAAAAACTGCATTTTTTTGGGTTTGGGGGGGCCCAGCGCGGGGGGGGAGTGGCCCCCGGGGACCAAACGAAATTTTTCCGTAGAAGTGTAGTGGGGCTACATGCCCACCAAATTTCATGTTCCCCGGTGTTTCGGTGTCCCTGGTATCGTTGACGAAAAATTTACGGGGGCCCCAGCGCGGGGGGGAAAGTGGCCCTCGGGGACCAAACAAAATTTTTCCGTAAAAGTCTAGTAGACCAACATACCATAAAAATTTCTACATCCTCGGTGCCACGGTTCAGGTAGTTATTTAGGAAAAACTGCATTTTTTTGGGTTTGGGGGGGCCCAGCGCGGGGGGGGAGTGGCCCCCGGGGACCAAACGAAAATTTTCCTTAGAAGTCTAGTGGGGCTACATGCCCACCAAATTTCATGTTCCCCGGTGCTTCGGTGTCCCTGGTATCGTTGACGAAAAATTTACGGGGGCCACAGCGCGGGGGGGGAAGTGGCCCCCGGGGACCAAACGAAATTTTTCCGTAAAAGTCTAGTAGACCAACATACCATAAAAATTTCTTCATCCTCGGTGCCACGGTTCAGGTAGTTATTTAGGAAAAACTGCATTTTTTTGGGTTTGGGGGGGCCCAGCGCGGGGGGGGAGTGGTCCCCGGGGACCAAACGAAATTTTTCCTTAGAAGTCTAGTGGGGCTACATGCCCACCAAATTTCATGTTCCCCGGTGCTTTGGTGTCCCTGGTATCGTTGACGAAAAATTTACGGGGGCCCCAGCGCGGGGGGGGGGAAGTGGCCCCCGGGGACCAAACGAAATTTTTCCGTAAAAGTCTAGTAGACCAACATACCATAAAAATTTCTTCATCCTCGGTGCCACGGTTCAGGTAGTTATTTAGGAAAAACTGCATTTTTTTGGGTTTGGGGGGGCCCAGCGCGGGGGGGGAGTGGCCCCCGGGGACCAAACGAAATTTTTCCTTAGAAGTCTAGTGGGGCTACATGCCCACCAAATTTCATGTTCCCCGGTGCTTCGGTGTCCCTGGTATCGTTGACGAAAAATTCAGTAAGGTGACGGGAAAAAAAAAAAAAAAAAACTTTGACAATCCCTATATGACCGCTTTCGCTAGCTACGCTAGCGGCGGTCATAATGATAGCTAATAAAACGCGTGATGAGTTTGCAATTCATAAGATCTGTCGAATTTAGACTACATCACGTAAATTCATCCATTTTCCCCGAAATACATAAAAGTAAGTGGTCGGTGAACACGGGAGAAAAATAAACTTATTTTTTTCATACACAATGTGTATCTGATATGAATAAAACACTTTGTTAAATTATAATTGAAAGGATTATTATTTTAGCTTCCATAGACATCATGGAATTTGAATTTAACAAACTATAAATGTCTTTTTCATATAGTACTTCATTCAAATGTCCATTTAAATCTCTGAAACCTCAAATAAACATTATGTGGTTGAGAACACTGAAGAGTTGGGATGTATGAAAAGCACTGTGCGTGTCCTTCTCTGGCTCAGTGCCAGCCAAAGCGCGACTGCACGTTTGAATTTAGCAATGACATAGGCCTCCTGAACGCTCTAATCGCACTGGTGTGAACGTGCGTGTCAATGGGTTAAAATCAATCACGTTTCAGGGGTGGAGGGGGGACAAATTGAAACTGAGGGGGCAATGCTCGCTTTTGCGAGCACCCCTGTGTTTCACTGTGTTTTAACTTTGATCATGGGGATCGCGGAGGTATAGTGTTGGCAGATGTTTGAGTCTCGAGTAGAATCATGTTTGACAGTGGCCTCAATTTTAAAAAAAAAACAAAAAAACATTGCATTGCATAAAATTGCAATAGCATTGTTACTAAAACAGCATATTATCACCTCAGAAACAAGTATGTGATATTATCTCCCCTTCTGACATTGAGAAACATCTTCATGCATTTGTCACATCTAGACATCTGACTACAGCAATACCATTTTCGCTGGGTTACCAAAGAGTTCTTAACAATTACAAAGAGTTCAGAATGAGCTAGAAAAATGATAACTCAGTCTAAAATGAGAAATCACATTTTATTCCAACACTCAGATGCCTTCACTGGCTGTCTGTGTCATTCAGAATTGAATTCAATATCCTCTTATTCGTTTTTTAAATGTCTTCATGGTACTGGCCCAATATACTTTTTTAATTTGTTGAATAAATATACTCCAGCAATATTGCTCCAAACATCCAATAGTTATGTGTTGGTTGTACCAAAAACATGCCTATAAATTGCAGTCAGCCTTTAGCCATTTTGGTCCCGTACTTTTAAAAATTATCTTAAAACACATTTGTTCTCTAGGGCCTTTCCTTGATTTATTTTATTGTTTTCTTTTATTTTCTGTTATTCCTATTATGTGTGTATGTATGTTTTTTTTCTTCTCTGTGAATGCACATATGTAGTTCTCTTCTGTAAAACACTTTGTAAACTGTTTTTAAAATGTACTATATAAATAAAGTTTTACTTACTTACCCTGGCATCTGAGGCAAAACCTAACAGGGATCAAGGAAAGAGACAAGGCTTTCCTCCTGAATGCCCCAATCTCACCTTCCGGCCTGTTCAGCGATGCGGTTAACACTGTCGTCGACAGACACCAGGAGGCTAAGAAACAGTCGGCGGCTTTCAGGGAGTTAATCCCTCGCACATCATTAAAAACGTATTCGGTTACTAACGTAACCTCGGTTCTCTCTAGAGAGAGGAACGAGTACTGCGTAGAATACGCTAGGGGAAAATCCTTTTCCACGAGAATACTGAAGCCAACAAAATTATCCTTTAATTTTGCATTAATGTAAAACGCGTTGCGGCAGCATACAGACATAGGCGAGGCAGCTCGCGCGCCTATTGGCTGGTCTGCTGGCAACTGCTTAAGCCTATCGAGCGAGACCTAGAGTGACGTCAGACCCAATGAGGGCGCTTCGCGCCCTCTGCGTCACGTCCCGCCGAAACGGGCGTGGCTTAGGTCTATAAATACCGCTCGCAGGCATTAATTCTCTGGTTTTTCATAGTCGAAGCAACCAGAGCGCGTGCAGGCACGGCAGGATACGCAGTACTCGTTCCTCTCTCTAGAGAGAACCGAGGTTACGTTAGTAACCGAGTACGTTCTCTTACGAGAGATACTCTCGTACTGCGTAGAATACGCTAGGGGAACCTAATGTAAAACGCCGTGCGTGCTGGGATCTGATACCATAGACTCAAGGGCGACAGCCCGGAGTTCATACAGTACATAATCACCCAGGGGACCCACAGGGAGTCCTGGAAGAAAAAAGGGGGGTTAGCCACTATCTTCCTTATAGCAGCATAGAGCAAGGATTGCAGTACTCAATAGCTGCATAACTGGCAACGCCAGCTATGAGATTTTGGCCATACTAGACCGACAGTAGTCTGGCCTGTAGTGCGGGAACCTCTAGGTTGTAAAACCTTATAAATGTAGACGGAGAGGCCCAGCCTGCCGCCATACAAATATCTTGCAAGGCAATCCCACTTGACCATGCCCACGATGAAGCCATGCTTCTCGTGGAGTGCGCTTTGACACCCAGCGGGCACTGCATGCCCTTGGTTGTGTAAGCTAGCGCTATCGCGTCCACTACCCATCTGGATAGGGTCTGTTTCGAAGCGGCTTGTCCCTTAGAACGTCCGCTGAACGAAACAAATAGCTGCTCCGTCTGTCTGAAAACAGACGAGCGAGACACATAAGCTCTTAACGCCCTGACTGGGCAAAGGGAGCTTTCATCCATATTTCCTTCAGTGACCGGCAGGGCAGACAGGGAAATGACCTGTGCTCTGAACGGTGTATTGAGGGATTTAGGAACATAACCGTGCTTAGGTTTGAGTATAACTCTAGAGTCATTCGGCCCAAATTCCATGCACGTCGCGCTTACTGAGAGCGCGTGTAAGTCCCCTATGCGCTTCACTGAAGCGAGAGCCAGAAGAAACGCCGTCTTGAAAGACAGGTGTTTAAGATCAATCTCCTGCAAGGGCTCAAATGGATGACCTTTCATGGCTTCCAGTACCGTAGAAAGGTCCCATATAGGGACTGTGGGAGGTCTGGGAGGATTCAGTCTCTTAGCTCCACGAAGGAAGCGAATAACTAAATCATTCCTTCCAATAGACTGGCCGAGCGTGGTCGAAGAGAACACTGCTATGGCCGCTACATAGACTTTGAGCGTGGAAGGGGACCTGCCCTTATCCAACAGCTCCTGTAGGAAGGAAAGAACCTCCGTCACACCGCAATGCAGGGGTGACACACCACGAGCTGTGCACCAGCTAGAGAACACTGACCATTTTGAGGCATAGAGACGTCGCGTAGACGGAGCTCTGGCCTGTGTGATAGTGTTTAGCACTCCCTGTGGGAGGTCAGCGGGTACCCGTTGATGGCCCACACATGGAGGGACCACAGCTCTGGGTGAGGATGCCAAATCGAGCCGTTGGCTTGAGAGAGGAGATCCCTCCTCAGAGGCACTGGACACGGGGCGGTGCTTGCTAACTGCATCACGATTGGGAACCAAGGTTGGCTCATCCAAAGTGGGGCTACAAGCAGCACTGAGCATCCTTCTTCCCTGACCCGTTCTATCACCTGAGTCAGGAGGGAGACGGGGGGAAAAGCGTAGAGAGGACGGCGAGGCCACTCGTGGGTCAGCGCGTCCTTGCTCTTCGAGAAAAATTCTGGACAGTGAGCGTTTTCCTGAGACGCGAACAGGTCTACTTCCGCTCTGCCGAATTTCTTCCACAGCAGCTGGACTGTCTGTGGGTGCAAAGACCATTCCCCTGTCGGAACTTGGTTCCTGGACAGTCTGTCTGGTCCTATGTTTAGGAGCCCTGGCACGTGCGCTGCTCTCAGCGAGAGCAGGTTGCTGCGGGCCCATATCAGGAGGCGCTTGGTTAGCCTGTACAGAGTCAGGGACCTGAGGCCGCCCTGGCGATTTATGTAGGACACCACTGAGACGTTGTCTGAACGTATTAGCACGTGGTGTCCCTGTATGAGGGGACAAAAGCGCGTGAGCGCTTTGCTCACTGCCAACATTTCGAGGCAGTTGATATGTAAGAGCTTCTCCCGCTTTGACCATAGGCCAAAAAACGGTCTGCCCTCGAGCAGCGCTCCCCATCCCGAGGTGGATGCGTCCGTGGACACCACCATCACTCTCGAGGAAGTCCCCAGGCTTACACCTGATTGGTACCAGTCTTTTGCCACCCAAGGTTTCAAAGCTGCAATGCATGCTCGATTGACCTTGACGCGAAGCCGACCGGAGGCCCACGCTGAGCGTGGTACTCTCTTTCTGAGCCAGAACTGCAGTGGGCGCATGCGCAGAAGGCCCAACTGGAGAACTGAAGATGCTGAGGCCATCAGGCCGAGCATCCTTTGAAAAGCTCTGAGAGGGACTATCGCGCCGCAGTGGAACGCGCCGGCTGCGCGACGAATGTCTAGTGTGCGCTGAGATGACAGGCGTGCTGTCATTAGCAGCGAGTTCAGCTCTATTCCCAGAAAAGATATAATCTGTCTGGGGAAAAGTGAGCTCTTCTCCCAATTCACTGTGAGACCGAGATTCTCGAGGTGATCGAGTAAAATGGTCCTGTGCTCTACGAGCTCTGAGCGAGATTGGGCTAGAATCAGCCAGTCGTCCAGATAGTTCAGCACTCGTATGCCCCGTAATCTGAGGGGTGCGAGCGCTGCATCCATGCACTTCGTAAATGTACGGGGTGCCAGGGACAAGCCGAAAGGCAGGACTGTGTACTGATATGCCTGGCCCTCGAAGGCGAATCTCAAAAATCGCCTGTGACGTGACGCTATCTGTATTTGAAAATACGCGTCTTTTAGATCTATTGACACAAACCAGTCCCCCTGGCGGACGTGCGCGAGGATTTTTCTGGTTGTGAGCATCCTGAACTGGCGCTTCATAAGCGCTCTGTTCAACTGCCGCAGATCTAGTATGGGTCTGAGACCCCCGTCTTTCTTGGGCACCAGGAAGTATCTGCTGTACAACCCCCCCTCGCTTGAGCTTGAGATAGGGGTTCTATAGCCCCTTTGCTCAACAGTTTCAAAATCTCGGTTCGAAGTAGATGGGCTACTTTCGATTCTACCGTGGTCTCGACGCGCGCCGTGAAGCGGCGGGGGCGTCGGCGAAACTGCAGCGAATAGCCTCCTTTTATGACGTTCAGCACCCATCTCGAAACCCCGGGAAGCTTTTCCCACGCAGGTGCGCGAGTAGCTAGGGGCCGGATGCGAAGCCCGCTCTGATCGGCTCGCGATGCAGCGGCTTTTGTGTGCTGTGACATAAGCGTCGCGCTCATGACGTCTGAGGCAGGGGGCGCGCTGATAACAGCGGGCAGAATGCCCGCGCTCGACTCCTCCGCAGTGTTTAGCTGAGAGGAGGAGGGCTGGGCTAGTTTCATGTCTGTGTGTGGGCGTGGGCGCGGAGCGGCGGGCACGTACACCACCTTTGCAGCATTGCTCGCGTGAGCAGAGCATATGCATACGGGTCCTGTATTCACAGGGACCGTGAGACATGTGGGAAGTAGCGTTAGTGGGCACTGGGTAGTGGGCACTTTTGCTACATTTGAAGCGCAATCGATCTGAGTCGATTTTATGTGCGCGCGCCCTGTGTGAAGGGCTGTGCTTGTGTGTAGGAATGGGCGCTGAGTAGCGGGCATTTTTTCTACACATGAAACACCGTCGGCCGTGGCCGGGACACCAGAAAATACACTCTTTAAGGGATTTATCTGGGTAGCCGTAAAAACGGCTTTTGTGTGCAGGCAAGCGGGTAATGGAACCGGCTTGTTGGCTGCTAAATACGCTGGACCAGTCACATTTCCTGGAACTGGACGAGCGGCAAGCTTTGGTGGAAGTCCGGCCGCAGCGGGACTTGGACACCGTCGCTTTCCTAGGCGTGCTAGGATGATTTCGGGGCCTCTGGCTTCAACACAACCTTCTGCCGCGGGCCACGCGGGGCGGGGCGGCGGCCGGATGAGCGAGAGCGCGGTCTCGAGCTCTGGGCTTGGCGGTGTTGAGAAGAGGAGGCGGCGGGCGGAGGCTTAGGCTGTGAGCTCTGAGCAGACGGTTTCGCACGGCCTGCTGCAGAACTGGAGCGCTTCGGGAGGAAGTGCTTCATGGCCTGGGTCGCTTTCTGCACCTCAGCGAACCTATCGGCGAAATCTTTGACCGAGGTTCCGAAGAGGCCGGCAGGGGAAAGCGGCGCGTCGAGGAACGCGGTGCGCTCCGACTCAGACATGTCAGAGAGCGTAAGCCACAGATGTCTCTCAGACACGGTGAGCGAGGCCATGCTCCGTCCGATGGCCTGTGCTGCTGACTTGGTGGCGCGAAGAGCGAGGTCTGTAGCGCTCCTCAAGTCCGGCACACAGATTGCGTCAGGTCCTTTCTCGTCCATCTGGCGGAGGAGATCGGCCTGGTATATCTGAAGCGTGGCCATGGTGTGCAACGCTGACGCGGCCTGCCCGGCGGCGGAGAAAGCGCGGCGGAGCAGAGTCGACGTCGTGCGGCAGGCTTTTGAGGGCAGCGCCATCTTAGCACGCCGTCCAGCGGAGGGCGGGCATAAGTGCGCTGCGATAGCCTCTTCAACCGGCGGCAGGGAGTGGTAGCCTCTGTTCTTTGCGTCATCGACAGCGGAGAACGCCAAAGAGACAGAGGACCGAGTCCTGGTTGAAAAAGGGGAGTTCCAAGATTTAGCGACTTCTTCATGAAGCTCAGGAAGAAAGGGAGCTGGCTTGGATGCAGGTGAAACGCGCTCCCCAGGCAGGAAGAAGCCGTCCAGCCGGTTATGAGCAGGCTGCTCAGGCGTGGTCCACTCGAGGCCGAGGCTCGCCGTGGCCTGAGTGAGCACGCGCATGAGCTCCGCCTCAATGCTCGCTCTCTTTCCCGTAGAAGCACGGGCAGGAGGGGTGGGGTCCTCAGAGCCCGCCCAATCCTCACTGCCTGATGCTATGAGAGAGCAGGAATCCTCCTCTCGAAGCAGCGCATCGATCTCATCAGCGTCATCGACAGAAGCGGCGGCAGACCGCGGCCGCTGTCCGTCCGTGAGCGAAGCTGATGAAACCGGAGAAGCAGGCGGGCGCACCGGCGAGCTTTGACGGCTGAGAGAGGGCTCCGGGATCCGCTGAGCGCGGCGCTTTTTACGGCGCGGCACAACAGCAGGTGTGGGCGCAGTCTCGGTGAACAGTGCCAAGCGAGTCCTCAGAGTCGCTAAAGGCAACAGCTCGCAGTGATGGCAGCCGCCATCAGCGAGCGCGAGAGCTGCGTGTTCTTGACCCAGGCAGGAAGCGCAGATGACATGGCGGTCCCCGTCGCTGAGTGGGGCTCTGCACGAGCCACAAGCAGGCATCTTGAAAAAGACGCAGCTCTTTTAGATAATGTGAGTCGCGCCGGCGAACACACACACACAGAGTAAGAAAAAGGATATGGGCGCTGGATAGCGCAGCAGGAAGGCGATGAAGGCGGCGCGGCCAGCAGCTTCTCGACTCGTCCCGCTGAGGTGCTCCTTCGACAGCGCGGCTTCTTCTCGGATCCAGCGATGTGAGTTGCTTCGCTGAAGGATGAAAAATCAGAGAATTAATGCCTGCGAGCGGTATTTATAGACCTAAGCCACGCCCGTTTCGGCGGGACGTGACGCAGAGGGCGCGAAGCGCCCTCATTGGGTCTGACGTCACTCTAGGTCTCGCTCGATAGGCTTAAGCAGTTGCCAGCAGACCAGCCAATAGGCGCGCGAGCTGCCTCGCCTATGTCTGTATGCTGCCGCAACGCGTTTTACATTAATGCAAAATTAAAGGATAATTTTGTTGGCTTCAGTATTCTCGTGGAAAAGGATTTTCCCCTAGCGTATTCTACGCAGTACGAGAGTATCTCTCGTAAGAGAACAAGTGTGAACAATTGTGAGCCGATGACAACTGTGTTGTAGAAGTGTTTAACTTTTGCCACTTGTGTTTACTGTTTTGCAACACAAGTGCATCAAAGTGCAAAATGTGTTTTAGTGAATGAGAATGTGTTTTGAGTTGCGAAAACAGTGCATGAGATTTGCAAATGGTGTCTAACTGCCTATTCTTGTTTAAAGGGGTCCTATTATGCTTTTCCACTTCTTCAACTTTGGTTAGTGTGTAATGTTACTGTTTGAGCACAAAAAAGTTCTGAAAGGTTAAATAGCTCAAAGTCCACTCCAAAGGGAGCTATTTTATTTAACAGAATCTATTTTCCAAGAACTATTGCGAACGAGTCGTTTGGACTATCATAATGTTATACTCATTTAAATAATCTTCACCCACGGAATACGCAAATAAAGGGGATAAGGCCTGGCTGAGCTGCATTAGAGAAGACAGTGTTGTCGCTATGTCAAAGAGAATTTAGAGTGGTTAAAATTTATTTTAAACACAGTTCCTGAACATTATAACCCAAACTGTTTTTCCACATGGCAAAGTAATTTAATTCCATTTAAGCTTTTATCTGACTCCATTTTATATCTGACTCCATTTCATCACAACCTCGAATTTAGGTTAGATTGCCATTTGGTTATTGGTCAATTATATAATAGTTTAGCAACATTTGATTGTTCTATTTAACTCTTTACTCATATTTTACCCATTCATATTAGGATGCTATGTTGCTATGAGGTCCTCACGCCTTCTGCTTAACGCGGGTCTCACGATCACAAGCTCGTCAGTTTTGGTCACTAAACAGAGGTAAGTGGCTATATACCTGAGATTGGTCGCATTCACGCTTACACAAAGATATTTTGGTATAACCCCCGTGATTGCATACACTTGAAATTAAAGTAACGTTTACTTCAGGCAGAGGTATGGCCACTATTACAGATATAAGTTTATAAGTTTAAGTTTAATAATCGTGATATTCAAAGCATGAAATATCGACATCGTGTTAATTTAGAGTGTGACAATATACCGGTATTGGCGATAACCACAATGTTTAAAATGAATAGGACTCTTATGATAACATGACACGTAAATACTCCAGCGCCAGTACCTGGTTGACCTCTCATGTGGCTGTATTGCACCCGCTGACACCTATCAATAAGAAGACGATGCAGCGTGCGCCCACGCAGCTAATCTGAGAAGAATGTCGTCTTACCCCTCATTTACACTGCAAACGTCTGCGGTGCATTACGTCTGCGACAAGATTTTATTCCGTCCTCCACGCGGTGCCAACTCACACCAGGAGCATTTCAGAAGCGGAGCGACTGGATGCGTGAGACCACGTGATTTGCCTGTCCGACGTGTTTTTTCCTGATTTTTTGGGTTTCTACCATACAGTCTATGGTTTCTACCAAGGATATTGGTGTGTAATACGTTTGGGAGTTTGCACAGGGTGTTTATTTTGAAATTGACAATGTTTTTTTTACTTTTATTTTGTATTTCCGGTGCGACTTGGACGCGCGTCCATCAAAAATAGACTAGGCGCCTATATTTAGCGAAGCGGCGCGGAGAGCCGCTTCTGGGAAGCTTCTGAAACGCGCCGCGTCGCGGCCGGTGTAAACACAAGCATTGACTAGAATGGGCGCGATGCCGCGATCAGCTCCGGTAACCGTGTTCGCAGCCGTAATGCGCCGCAGACCAGGCTTTATTAGCGCAGTGATCTCAAACTCAATTCCTGGAGGACCACAGCTCTGCACAGTTTTGCTAGTCCAACCCTAATCAAACACACCTGATCCAGCTAATCAAGGTCTTCAGGATTACGAGAAACTTCCTTGCAGGTGTGAGTTGGAGCAGGTTGGAGCTTATGGAAGCTTATGGGTAGCAATATTCAATTTGAAATGTAATATGCAAAATCGCAATGCAATATGTAAAATGGCAATGCATTTCTGTATTTAAATTTTAATTTTCCCATACATTTGTGCAACATTTGGTGCAAAATGAAAATGAAAATTCAATTATGTATTTTTTTTGCCATTTCATACACGTTCTAATATGTAAATTGAATACATATTTTAACGCTTTATAAGTTGCAAAATTAAAATTAAAATGTATTACAGAAATGATTAGATATGTTTAACACGTTCAAGAAAAAACTGTAGCAAAATTGTAAGTTATATGTAATTTTTCTTAATTGCATTTACACTTACAGTTAAGACACTTGCGATTGCATTTCCATTAAGTGTCCCACAATGAATGTAGCAAAATTCAATGTGCAATTTGAAAATGCATTCTGAGCCGATCACGTGCCCGTCCCGCCCATAGGGTCCCGCCCTATCAATCACTGCGTGAAGGCGGGGCTCGGCAACAGGTAAAAACATATGCTGCTATGGTGCGTATTTTGAGGTGTTGGAAGGAAACAGGGCGGCTATGGGCGGCAGAGCTGATACGAGCGTTAAATTCACCAGCAGATGAAGTGGAGCGTGAACAGAGAAATGGTAGTGTTTCCGAAGATTATTACACGTCTGCAGGTGATAGAACCAGTACAATGTTGGACCGTGTTGGACCGTCTGGGTCTGGGAGAATGTTCTGCCTTATCAGGCATCAACATTATGCTGAGCAGCTGTTGTCTGATGCTAGACTGTGTTGATGGTTTCGTTTTGTATAAAATATTATCATTGTCTGATGCATGCTTATCTTTATTCTTATTAGCCTACTATTAACTGTAATACCCAATAATGTTGGAGGTCATATATTTTTTCCTTACATAATGCATAGGCCTACTACTCTGTGATCACATAATATGACAAAGCTCCGTTGGTATTTGGTATTACGCGTACCCACCAGATTTCGTCACGAGTCATTTTGTACCCACCACTTTTAACTTCCGTCCATATTAATTTGTCTTTTGGTTCGATTTTTTTGACCGTTTTCAGTGGTTATGAGGAGCAATATGAGAGAGAAATTTGGTAATCATTGTCTGACCCAACAAAAAAAAATTATAATATTCATTTTATTTTATTTTTCGTGTTCGCATTTATGAGGGAAAAAACAACGTGTCAGTTCTTTGTTACGGACGTGGGCGCTCTGAAAGCGGCACTAAAAGACTGCTTTAAAACTTTCACAGAGACCTCAAACAGAACAGCTGCCTTTCTTCAAATTGAGTTTCGTTTTGTATTAATTATATCTTCATTTTAATCAATGTTTCATGAACCAATTGCCTGGATTTAATAAATAAGAAGTAAATAGCAGACAATAGATAATCACGACATGGAGGCGCCGGCGAGTGAACTGGAGTTCGTCTTATAAATGAACCGAAACTCAGCATATAATGCACATTCACATTCACAGCGTATTTAGATGCATTCATAATCATTACTTTTACCGGTTCTTTGTGGCAAGCTTTATGCGTGCGGTCGTGCGCTTGAGTGCGGCTATATTACGTAAACACTCGTTATCCTGTAGGCTATATAAGTAATTTAATTAATATAAAGTAGCGACTTGTCCACGAATGACTAAAATGAACAACTAGCCTACTAGTCGACAAGAAAAAAAATTTTTTAGTCGGAAGCAGCCCTTATTCCACATATTTTCGAACCAGGCAACAGGACATCTGGGTTGAGCGAGCGACCCTGCGGAATGAACGAGCGGAGCGGAATATTCAGAAATGCGCTCTCCACTCACGAGCTCTGATCGGAACAAACCCGAACCTCACTGTCTGCTGAACTTGCGCAGAAACATCAAAATATAACCAGCTTTTTAAAATGGTTTTTAAAACTAAACACTATTTTAGCACAAATTATGAGCTTATTGGCGATTTTTTTTATAATTATTGACAAAATTAGAATATAGTAAAAGTATAGTTTTTTTTTTTTGGGTGGGCCTGTTGAAAAGTGGGTTCGTGGCTGTGCCTGAGCTACAGGACATCGTCTTTCAAAACATAACCTGCGCGAAAGAGAGAAAAAAAATTAATGCGTCATTGTACCCAGCACTTCTGAAAATGCACTTCCGAATGCGTCTCTGTCCCCAGCACATTTCAAACTGACGCCCATGTGATTAGGTATTAATATGTACATGCATGGTCACGGAATCTGACGGGTCAAATTCATCGACCTAGCTTTTTTGGGTGAATGTGGAGCAGGTCGAGGGCTGGTGACGTCATCGTCTATAATTCAGTGTAATAAACATAATATTTTAAACAACGAAGCAGCACACGAAACTTAAACCGGCACAAACGATCGCACAAACAAACAAGACTATTTTGGGTGAATGTGGAGCAGTAGGGGGCTGAGTGACCTTAGAATGACCTATAAATATTATTTATTTTAATATCTAAAAAACAGAAGCAGCACAAACAAACAAAAATTACAGCACAAACGAAGTAAAAACGATTGAGCCTATTTTGCCGACGTTTTGCATTGGGTTGGGGGCGGGGCCAACTTCACGCAGTGATTGACAGGGCGGGACCCTATGGGCAGGACGGGCACGTGATCGGCTCAGAATGCATTTTCAAATTGCACATTGAATTTTGCTACATTCATTGCGGGACACTTAATGGAAATGCAATCGCAAGTGTCTTAACTGTGAGTGTAAATGCAATTATGAAAAAATAACATTTAAATTACAATTTTGCTACAGTTTTTGCTTGAACATGTTAAACATATCTAATCATTTCTGTAATACATTTTAATTTTAATTTTGCAACTTATAAAGCGTTAAAATATGTATTCAAATTACATATTAAAACTAGTGTATGAAATGGCAAATGTAAATTTTATAATTGAATTTTCATTTTCATTTTGCACCAAACGTTGCACAAATGTATGGGAAAATTAAAATTTAAATACAGAAATGCATTGCCATTTTACATATTGCATTGTCATTTTGCATATTACATTTCAAATTTAATATTGCTACCCATATGCTTTCATAGGAGCTAAACTGTGCAGAGCTGTGGCCCTCCAGGAATTGAGTTTGAGATCACTGCTTTAGCGAGAGAGTGAAACACTCTGTCCACACCCAAAAAAATTAAGCTCGCCAGTATGGGAGTTCTTCAGCTTCAAAGAAAACATCTCCTTAAAGGGGGTCGCACACCGGACGAGAAGCGCACGTCTTTAAAATTCGAACACATTATTCTCTATGAGTGTACACACACCAGTGGTGCCATTTGGCGTCTGTCTGCGGCGCCCAGCAACGGCTCAAAATCCGGCCGCGCCATTAACATAGTTTTATATTAAATTTACATTATATTTGTCTCAAATCATCGTTAATGACTTCACCCTGTGCTGCAATATACATTTAATTTTACATTCATTCACAGAAATCAGCTGCTTGAATGATAACAGCTGCTTGAATCATTAAACTGTTAACAGTGGGTTTCTGTGATCATACTGTATGTCCCATTTCTTTACTCATCTTATTTTTGCATTTGTATTTGCACTTGATTTTTTTGTTCAAATCTGCTATCTGCATGACTTTATTGGCGCCGGCGCAACAGGTTTAAGAGCTGTTCAGTTCTTCAGGAAACATTCAGACAGTTTCTATAGATATCGCGATATATCGATATTGTGAAATCTTTTGGCCACAATAACCGTGGTGTGAAAAAATATTTACCAACATTACTTTTCTTATAATAGCTTTGGACTGGCCATGCCATGGTTTCCCACGTACACTTATCTAAAGTAATATTCAGTTAAAACAGAGGTAAGACACACCCAAATTTAGATTGGTCAAGCAGCATTTGCTGTTCTAAACAGAAAGTCACTTCTTGTCTTTGCGAACCACGTACACTTGAATTAGTACCAAATATTAGTCGTCACTAATCTGACACAAACTTGCGGTAACATACAAATCCGTGTAATCTACTTGGAAAAACAATTTCAGAGTCAGTCGGAATAAAATCAAATGTAACAATTTATTATGTCAGGTAAATGTATCATGCCAATTTCATAATCAGTTCAAAGATAATAAAACATCAAATGCTCTGGAATAAAGAGAGAAGATGCGAACCTGACATTATAAAATACATGATGCAGAGTGCCTGCATACACTCTGCATCACAGGCTAATTTGAATTACAAATCGCCCTGAGCCTCTTGTTCCATTTCTTTATATAGACAGAAACTTCTTTCACGTGGAAACATTTGCTAACAATGGGAATTTGCATTCAGAGTTTACACCTTCTGGGAGCAGAATGCCATTTGCCTGGAAGGCACACCCTCCTCGGTGTGTGTAACGCTGAAATTCACAGATAGTGTGCAGGTGGGAAACATGAGGGATGCTGGGAAGTGTAGTGCCGTTGAGGTGTGTGACAGTGTGCAGGTTATCTCTAAACTCTTTATAACTTTATTACCTTTTGGTTTACTTATTTGGGAACGAGACATTTGTACCAGTCGCACTGAGACATTTCATATGATACCAAACATGTATAATACTGTATGATAATTATTCACATTAAACCATATAGATTTTTGGGTGAATTTTGGTGATCTCAGCATGAGAGAGAAGGAGTGGGGGAAGAGAGAAAGAGATGTATTCTGAGGTGAGACTTCCATCTCAAATGGTGATGCTTACTTCACAAGAGAGAGTTCAAATGTTAATTTCCTTTCTTTTCTCAGAGAGTTGCCCTCTCTTCCAGTTCTTCCAGTTTTCCCAGTCTTACAGTGGATAACATTGTATCTATAATGTATAAGAAAATTACAAAAAACATATACCACTCTGAAACGTCCTGTGAAATCTATGCTTGCAAAGTCTGTGCATGAAATCCATTCTGGACAATCCTCTTGTTTGTTAACATTGTCAGGGTCTAAATTGGTTTGAAATAACCTTAATATTTACACTAGAAAAGAATTTGCAGTTATGGAGGGGTGGGAAATTTCCCAAACACGTGCAGAGCGGTGCCAATCACAACGCACTGGGCCAACTAAACGATCACAGCACATTTCGTATTTCGGAAGAAGGTGCTTCATCAAAATCAGCGTGTTCGAGCCAGACTGGGGAGAGAAGGGCTGTAATAATGTAACACATTACACTCCAAAGTACTAGTACACCACAAAAATAAAATCAAGACTTTGTAAAAGGGCATAATAAGACCCCTTTAAGGTTTTGCAGAAAGAGTAATTTATTCGCCAATGGATTTAGGCCTCTAAGAATTTGGTTCAGAGAATCGGGTTTGAAATACATTACTTTTTTTTTTCAAAGAATTCACAACAGTGGCCAAGTTTAATTACTTTAAATGTATGTATATATACTGTAATATATTAAAATATTCAATAACTAGAAATTGATTGTTTAGTATCTCTGCTGGTTCATTGAAGTAACGATTTTCTAGAATTATTCACTAGCTATCCTTGTTGCAAACATCAAAGACCATACTTATTCATATACTATAAAAACTCAAAATTATGCCACATTATAGTAGATCACAATTCTTTCATCGGTAGATTTAATTTCAGAAATTGTTTTAATGAAAGGCATAAAATATGTTATCAGTACTTCTGTCATTCTTATAGCTTAGTGTTGCCAGTGGTAACCTTACTGTGGGAGAAAATGTCTATAAAGAAGTCAAGGCAACACAATGTCTCTGTCTCTCCCAGCTTTCTTAAAATATACTGGGACAGGACTGTAGTGTCGTACAATTAGCAGTGGCCTACATATAATAAAATGGATGCTCCACCCTTTCAACCCAACAGCAATGACAGAACATATTGTTCTTGCCAGTAACAACAAATACGATGGACACTGTTGCCCTGTTGTGAAGGGAGTTTTGTAATAAAAAAAATATATAAATAAAAAATAGGGTGCTCCCTAACTGTCCTGATTCATCTCTACAAACATCTCAGCTCTGAATGAAACTAGCACCAAAATAAGGTTTTACAAGCTTTTTCATATTCTATATTAAGATACCTTACAGTAATCTTACAGTGAGACTTCCAATCCTTCTGAATCGGAGTGTGGATCACCTGTGACGGACTGTATTCGCCCTCTGACTGTATGCACCGAACCGTGACACCCATACCGCCGAATTAATGTACCGTTACCCCCCAATGTGTGTATATATATATTCGTTACAATTAAGCTCTTTTTCACAAGGGAGAAGTATCATTAATCTGATTATAATGTCTTTGCTCAAATAGATATCAAACAACCTCATAACCTCAATGAAGAATCCTGTGTGGTCTAGAAACCTCCTCTTTCTCTCCGTTCATGAAGAATCCTATTGGAGAAGCTTGGGGGAATGTAATGAATGAAAGTCTGTCAGCCGGTAGCTTTGGCTCTTTGAGATATCCTGCACAAGCACAATTTTCCCTCCTAATGAAACCCCCAACTGCTTTTTAAACAATACTCCATTGTGAGAGGAAGCCAGGTTAACTTGTTTAAAATATAAACAGAATATCGAAACCAATTTGTCTCTGCATGGTGCAAGTGAAGGAGTTTTTTAACAGCTAAATTCAGCTGTCTGACAAGAGGCTTGAAGCTGACGTATTTCTCTATATTACAGGTCGAGAGCAAGGTTTTCTCATGCACGGGGTTTAGTTGACTCAACTCCATAAGGATTATAGAAAAAGAAGGCAACACTGGTGCTATAAGACCACATTCATAAATACACAGACCTCTCAGTTGACGTAAAGCAAAGTAATGTTGACTTTGGACCTTGTACATAATTTTGCATTGGAAATAAATCCCTATTCTTAATATTCTGGAAGAGTCCTAGCATAGGACCTGGCTCAGGATCAATTTGGACTGATCATCTCCCTCTCGTCCTCATGAGTTATTACTCAAATCCTAAACTCTTTATCACTGACCAAACTAATGATATACCTAACTAATGTAAACCCGACCACTTCACATTGTGACTCAGTTCTGAGTATGCATTTTCTTGGAAGTAGTTTGTGCAACAGGCATATATAAATGAGCTCATGCTTAAATAAGCAGCAGTTTGGAGGGTTTACAGGATCTGATGCCCATTTAAAAAGCTCTGCTTTAAGCCCTGTATTTTATCCAGTCGACAACACAACAGTTTATTGTGTAAAGTGAATGGAAACCCTAAGGGTTTATTTGGGTTCAACTTCCAGCATGCTGACATAAATGTTGTTAGAATGGGTTTGTGGATGAACAGCACCTGTGCTTTACAGAGTTATTTTTTACCTTCCATTTTCAGCGTAGCTCAACAAGGCAAAGGTGTGTTGGGACGTCACAGATATCACTGTCAGTCCAATACACAAGTTTCTTAAATGACTTCTATGGTGGTCAAGCCCGTCGACACACTACGGCAGTCTCGCCGTCTTCCTGATAGCCCCATGTAGGGATGTGTTTAATTTCGACTTCAGAAGATCTTGTAGAGGGCCTGCGGTTGCTATCTTGTCACTCTTCATCCTATCACAGAAGCAACTGATCACTCATAATCTGACAGAGCGAAAGCAAATGCAATCCATCTTAACAGCCTACATATGTACATTGTTCAGCATCTGGATCAACTCTCCACACTTTTGGGGAAATCAGTTCTGCTCTCCTCTGAGAATGATATGCATACTGTATATCCAAGCGAAAAAGTTTCTTTTCTTTTAACAACTGCTGCAGTCAAAATGAAACAGGCCTTAGCTGCAATGAGGCATTTTAGAAGCCACCTTATTAAAATTGAATTTCCAGTACCCTACTTTCATTTTCCTTGAGAGTAGAGCTGTTGTATGACATCACATATGGACATTATGGGTTAAAGGACTCCAAAAATGAAAATCCTTTTATTAACTCACCTTCATATCATTCCAAATCTGTATGTTGTGTATTTTGAGGATCTCCATGCAGTTCTTTTCCAGACTGTACAACAATAATTCAGTGACCACATCTTTCAAGCTGCAAACGAGGACAAGACACTCTGTAAAGGCTTGTTCACACAAGATGAATGTTTAGCGTGAAAATTTGTTGCGACAAACATCAGCAATCAATCTCTTTAGATGGACACAAATATCCGCATTCCACCTAAATCGAAGTATTTTTTATTGAGAATATATATACGAGTCACATAAGGTTGTAAATTGTTTTGAACGTTTTTATAAAAGAGCTAAATGAGGATTCTTTAGACAGTCTCCTTTTGTGTTGCACAGATAAAATAACAATATATGGGTTTGGAACAATAAATAATTACAGAAAGTAAGTATGTATGCATGTAGGTATTATTTATTTGATGAACTAATCCTTGAAGGACCAATATGAAAGAGTTGGAGAAAAAGAGATGCGTGAGAGAATAGTTTGAGAAATGCACAAATGAAAAAATAAAAGAAAGGGGGAGAAACAAAGAAGAAGAAACAAAGTCACAGGGTTGGGTTAATGAGAGCAGCAGCGCAGACTGGCTCCCATCAGAGCTGCCAGAAGATGTGAGCTCATACGAGCAGAGAACTACTCGAACTCTGCGCTCTACATGCCGGACTGCTTGTGACACTGTAATAATGCAATGTTAGTGCTCTTTTGTGGCACAAAATCTTTTAAATACATTTATTTCCAGATGCATGCTTAAATGCAATGTTATGCATATGTGAATATAGTGTTTAAAGCTTTAGAAAACCACAATAAAAATATTATAAAAGTAGTACAAATGACTTGTGCACTATATTCAAAGTCTTCTGAAGTCATTTGGTGGCTTTTAATGAGGAACGGACGGAAATGCAAGTTTTCACTGGTATTTCTCTTTAGTGAGACAGTAAATGCAACTCAAGAACTAGATCAGAGTCATTTCCGCACTCAATCATTTGTCAAGTGTTTTGGTTCTTTATAGTTTGGTAAAACTATTAACATCCTGTTTCGTGCACATGGGAGAACTCACCAGATTTTGGTGCATTCCTTAAGAGCCGATCTTTCCCAAAAAGCCACCCACCCCCAGACTGTCTCTGGAACAGAATGAAATGGCCATTGTAAACACATCTGTCTTGCCACTCAAAGTTCTCCCCAGTGACTTGAAATTAACAGAGTGTTTGAAGGAACGGAGCCACGGAAGAGCTCGATGCATGAGAAATTCAGCTGGGAAGGAGGAGTCTGCTGGCCCAGGTGCCAGAAGTGTGTCTGAGCTGTGATAAACGTGTGTGGATGTGATTACACGGTTGTGACCCAAAGCAATATGATCACACGGTCTTGTCATGTGGCAGTATTGAAATTCCAATTATAAGGTTAAACATAGCTTGATTTCATTATGTTGTATGATTTATTTATTTAAAAACATCAAAATGTTGCAAAACTTCCAACAAATTATGACTAAATATGCTTTCAACAAATCTGGGAAAATAACCATAATAAGAGGCTTGCACCCCCAGCAGTTGCACATGTTCAAGTCATAAAGGAATAACCATAGGAATCAATATGAGGACAACCATATGCATATTCAAACTCAGGGTCAGTGTTTTATTTAGGCTACTATTATATTATTTATTCATATTTTAATTAGCTTTTATTTTATGTTTTCTTCATATTTTAGTTGAAGTTTTTAGTAATTGTAGTACCTCTGTCATTTTTTAAAAAAAAAATATACCTTAATTTTTCATTTTAGTACTTCAACCTATTTTATTTCAGTTAATTTCCAATGGAAATTTAAATTCTTTTGATTTCATTAAAAATATTTGATTTTATGTAAAAAGATTTTAATAAAACAATTTCCAAAAACAATTATTTGTATCTTTAATAGTTAAGTTGTGAGTTTAAAAAAAACAACAACGTTCAAACCCTTAAATGTGTCGTTCAAACCCTTAAATGTGTCGTAAATTACTCATTCACATGCCTGAATTTAGTCCAATCAACTATACAGATAATTTAGTTTCAACTGAAAATTTTGCAACATTTAACCACCTAGAGCACAAAGGCCTCTTTTCCATTGTCAGGGTGCCCAACTTAAAAACAATGATACACTGTAAGCTCCTGATGAAGCAATGCACATTCATTTGACAGACATCCTGTTAGAGATAGTTCTCGGATAGTGACTTCAACCACTTTATTTTTCCTGTCTGTCTGAAATAAAATAACAGCAACTATGTAAATTTATTGCTATTAATTATCATTTAAACTTCTTTCAGTCACATCAAATGATGGTATAAAGTTTCTGAATTAAATGATTATAGAGCAATTACTTGAAAAATCCTCAACAAAGACAGCAATGTGCCTGTTTTTGTAAGCAAGTTTTGTATTAACATAACCATTTAAAGATCGCAGACGGCCCCAGATTAAGATCACCAGCTAAGCAGGCTCCAGCACCAGCACCAACACCATTTCAGTTAAAAAAAAAAAAAAAAAAAAAAAAACTGAACCAGTACTGCATTGGTGCCCTCTCAAAAATAAAATAGGTTCATGACCCCCCTGAATGAATGTGTTTCTCCATTTCTAAAGTTCCTGGAATAAAGACAGTGGTTTAAATCTCACATGGTGCCACATAATGGTTTCATACAGTAAACCAGTACGGCACCTTCAACAACCAGCTGTTTCTAAAAAGCTTATTGAAGCAACTCTGATGTCGCAACAATAATCACATGATGAAACACAGACTCTTTATTGGCAGTATGGGCTGTGTGCAGAACTCCAGCCCCCTTCCCCCCATCCCCCACAGTTGTGTTTGCCACACGGAATAGCCGTGCATGTCAATTACAAGGTTTAAGGTTGCTGGACAATTACTTTACAACATTGAACACTTAAATGACCATAATTTCCTCTGTGATTCAGCCCCGGCCTTTGAGCCTGAATATTAATGCACTATGTGCAAGAGGGATCTCTCATTTTTACAAAAACCCCTCAGGGTCTGGATTGGACCCAGCTTGCATTAAATGCCAATAAACCGTACTCTGACACAGCATATGTTTACAGTATGCGGTTGCTCCTTGGTGGGTGATTGTGCATGTTATTACATGCATAGATCACCACATTTAGCAATAGTAAAACAGGCCCACGGTGTTCTGGAGAACGCATGAAATCCTTTTCTCATTCTTTGAATGATTCTGGGGGTTCATATTATTAGATCAACACTATGTAGCCTAAAATTATGATTGATACTCTTCATGTTGTGTGTTGACAGCCCAAAAATGAAAGGATTACGACATTTATTCGTAACTCTATTCTCAGATATGCTTATAAATTTACATTACTTTCAAAAACAAGAAAAATATATAAATAATATAAATATAAATAAATAAAATAAGTGTATTGTTATATGGTATAATTATATTGTTTATTTACTTGTCATTCTTTACTGTTTATTATACACATTAAAAAATATATTAATATTTTAGAAATTATATTTTATATCTCCTAGACTTTCCCAGGCTTACAGCCAGAGTATTCATCATCATTTGTCATGCTTTAATTTTGTATAAATTACAAAATGCAAATGTCACATGGGCTTCAATCCAAGTCTATGTGCCAAAACCCAGTCCAATCTTTTTAACAAATGCTCCCAGTGAAAAAAAAGGCTGCCATGTTCACACCTCTCAGGCAGTAGCGCCTTGTCATCTTATACCACTAAAGAGTGACAAAAACCTATTGAAACTTAATTCTAGTATATACACGAACTGAATCTGGCTTTCATTCATAGGCCTACTTCAGAGGAGATATGACTGAATCATCCATTACTCAGAAAAGCAATATTTTGTCAGTATGTGATGATACTGTGGTAGCGATATTCCACAAGGATCTGGTGTCTGCATTTACTCCAATGGTATCAGTTAAAATGAGTAATTTCACCAGTAGGATCCAGCCATGAATGCAGGCAAAATGTGTCAGCTTTGAAGAATCTAAATCAGTGGTTCTCAACTAGAGGCCTAAGCAAACTTCCAAGGGGGCTGCAGGATGGCTTAAAATAGTTTAAATTTTTGTTTTTTAAATACGAAAAACTTTTTCATGCATTATCTTGTCACAAATCAATACATATCTGCCCCAGTATGCAATATCCCAGTCCTTTCCAGTGAAATGTGATTTGGTAAGGTTTCCATGGTAAGGCACTGTCCTATTTCGACACAGATTTCACAGGCTGATAACATTTCCCAATGAATACAGTGGTTGTTTGTCATATTCTGCATGTAAGCACCAGTTATCAGACTGACTGGAAATGAACTCTTCCTTGAGAGAGGAAAAAACAAAAAAAAAACAGGAAAATAATGTGTGAAAATAATCTCTTTATTGCAGTTTCTCTACACTTGGTTAAGTTTGACAGGCTCAGAGGCAGTCGGAGAACTAGAGATGAATCAGACTGAGGGACTGACAAATCTCCCAGGCTGGGGTTAAATGCTGGCATGAACTCATCGCCCCATTGCCCACCTTAAAGCCAATTAAACCCCAGATGATGTTTTGAGCACTTTGACTGTTTACTGGAAGGAACACCCCCTGCTGTCACTCCCTTTCACACAGAGCTGGGTTTGATTCTGGGTCATGTTATCCTATTAACATCACGATCCCTGAACAGCAGTCACAGGGCTTGCACCAGAGGAGATGGGAGGCCTTTGTTGTTGAGCACTTGATTAGGGACAGGTTTTTTTGGCCAATTTGTCTGACGAAAAAATCTTCTTTTTTTCCGATATTTGTATGTTGCCTTGGAGCTTTCGGTCTGATTAAACACACCACCCACAGGCTGATTGAGCTTGATCATGGGTCTTTTTCGTGTTTACGTCTCTAAATCCTCCTGTGAGCGTGACCAGGAGTAGAACTGTTCTCCGTGACGTCCAGGGGTCGGGTGTGTCCCTCTGGAACACATGGAGGACGTGAAGCCAGACGCATTCGGCAAAATAGAACCGTAATTGCCATGTTGACTTTATTGCTAAGTAACGCTCTGCACCCTTTCACTCTTGGCCCGGGACTCAAAGTTCTCACTCAGGGCTGGACTTCCTTGTCATTTAATGAGATCTGCCACAGACCTTACTGGTGTTTTGACTGTCAGGAAATCAATCAAGCCACTAATTCGTTCAATTTTGCTCTGCTTGCTTCCTCCTCCCTAAAGGGGGAGATTAAGTGATCTAGATGGAGAGTGGAGAGTGATTTTATCATCATTACCACTAAGTGTTGGATTTGTGGTACAGTGATTGTTATTTTGATCTAAAGCCACCACACTCAGCTGACTGAAACCATTATTAATCCTTCTAACACAAGGACTAATATACATAGAGATAAATTTGTTTCCTATTACACAAATTAGGAATTAATGTACTAATTGGGATGTGCACTTATTGACAATTAGTTTATAATTATAGCGAAACTGCTTTTTTTCCTTCTTCTGCTCAAAATAGGCTTTAGTTAACTAGCACTGCAGCTATTATCACTACACCCCCAGAGGACGGCATTTCTGTGCATTCAAAGCTTTTTCGTGGTCATGATTACATTTTCCTTGTTTATTATGACCTTTACTCATTTACTCACGTTTTGTGAGTACAGCTGTATAATTCCTACTCAAGAAGTTTACATTTGACTGTCCACTATAATATATTTGAGAGAAAATACAATATTATCTAGTCGTTTATTTACTGTAGAGTGCTGCAGGGATGATGTATTTTTGTAGGCGAAAACCCTGAAATTGTTGTTTTGGGGGGTTTTGGTTAAATGCCTGAAATGTTAAATGTGCACAGCACACAATCTCACTATTTACACATTTATGACATAAAATACATCATTAATTGTTGTGAATCTGACCCTTTTTTCTGTTATCTTATTATCTCCTATTCCAAGCAAGCACAAAATGCTGACAGACAACCCTGAGATGGCTCTGCACTACAATATCACCACTGAGAACATGTTCTCACCGCTGGGTGTCAGAAGATGTTGAGGTTGCGTGGACGTGAATCAGTGATATATTACATGGCACCCAGCCTCACTGGTCTGATCAGCCTCATCTACTCACTAGTCTGCTTTCACAGCCTCATTGTTTTTATCATCACTCTTGAAAACTATTCAAAAGACTGAAAAAGAGTTATTTGAAGAAGAAGTCTTTGCGTGTAGTTTTTTATAGCCTACATTTAGCTTTTTTAGCTATTGAATTTTGGCATTAAAATTCAAGTTTTGTTCATTTGTGATTATCATGTGTAAGAATCATACACTTTTGTTAGTCACAGAGCTTATTTTCGGCAATAATCCAAAAGCCAATGGAAAAATCCTATTAGGATTTTGACAAGGGAACCAGGGTGATCTTCCGGGTTGGCTTACAAAAATAAGTCATCACTGCAGAAAACCATGGGACAATCTTCTGTAGTCATACATCTTAAACTATGACAGCGAATTACCATGTGTTGACATGCTTTAAGAAAATTATTTTGGTAACAGTTTATTTTGATGGTCCCCTTTAGAAATTCGTGACGCTGAAAACCTACATGTCCGCCAACTGTCATTAGAGTATTAGTAGACTGTCTGCTTAATATCTGCTAACATTTTATTGTGATCCTCCCCCAACATACATTTTACTGACTATAACTTTGCAAGTCTGTTAACTTATTAGTCCTAACCCCTTATTCAGGGGCGGAGTGGGACCAAAAAATCTACCGGGAAATTTCGTAGACCACCGGCCCTCGGTGGTAAAAAACAACAAAAAAAAAAAAAAAAAAAAACCTTTGCTAAAAAATATAGCGGTGAATGAGAGAATATTAAATAGATTTTTTTTTGTTCCTCTATAGTTTTTTGCTTCAGTTTATTTCACCTGTAGTATCTTTGCTTGTTGATGCCCGGAACATGTCTGTTATTTTGGAGCATTTCACTGCCTCCTCCTCCATATTTTTTTTTCGTTTTGAGTCTGAACTTCTCAGCGCCAGATTTTTTAACGCTTGTGCTGAGGGGTGCTAGATCATTGACGGGGGAGCTGCGCAGTTATACAAATAATAATTGAGCAAAACTTGGCCACTAAATATTTAATATTCAATTATTTTAATGATCACAATTAAAGTTTTACTTTTATTAAATTGAACAAGCGCAACATTCAGCATTCAATCAAATATTCTAAAAGATGTAGGCTATTATTAGCCTACTAATAAGGTTATTTCAACATAATATTTCGTTATTTCGACATTTATGTGCGTGCAACAAGCAAGATGTGCATTTGTAAATCCGGTAACGCGTGCATTGATTTTTAGTAATAAATTAGTGTTTTCTGACAGTGTCGGGTGTCGGCTGCAAAGATGAAGTTGACGATCGCCATATATAGTGAACGCGCCTATAGAGAGAAATGCATGATTACGTAATCAGAGAGTAGCCTTTTTCTTTTCGTTTTGAATTATTTCGTTTAAAGATATTTCAAGCTTTGTGTATTTGATGTGTTTCTCATGTCTGTGTGAGGCATACACTGAGTTTCGTTAACTTAGTTCGGATGAGATGCGCTCAGTTAACGTGCAATGCAATTGCGCGCGCGGGCGCCTCCATGATTAGGCTATATTGTCTGTTTGTTAAATTTGCTTATAAATCCAGGCAATTGGTTGATAAAAAAATGATTAAAATTAAGATACAATTTATACAAAACGAAATTCACTTTAATGAAAGGTTTTCTACAAAACAAAACTGAATGAAATGGTCAAAATCATGTCTGTCTGACCCACCCACTCCAAGTCTCTCGATATATAGCGCATCATATCTTACTTGTGCTGTTCACTTTTCATAAATAAACATAAATGGAAAAGAAATGACATTATAATATTTTAACAAATATGAAACTAAATGCGCTTATTTAATGGCTATAACAGTAGGCCTACAGACTCTCTATTTGTGCAAATTGCTGCACATTCATTTAATTCTGAATTTTGCACAAGTGGAAAGGCGTTTGTTCAAATCAAGTTCACGGATAATTGTGCGTGCATTTATTAATCATTATGATACTAAAATCATAAAAATGCTATGTAGGCTACTAAAAATCAGATGAGCCCAGAATATGAACGCAACGTTTAATTATACTTTAAGCAATTTCCTCCCATAGAAAACCATTAGGCCTAAGAACGCTTAATGTAGCTTAATGCAGATTAGAATGCCCCCTTATTATGTCGAAATAACGACTTATTATGTCGAAATAACGAGATATTATGTTGAAATAACGTCTTAATATCTCGAAATAACAAGATACGTTTTCTTTTCTTTTTGCTTCAAAATGCGGTTCAGGGCTTCCATAGAATAGCCTACAGCCTGAATATAGCCTAATTGCTTCCAGAAATAATTTTTGGGGGTGCTTTGGTCTTTCTTGGGGGTGCTGAAGTAGCCCCTCCCTATAGAGCCGCCCATGCTCAGCGCCACCTTTCAGTTTTCTTTTTTGCCTTTCCATCATTTAACTCACTCTCACGGACGTTAGACTTCCAAGACGTGACGAGGAAAAAGAGGTGTTCGGCGGCTTTTTACATCAAAGGCCGACGCGATTTTGGGAGGGGCCGCTCACTGGTCCCCCTATGTTTTTGAAAATCCTATAGATGGTTGGACCTGCCGAACGGGTTGAGCACTTTTATATAGCCTACTGTGTTGAGCAGAGAGGCTGCACAGTTTGACCAGCGAGAAGCGGCCGCACATCAGGCCGACAGACGGTGTTGCTAAAATAACTCGCAATAACTATTATCAGACCGGCCCTCCGCGGCCTCAAAACACTACCGGCCCACCGGGAAAAGTCCCGACTCTCCCGATTGCCACTCCGCCCCTGCCCTTATTCCACTAACCAATGAGAGTTAGTTGGCATGTAGCACAGTGTCACTTATAGTCAACAGATTGTCAAAATAAAGTGTTACATTTATTTATTATCTTTCAGAACAATCATTAAAAATAACAATGCAACCAAACAAGAGACATTATTTCCAAATGTGAGCTGGGGAGTACTTTATTTACTATATAAACCAAACTCTCCTGAGAAATACTCATATTTTATTGAATCGCCATATGAATCTAGGATTCTCCGAAAAGTTGTCTTTCACATTAAGAACACTCTCGGGCTCTACCAAAGGAAAAAGAAATATCATCCACTCATAAATGCAAATGAGCTGAAGGATTTTTGTTATTGACTTGGAGTTCCCTTGTTCCTATTTTGCAATATTTATCAGAAAAGCACCAGAGGAAATGTCAGTTGGTCAATATTTTCATTGGCTTTACATGGGGTCCAAAATAGTGTTATGTTTTGGATTTTTTTCACGGTTCATGATGACTTTTACTTTGCTTTGCATAGCTTTTATTTGAACAGCCAATTCAGTATAAATGGGTACTTGACAAGAAATACTGCTCATAAGAACGTCATGGGGTGTGACTTGCTAGACTATTTAAACAGCATTTTGCTAATTATGACTAAATGGAAAATATATATTTTGTCACACTGCAAGAGTCGGGACTATTAAAACAAACTAGTGAAGGCAAAAAGGGAAAGTAATAAATTAAGTAATAAATTGAAAGTATAACATTTTTGGCATGAAAAATGAAATGGATGTTTTCACCATTCAACCTAAAAGGGGTTTATTGGTAATGGGGGAAAAAAAGCAATTCCAGTTTTAAAAATGCCCATCTCGCTTAAGACCTCGATTCTATTAGACATTACCAAAGATTGGCATTCAGTTAGCCAATGCCTCATCCACTTTGTATTTCTGAAACAATTTGCTCAGCAGTTGCTTGGTCTCTAGGTTTTATACTTGTCTTGCTATGACGGGACACGTTGCCTTCTTTGTTGGCTTGTCATGTAGTATTTCAGCTGAATCGTGATCCCTGTATTTGTCCAGACTGTTTTCACTGTGCAAAGCTACTGAGCACTTTCCAGGGCCGCCATGTCATTTTACAGGACCAAGTTCATGAGTCCTGCTAACCCAAGTTTTGTTTATTGGGTTGGATTTCTCTGTAGTGGAAGGTGGGGTTGCCGTACTGGGACTACAACTGGGGCTCTCATATGTAGCCGGGATGCTGAGAAAACTGCAAGACTGAAGCCCTAATTGTATGCTCACTGAAGGAAAAAAGACCTCAGAACTGTGTTGGATTTACAATCTAGAGATCAAATCATAAAAGAACTTGATGTACTATGAAAACATACTCCGTTTCCACTCCAAAAATATGATTTATTCAAACTCAGCTGTAAAAAAAGACTTGTTTTTTTGTAGCAGCAAAAAAAAAAGTTTTGTGTGTGTGTGTGTGTGGGGGGGGGGGGATCTTGCTGCTATAAGTTAGGGAAGTTCAGAAGTTAAGTCGTTATAGTATAATAAATGTGTATTCTTTTGAATAATAATAATAGCTTATTATTAGTTTGTCATCAATTCAATTCAGTCACTTCCCTTTGAACTTTGAAAAAGAAATATCCTGTTTGGATTTCAACATCCTATTAGATCAAAACATGCTTTATAATGCAGTGAAGTGTGAGTGATCAGTGAGCAGCAGCACTGCTGTGTTCCATTAAATTGCTCCCCGCCGTGTTTCCTTGCAGCGGGACACAGCTCTACTGATGATAGTGCTGCTGAAATAATTCAAGTGACAAATTAAGCTGTATAGGCCGCATAATTGAATTGGAACGCAACATGATCCTAGTGGATGAACAGATTGTTTGAGGAGAAATTAGAAGAGCATTTAACACATGGAAAACTACATGCGCATATGTCATTTTTCAAGATCTGACATTTTAGTACCTATATAAATACAGGGGCCTCCCCAGCCATCCATCACATATTAGATTTTAATAACGGATCAGCAAGAGATAGGCCTACTATACTAGCTAGAGTTATAACATTTATGCAGAATATGCTATAATATTTACCATTAGCAATCTCTATTACATTTATATTCTCTGTTGTCATTACACTATGCAAAAGCACATTCAAAGTTGAACTTTGGTACACAGCAGAAGTCAAAAAGTATTTGAGCTTGTGTTTACAGTGTCTCACATTCGCATTCGCATACGTATGAATGAAAGAAAATGGACAGCATATTCTTGAATGACCGTGGCATACAGTACATCTGTCTGTCTGCCCAATTGTATGCACCTGTTAAATGGGGTGCAGCTGAAATAGTCAAACTTGTTAATTAGACGGACACATTTGGCTGTAAAAGCTTAAGAAATAAGTTTAGGATGGAAATTTTCATTCCAAATCATGTCAAACTCCATTAAATATGTCATTTCTATTCTCTGTCCTCATTTGGAGTTCATAGTGTACATTACCTTTCCACAGCTGCAGTTTTTGTTTTGGGCCCCTATCAGTCTTCAAGGTGAAAATGTAAATGTACTCTTATTTGTCAGTTTGTTGAAGCTGGAAATAATCCAGAGATTATTTTGCTGTATATCATGCATTAGGTTTCTTCAGTTGTATTGTATACAGATGTTCCTCCATATGGAAAAACCACAAAAATTGGCTTCTGGGAATTAATTGGAATCAAACCCCATATGTATATTTTCATACTAAAGTAAGATGTATCAGATTACCTTTTCATTTGGAGAATCACAACATGTAAAAGTATTAAGGGATTGGGTCACACATGTAGCAGTTTGTGCATGTTAAAGGTCGAATGGCTAATGTTACATTTCATTAGTGCCACTAGCTGAACTATATTTGAAACTAATAGTCACATTCCCACTTAATTTTATGGGGCCTGCCAATTTACTGTCATAAACACAGTCATAAGAAGGTGAATATTAAGGAAATTGTCTTTGAGTGAAAGTCTGAGGCGCACAGCCATGCTCGGCTCGTTGAGCAAGAGTGGCCACTGGTGGCTGAGAAGTGTAAGTGCACGCAAGACAGCCAGGTCATAACACTGAGATTTAGACCTCTGTGTCGATGTGCCATCTGATCTCACTCACTGTTTAACACGGTTCTTCACGCTCTCCCTCTTTAAACCCGATGGGCTTCAGTTTTCCATTCTCACATTACGCTCATGTGCTGCTTTTATGAAGCGCAAAACAGTTTTTTATTGACTACCTGTGCCAGGCGTGGAGATCTGAAGTGGGGTTCACATTTCTTTTGCTTTGACTGATGTAGCGGCTCTAGCTCTCCCCTGCCCTCAATCACATTACTTTTGTTGCTTAATTGAAGCAACAAAAGCTTAATCTATCTATCTATCTATAGATACACATCCTATACATCCATCTATCCATCCATCCATCCATCTATAGATGCCTATCCATCCATCATCCATACATTCATCCATACATTCACCCATCCATCCATCTATGTGTTCTTTTCTCATCTATATTATACACTTTATTAGGTAGACCTTGCTAGTACCGAGTTGTCAGAACCGCCTTAATTCTTTGTGGCATAGATTGAACAAGGTGCTGGTTCCTCTGAGATTTTGGTCCATATTGACATGATATCATTACGCAGTTGGTGCAGATTTATGATGTGATTCTCCCATTCCACCACATCCCAAAGGTGCTCTATAGGATTGAGATCTGGTGACTGTGGAGGCCATTTGAGTTTAGTGAACTCACTGTCATTTACAAGAAACCAGTTTGAGATGATTTGAGCTTTGAGACATGGCATGTTATCCTGCTGGTCACAAAGGGATGGACATGTCAGCAACAATATCAGTTAGGCATTATACACATTTAATAAAAGCTTAAATTTAACACAGTATTCAACCGGCAGCTTGTGTAGTGAAGCCAGAACAGAAGAAATATGTTCTCTTTTTCCTCATTCCAGTAAGAAGCCTGGCAGCAGCGTTTTGTACCATTTGAAGGTGGGATCCCAAGATACAGTGAGTTGCAGTAATCCAGCATAGAGGAAACAAAAGCATGAATCACTGTCTCCAAACCGTTTACTGGTAAAATGCTTCCAATATGTACTAAAGGACACAAAGTGTTTGAATTGTAACCTCAGTTTCCTGTTCTTAGCTGACAGTAGTGGCACTGATGTGGTTTTCTGCTGCTGTAGTCCATCTGCTTCAAGGTTTGACATGTTGTGTGTTCAGAGATGCGCTTCTGCAGACCTCCATTGTAACATTATTTGAGTTACTGTTGCCTTTCTATCAGCTCGAACCAGTCTGGTCATTCTCCTCTGACCTCTGGCATCAACAAGGCATTTTTGGCCACAGAACTTCAGCTCACTGGATAGTTTTTTTTTACTATTCTCTGTATACCCTAGATATGGTTGTGCATGAAAATCCCAGTAAATCAGCAGTTTCCAGAACCATTCCACATTCAAAGTCACTTAAATCACCTTTTCCCCCATTCTGATGCTCAGTTTGAACTTCAGCAGATCATCTTGACCATGTATACATGCCTAAATGTTTCAAGTAAATGTTTGCGTTAACAAGCAGTTGAACAGGGGTATCTAATAAAGTGTCCGTTAAGTGTATATTAGCACATAACCTGTCACCTTGCAACACCACACCAACTAGGGTTACCATCTGGTTATTATTCTGTTGCAGGACAGTAGATGTGATTTTGCTTGTGTGTGAGAGATAAATTTACTACTATTATATTATGTAAATATGGATTTACATTAGTTGAAAAGCCTATTTGCCATCACTGATAACGTTTTAAATAAATAACTAATAAGCTTTGTTAATTGTGACCGGCTCTGTGACTGGCATTCAATTTGGTTTCGAGTGATACAATGTAATTTACTCTACAGGACCTATACAATCAGAGTAACTGGCTAGGTAAAAAAATCACATTATACTAATATAAATTTCCTCAAGTAGTTTTCCTTTATTAGACTATTTGCAAACATTACATGCATTTTATCGGATTCAGTGCATCTTCAACTTGTATTTTTTTGTAGGATCTGGCAGGTTTGATCAGGATGTTCTTATCCAGTTTGTGTCTAGTCCTGGCTGGTGTGGCTGTATTTAATGAGTTTTGATGAGGTCCACACTTATTCCGTCCAGTCATCATCAGCGGAAAAATCCCTCTCAAGGGACAAAGCTCCCAATTTCATGACTGTCTCACTAATACCAACTGCCTAACAACTTAGCAATGACATAGCAAGGCATATAAGCGTTCCCAAGCTACAAAAAGCTTGTATGACCTTCAAAACATCAAACCTCCCTTCAAAAACCTCCCTGAAGTATTCAAACTGTATAAGGCCTACATAACTTTCAGATTTCAAAATAACCTTTAAACAAATTTAAACAGCATTGTCAAGCCAGCATTCCAACCTTCCTCAGATTTGAGTTCTTCAGAGGTTTTAAATTCATACAGTCAGAGAGTTAAAATAGAGCGATAAAAGATGGCAGTTGACTCTGCAATTTTTCTGCTTTCTCGCCGTTTAGTCTGAGACCACCCAAAACCTTGTCTAGGAAATAAAGCATGTCTGATGTTGCACGGTGATTCAGAAATAAAGTCTGTAGAGTTGAACCTCCGGTTCAACCCTCTACCAGTGTTTTCACAATACTCATTAGCCTGTCCAAACTCAAAATATTTAAGAGTTACGGGCGTGAGAGACGTGTGGTTGTCTCCTTCTGTTTAGCAATCAGATGCATCATTAAGCATGAATCAAGTGACTACAGTTGGTTAGGTGAATTCTAAGTGTTATTATAAAGATTAATGTGATTGAGGGGGTGTGAGACGATTGCTAACATGTCAAACTCACCAATGCTTGGTCATAGAATGCAACATTCCCACTGCCTGTTTCCTTTCAAATTTCTTGGATTTCATCACTCCTGTCTCTGATCATCTTTCCCTGATGGAACAGAAAAGAGAGTGCTCATCCATCCCATATCCAGGAAAGGAGAAGATGACAGCCAAGCACCGCAGGAGAGGTCACTTATCAACCGCTTGAGGAAGAAATAAAAAGAAAACAGATGTCATAAGGAAGTTACAGATGGGCAAACTCTACATGAGAGCCGACTTTCGAAGAAAAGTCTTTGTCAAAGCTTCATTGTTCTGTCAGGCATAATTCAATGTCAGTTTACCATCACTCACTGGATCAGCCATTAGACTATATATAAGTAACAGTTCATAACGCTTTTAAAAGAAATTTTAGGGTTTTAAAGCTCCCGAATTTTTGACTAATGGTCCAGTCCAGTTAGCACTGTGGCCTTTCACATCACAGCAAGTCAGTGAGTTATTTATAATTTAAGTCATTTATTGCGGCTGTTTCACTCTTTGCCAATGGTCTCATCAATCGTACATATATTGTGGAACTAGCACAAAAACATTTAGTCACATTTGTAATACAAATTTTGTATAGACCCCTTTTCAGTTGGTAAACATGGTGACGTTTTTTGTGGTTAAAGTTCATTTTAACAGACATCCCAGATTGTATACCCATACACGCTCAGTCAATGGATGGACGATCTGACAGGATTAACGTTAACACTACCTCCGGTTGAGTGGCCTGACTTCTACACCTACCCGATAGAGAAACCGAGGGTAAAGAGAAACTGAGGGCATATAAATCTTTAGATGCCTCTAACTGTACTAAATGGTCACGTATACAAGACTTGTGTGGTAGCCTACGATCCACAGTTCTGCCTAGCCAGCACCAAGGCCAGACAGAAGATGACAATGTAGTGACATTACAGTGCAATTTTAATGATGTGAATATTTTCTAGAAACAAAAATTCCAGATACAGCATATTCACTTTTTAACTATGTATTTGATTACCCTTTCTTACCAGGTTCTTCAAAAAGTCTAGTCACAATCAATCAAAACAATGTATACAATCATAGATGATTCACAAATAATCACAATAATTTAGAAAATTTCAAATTGGAGCCTGTACTCCGTCGATTCTTGCACCCAACAACACAAGATGACGACATTTAATATATTATATTAGCTCCTTATTATGTAGCCGAATCTGTGCTTGTATTGGCCGCCTCCAGTTTTCCCTTTGTTTTGCCACCAGCTAACGCCGTGACGTAACTGTGACATCGGCTCGAAATTGGAAACACACATTTATTAACATGTTTACGGCATCTAAAGTGTAAGCATTTTATGTATGATTTTAACTTTAGAGACATGTTTAAAGGCACTAAATTTATTGAATGCATTTACCTAATTTGACGTTATAACAGTTTCATTCAAATTTGTCTGAATTCTTATTTAGCTCATTTAGAAGGATTCCATCACTTTACCTAAGCCTAAACCTAAAAATGAACTTGAGTAAAAGTACAGATACCCAAATAATTTTTTTAGAAAATGTATTAAAGGTGCCATAGAATGGAAAACTGTATTTATCTTGGCATAGTTGAATAATAAGTTCTGTACATGGAACTGACATACCGTGAGCCTCAAACTTCATATGTAAATCTCGTGTTTGTAAGCACCACTGAAAAACGGGTAGGTCAGGCAGTATTAACGTGGACTTGCACAGTCGAATCATCAGAAGTTTTGCGGGTATTGTGAAGCAAGCAAGGACAATAGCAAAAATAACAGATTATGGATATTAATGTTATGTTCCAGGCTGTGCAGGGGATTTGAGCACTTCTCATACCCTTCCCACAGAACAGAACTGTCAACAGGTATGGTTGATGTTTATAAACAGGCGACCGCACCATTTTAATGTTGCTAGTTTGCTCTGCCCATTTCACCACTGACAGTTTTTCTAACCTGGGACAATATCAAGCAGGCTTCACTCAGCGTTTGATACTGAAGGAGGGGGCAATTCCAACTTATGGAATTGGGACTCCATGGGACTGTTTCAGGGGGATGAGTCTGAGGGAAGAACAGGAGACAAGGGTAAGGAGAATGCAGAAGACAAAATGTAGGTAAAATAAAAAGTGAACCCCCAGAAACAGTCCCATGGACCCAGCCCCAAACCCCATCTCTGCAATAATAATAAAGGCTGGTTTAAAGTATTTCTTCCTGCCTCTATGTATTAATGTTCATGGGTAGCCTAAATGGGTTCCATTCAGACCTTAACGTTAAGTGTTTTACTGTTATATGTCAAAAAGATTCAACAAGACATTTTCACCTGGCTATACCCAATGTTTAGATCTGTTGTGGTATTTATGCAAATAAGCACATACGTAATTAGATTATGCACCGTTTGTCCATGTTAACAAACAATTTCAAAAAGCTTGAAATACATTTTTTGTTTGTCTTGATGTAAGAAATCAGCTCAGTAATTTTCATGGTGATATCTAAAGGTTAAATTTTTTACCCTATTCACGTAAGAAAAAGAATGAATAGGGGTATGAATAGGCTATATTTGGGTCTTTTTCTAAACTAAAATATCCCCTAATGGGATTCTTCTGGGCTTTTTTTTCCTTACTCAGGACATATTGAGGATACAAAATCTGTGAGTTTGCTTCTGTTGCAATTTGTCCTACCTTTTTTCATAAAATGATTGGACTATATGACAACTATTACTGTTCATTCATTTATTCACATTTATGGTTTACTATTTGAGATAATAGAAATTGAATATTAGATGTTTCGGTTATCATATTGTTTAGGTTACACTGATTACAATGTATGAGTATATGGTGATTCCCATACAAACAGTGTGGTTTTGTTGAAGACATGGGAGAGTTGCATCTGACCGGTTTCATTTGTTCTTACCAAATGGTTTGAGCTGCTTTGATCACCAGGACAAAACTAAATAATAAGAATGTTTCCTGCCTTCCCTTTGTTGAACCACAGATTTTCACAACCACACAGATTTACAATCCATTGTCATTAAAAGAAAAGGGCAATGGCAGTGGTTTCTGACACTAAGGGCTTTTGTTCACAGTTGATTTATATACCAAAGGACCTACGGCGATTTCAAACTGGTGGCACTTCAGTACTTTTAGCTTTGTTAAACCTAAAACATAAACTCATTTGGTGCCAGTATTTCCACTTAAGCCATAGAAGCCCGAACGTGAGAAACCTCAGCAAACATGAACACAAAGACTTCAAGGAATTGTAGCCTTTTTTAGTCTCATGAAAGAGTACAAATTTCTCACATCAGGCCATTTTGAACAATCTGCTATAGGAAATTCAACTTCGTCCAATCAAGCACATAAATATGAAATATGAGCCATACTCAAGTCAGCATCTGTGAATCTTGTTCTTGCTCATCTCTATGTTCTTGCTAGGCATCTTCTGGGTGAAAATGAAAATATATTTTTAAGAGATTAAAAAAGAAGAAAAAGACAGCAAAGCATCCAAAACTCAAATTTTGGACTGATTCAATAAAATAAGCTATAAGAAGACCGCAGTGAACACAAGCAATTCAGTGAAAAGATCATAAGGATGTCTGTGGAATCACTCATTAGTTCAAGTCTGATAGGATTGTTTCCCCCAACAGTTCCACAGACTTATTATAGCTAAAAGATAATAAATCATGATTCATTACAGTACAGTAATTATTGTTGGCTCATATGATAAACTGCTTCACTGTAAAACCCAACAAGTTAACTCAACTCAAACCGATTGAGGAAACTGATTGCGGCAAACCATTTAAGTTTAAAAATTAATACATATGAGTATTGTGAACTTATATATATTGAGTCATCAATATATAAAAGTTCACAATACTCATATGTATTTATTTTTAAACTTAAATGGTTTGCCGCAATCAGTTTCCTCAATCGGTTTGAGTTGAGTTGACTTGTTGGGTTTATACAGTCTTCAAATATTCCTAACTTGAAGGTCGTTTTGAATAATAGAATCTATTAAACAATTAGATGATATTATAACACTGTTATAGCATCACTGTAAAACCCAAAAGTTAACTCAACTCAAACCGATTGAGGAAACTGATTGCAGCAAACCATTTAAGTTTAAAAATAAATACATATGAGTATTGTGAACTTATATATATTGATATTATATATATGACTCAATATATATAAGTTCACAATACTCATATGTATTAATTTTTAAACTCAAATGGTTTGCCGCAATCAGTTTCCTCAATCGGTTTGAGTTGAGTTAACTTGTTGGGTTTTACAGTGCACTGTTATAGTTCAAGTCCAGCTGTCAATAGGCGCCTATAGAAACTGAGATGGCCTATGTGCTAAAACTAAGACTGGTGAGGAGTTGTTATTATCTCTTGTCATCATTCTAGACCCATCAAATGGAAAATGCTTCCTGTGACTCACGAACCACACATCTCAGAGCCCATGTGGAGTGTCTCTGAAAGCTGACAGCTGACCGAAGGTCAAATATGCGACAGAAAAGCCAATGCGAGTTCATTTATTCAGCATGTGTGTCCAAAAGCTCTCTCTCTCTCTCTCTCTCTAGAGGTACTCATTGAACCGTTTAACGGAAACTAGAAGCCACTCTTGGCCTGACTGAGAGGACGACCATGACGTCAGGTGCTGCAGCTGTGTGAAAGTCCCAGAATTAGACCAATGACTGATGAGTCTCACTAAACACTTTACTTTCCTCAAAAACTCACAGCTTAGATTATTTTTGTGTGAATACACATTTGACTCATATGTGTAATCTAAAGGAGCTGTATGTCTAATCTAATCTAAATCTATGCTTTTTGCAAGAAAGAACTGCTACAAAAATCTGCATTGCTAGCAGTGTTAATCTCATTCCACTGCAAGACATTAACAACATTTTTGAAGAAGATTCAATCATTCAATCATAGTCAATGGATTGATCCACTTGAGCTACAACTGAGGCGCTTTGTTAATTGACAAAGATAATTGATTAAGATAATTGACTCAAACACATCCTATACATGTGAATTAAACAGATATACACACAACAAAAATGTAATACAACAAGCATTATGCACTAAATGACACAAATGGCCAAGCTATAATTTAAAGTGCCCCTATTATGCTATTTTAAAGTTTCCTAATATTGTTTTGGAGTCTCGTACAACAGGTTTACATGCATCAAAGGTAAAAAAACTGTTTAATTTCCTCATAATATACATTTGCAGACCACCACATTTTTCAATGATTCTCAAACAACTCGTCAAATGAATCAATCTCTCAAATCCCTCCTTTCTGCGAGCGACTCTGCTGATTGGCCAGACAGCAGTCTGTTGTGATTGGTTTACCGCGTATAGCGCGTGTCGAAACAAAAACGCCCATTGCCATAACAACGTCAGCTGTCCTGAGGGTAAGCTAAACACAGTAACAAACAATGAGGTCGATTTTACCATATCAGTGCGAGCGCGAGTCCGATGATGAAACACTGGAAGAACTAGTTATTGAACCCGAACCTCCATCGCAAGGACAACTCGAGCAGGACAAGATTTCAGTTCAAGTTTTCACACCAAGGACAGTATATGTGTAAATTAATAATGAAAGTTAAAATTTTGGAGAATGTATGACTTTCTTTGAAAAACACAAAAGATGATGTTATGGGCCCCATTGACAAATATATATATACGTTATACTGTATCTTTTGAAAAGAAAGAAGGAAAGTCATACAGGTTTGGAATGACAGTGAGTAAATTATGACAGAATTTTCTGAACTATTCCTTTAAAACATGGAGCAAGATTGGTGCATCGATCTGCTAAATGTGTACTATCCTGTGTAAATTAAACAGAAACCTTAAGTAAATCCAACAAATTTTAAACATCTGTCAATTTAGTTCCTCTCCATTTTAATGATCAAGCTTTCAGTGATGGACCCCCATGATCAGATCAACAGCGCTTCCACTATGAAACTAAATTCTTAGTGAGTCACAGAAGCATGGGGCCTTGACTTAATACACGGAGATCTCCTTCATATTACTTCAAACATGTGTGTTGATTTTTCAGTCCTCTCTGCATGTGGTCGCTGTGAGTTTTGCCCATGTAACAGTCCTGCTCTGTGGTTACTGCTATGAGAAATCATGGGGCAGGACTAACACTGCACCCCTATCAAAACCACATGTGCCTGCCATTTCTCCATATGGCTGGTGTTAGAGAGCAGAAGGTATGACCCAGGTAGTTTACATACAGGATTTAGTTTTTCCCTGCAGAGAATGATCTCCTGGTACCTTCACGGGAGTCCAGGAGACATGAATCAGATATTACGAATTGCCCTTTGAAAAACATTATAGTCTTTCAGCTACTAGATATCAGTCATTTCAGATATCTTTACATCTCTCAATCGATTACACATTTCTTTGAAAGGTCATTGCTCTCCAAACAATTAAGACAGGCACCCCAACAGACTATTAATTTGGCACATACTGCAATTCAAATATTGACGTGTTCTCTGTTGATTCCATCAGTGGTTTTCAAACTTTTTGATGCCAACCCTTGTGAAAAAAAAACTATACCAAAATGTATTTAAAATAAAAAAATGTTTCATACTGAGTATAGTATCCATTAACATATTTACTGACATATTGCTTGAGACTTACTGATAAAAATATTATAATGAGTACTTTTTTATTGCACAATGCACCTTTCTTAACATTAAGTCTAAAATGTATTTTAATATCACTATTAGTAAGGATAGTATGATCTCTATCAGTCTTTAAATGCAAGATATTTAAAATGCACCTAAAGTATACTAGCAATAGTTACACTTCAGCACAATCAAATATACTTGAGTATATATTTAGTTGGAACTAAGTACAAAATGAGTTGTTCCAATTTAGCAGACTTTAAGTATATCAATTTAGTATAGCAACAGTACAATTGCAGGGTATTTATATTAAGTACATAAATATGTAAATGTATTTGTGTATGCTTAGCATAAAACAAATGTATTTCAAATACATTTTAGTATATTTATTTTTCATTATAGGAAAGGGCCCCCAAAAATGAAAAGAAATTAATACTTTTATTCCGCAAGGTTGCATGAAATTGATTTTTTTTTAAAGTGACAGTAATTGTTACAAAAGCTTTCTATTTTCTGATATAAATAAAAAACTATCACAAAACTTTTTTTTAACATTGATGATAATAAGAAATGTTTATTGAGCAGCAAATCAGCATATTAGAATGATGTCTGAAGGATCATGTGACACTGAAGACTGAGGAATGATGTTAAAAATTCTGCTTTGCCATCATGAATAAATTACATTCAGTTTACATATTAAAATAGGAAACAGTTATTTTAAATTGTTATGATATTTTACAATATTACAGATTTTTCTGTATCTTTGAAATGCAGCCTTGAGTATAAAAGACTTTATCAAAAACATATACTTTTTTTAAATCCCAACCACAAACTTGTGAACCGTAGTGTATATATTTTAAATATAAAATAATATAAAGGTATTTTATTGTGTAAAACATATGTATTATGTGTGATAAAAACATGTGAGGGGGTTGTCACAACAAAAAAAAACACAACAAACTGTATTATTTGTCAAATTAAATTAAATCTTTATATTGCCCTTGTACTAAAGAATTTCTAAAATATTATCTGGGAAAATTTTTACTTTTTTATTTTTTATTGCTAAAAAGGAAGTACTTTCAATAGAATAAAATAATAGCCTTTAATCTCATGATTTCTGACCAGTCTTTAAAAAGCTGTCAGATAGAAATATAGATATACATAACATATTCAGGAATAGACACACTATAGACTCTAGTACAGAGGGTCTTTATGATAACATGCTTTTTCAACAGTATAGAAAACGCATGTCTAAGGTTCAATTAGATGGATCCAGCCATACGTGTTTCTCAATATAACAAAGCCTGGCAGTTAGCTCTTGTGTTTCTGTAACCAGGGCAGGCACAATCCTTGTGTGGTAATCGTGTTGTCATTATACCAGTAATCCAACACGAACCCTGATTCAGGACAACATCTTGGGCTCCATCTCCAGGGGCTTGGCATTACCCCTGGGCCACTCAGTTGGTGTTTAGAAGACTTTTGCTTTTTCTTCCCACCAAATCTGCCACTTATTTTTGCTGAGAAATTTAAGAGTCAGATAACCAAAATGGCATTCAAAGGAGTGCCCATAAATCATTCATTCTGCTCCAGACAACTACTGGATGTAAGTCTCACCACTTCTTTTTCATATAGCTTTGTGACTGATTGAAACGGAGCAAGAATTATGTGCCTTATTAACAAATTTGTCTTTTTAAATGCATCATATAAATCATTATATTAATGATAACAACATGAGAATTGTTCTTAGGACTGGGATTAATTACAATCATTTAGAGTCACTTACCCTAATGGTGTCTGTGCTGTCTTTGAAGAGACTTGCCTATTAACCTAATTAAGCAAAGTCCCTGGATAACAATGGACTTTTGCAAGAAAAAGGTAACACATTTTTAACAATGTTTTATACAACATTTGTCCTTTTTTTCTACAACTCCAAAGGAGCAATTATTGAGATCTTCTACCTGAGATGAAAACCACCTGTTCCCACGCAGGCAGTTGTTGAGGCTGATTTCACTGATTTTCATTCTGAACTCTGAGGCTGAAATGGAGGCTGAATTTATTCAGAGGCTGGTAGTGATGTAGTCATGGCTCCATTTTCAAACTATATGGAAAAGAATGCTTAAAGGGAAACACAACAAAACCACATTATATTTTATATTTAGTAATTTGCTGTTTATAATCCATAACATCTTAAAAGGATAGATCACATAAAAAAGAAAAGAAAATCTCACCTTCATACTGTTCCAAACTTTCTTCCGCTGATCTTCCGCTAAAAATCATTGCACCATAGGCACAATGCACATTGGCATTCAGTCACGTCCTATAATGCCCTTTTCACAAGATGTAAAATAAGTCTCTGATGTCCCCACAGTATGTATGTGAAGTTTTAGCTCAAAATACCTCACAGATATTTTTTATAGCATGGTAAAATTGTCACTTTTTGAGGGTGAGCAAAAACGCACCGTTTTTGTGTGTGTCCCTTTAAATGCAAATGAGCAACTGCTCCCCACACAGAGGGCGGAGCTTCAAGAGCTTGTGTGTTAGCATCTTCGAATTACCCAGGGGGGCAGAGTTTCATAAAATATTGAAGTTTCCCCGGGCGCCGGCATTGGCTAGCGCAGTGGTTCCCAACAGGGGGGTCGCGGCCCACAAGGGGGTCTCGGCGAGCTCTCTGGGGGGTCGCGTCATATTTTGAAAAGTTTTGAGTAATGAGCATTCAAGTCGTCCGTAACTTCTTCTATGTTAAAAATTTACAAAATGTATATAATGAGTGAGTTCATTATGAATCCATCTTCCAAACCGTGTTTTTGTCTTATTCTGAATCACTATGGTACACCTATAATAAGTGTTTATATTGGGACTATTTAACACTGGTTCGGATTGCCGCCGCTGCGGAGTAGTGGTACTTGACCTGCGTGACTCGTCATAGCCAAACACAGAGAAGTAATTCCGGCTCCAAAAGACGCATTATTCTGTTAACAAACGCATGTTTATTAACAATTGCTATAGCGCAAAAAAAAAAAAAAAGGAATGCATGCTTTAAGGAGAACGATCATATTACATTAGCTAATTTGATCCATTCCCTGGCCTGGCTGACCAAAAATGGGATTTTAACCATGACAGCCTTAAAAAACAAATACAAATGGGCCAGACTGACCCTTGAGGATGATAAAGATGTCTTACCCTGTTAAAGATCTCTCCACCATTGACCAAATTACTCACGACCAGCAGATCCTCACACTTATTGATAAAGCCTCACAAATAACATGCAAGTATTGGGGTCCCAGACAGCAGTAATTTTGTAATAGCCTATATAGGCTATTCATTCTTTTTTTTTTTTTTACCTACACACCAGTGTGAATACTGATATTTTTTTATTGCGATTCAAATAGGGCCAATTTATAGGCTACTCTTAGGCTTACGTTTTTAAATTACAAATGGCCCACTGATGTTTTTGTTATTGTATTTTCAATATTAGGCTATAGGCTATTATTTGTGCATAAACATATCTGGTTATAGTAATAAACATAGCCTACCGTTTGCTTGAAAACAACATATTTTGTCATCCTTGCTGCTAGCCAATAAGAGCGATAATATCATTAAATAATAAGGGGGGAGGGCCCTAAAATATTTTCTTGGGAAAAAGGGGGTCTCAGACAATAAAAGGTTGGGAACCACTGGGCTAGCGGACCATCACCTGCTGTTAGCATCCCATTGACTCCCATTCATTTTGGCGTTACTTTGACAGCGAATAACTTTACATCTGAGGCGTTTAAAGACTCCATTTGTCCATTATTTATTTCTAAAGAAACACGACAATGTATAAAAGGCTCCATTACCTTGTATCTTACGTTATGGCCCCGTAGATGCAGTTTTTGTAAAAATAGGCAAACGATTGCGTCATAACCACGCGACTCTCTGTCGCACAGTAGAGAAATTACCGTATGGACAAGAGGAGAAGCTCGCGGGCAATCGGGGGGACGTGGAGGCAAAATGACAAAGTAATTAATCAGAATACTTAGCAAAAGTTTCTCCTGCTCCGAGCTCATGGACACCTCCTACTCACACTCTCCGACAGACGGGTTGCTCACGTCACATCTACGTCGTCAAGCTCAGTTTGAGTCTGCGCAGTACGCTCGACCATCAGGAAGTGAGTGCTTCTAATTGACTTCACTTGTCTCCGTTGAAACCTATGGGGTCGCTGTGTCCAGTTTATACACTGTCTATGGAATTACCTCACACAGACACACTGAAAATTTCAAACCGTTCAAATTTCTCGTTCAAACCGGAGTCGGACAAAGATGGAGAGACTCAAGAAGAACTGACAAAATGTAGAATTATGCAACAGGACATTACGCAAGCTAATAAAACTCATCTTTCCATTTAAAGGAAAATTATATAAAATGATAAAGTACTATTTGTTCATATACAAAAAACAATGCGTTTATCTCTTATTTAATATATATATAGTTACGAAAGAAATGGCTGAAAATTGCAGAAATGTGGGGGTCCCGAAACACCAAAGACAGCATGCACATGGGTGGGGCTAACTCAACATTGCCAAATGTGATTGGTATGCAATAAAAAATGCCAGGGAAGTAACAAATCACTGTCTTGGTTAAAATATTGAGCAACATAAAATATTATTTTCTCTTTTTTTTTTTTTTTTGACTTCAGAGTTGAAAGTGGGCTTAATGGGTACACTTACCCTTATATAAAATATAAAGCAACATTTTTCATGCATTTTTAAATGTGGCTTAAGTATCCAAATACGTTTTTTGCCCACTACTGCTATTACCAAATCGAAAGTGAATCTTTGTTGGTCCTAATTGGGACCTTCACATCGCCTCCCTCATAAAATGGGCCCTAATTCAACATCAGTTTGCAAATAGCAACTTCCTCCCACTAAACAAAATGATCTATACTGATACACGATAAAAACGTATTCATGGAATATTTACTCCTTAATCTCAAAATGCTGCTGTTACAGACCAGATAAGCTCATTGGGGTTTTTCCTCTTGCTTAATTCTCTCAAGACAAGTTCTCATTCTTATTCACCCTTTATTCATTTATCCGGCTGCTCTTCTCTGCTGCGTAATGACCAAAAGATGCCTCACGGCCAGCTTTAGGTTCGGATTTTCCTTACAATAACATCCTCCAGCGAGATGCCTTGTCAAGGCTATCTGTTTAAACTTCACGAGGAAGTCTCGGGGTTAACCACTCAGACATATCTCTCATATTACAGAGACCATTCAGAAAGTCCATTCACATGTCTAGAAACCTTCATTCTAGATTACAGATGATTCACTTAGTAAGGGTCAAGAACTAGCTTATACTTCTCAGTTCACTGCGGCTCTTTGAAGTTTAAAGATGTTCTTGAATCGTAACGGTGACTAGAAAGTAAACAAATAAATACCCGATTCCAAACGTAAACCTATTTAATGAAAAACTAGATGGGTGAGTGTTGCATGAAAGACAACGATTCAGCCTAGTTAGATTCAAAGAGATTTTCATGGGAAAATTATTGTTTCTAGAATTCCATAACGGAGTGAAATCCTTTCTTTGAAATCAATTCCAGCTGAGCCAGTGAAACCTCCAAACACGCCAAGGGCTTTGTGCTATACCAGAGAACAAAACAAATGACTGTCAAACTATTTGTAATCATACAGTACATAGGCCTTTATAAATAGCCCCATAAAAACATCAGGGATGCATGTCCATGAATGCAGAAATACACTAGCAGCAATTTCACATGCCTTTCAGAACTATATGATTTACCTTGACTTTGCTTTGACTGTGGGAATCTAATGCAGGATGTTCTGCTGACATGTTTTAATGGCCTCTTGAGGAACCTCTGAGTTCCTCCTCTAAATGATGTCTTGAATTGCTTCCATGAGTCTGGGATGGAGAGTGCCAACAACGCTTGCCAGTAACACAGACGCCCTCGTGCCAGAGTGATTCCAAGAAAAGAGTCGAAACTCTTCCCTCGTTCTCTGGGAACTTACTACTCTCTACTGGACCGCAAGGGCATCATCTATTATAGCGCTTTAAAGTTCTTTCATCAGCTGCTGCAATGTGTATCAATACCGTTTTTGTCACTGTAGACATTGTCACTTTTTTCTATGTAACTTATAATGAAGCGTCAGTAAAAATGTAAATCAATAAGGAATTAATTTGGAAGATCTTACAATTCGAGGTGACAGTATACAAATATGAAAATCCTATATATACTGTAGATTTGGATGCATCACATTTCATCAAGCATGAAGTGTAAATAAACTAGATTATCATTAAGTATTCAAAATTATAGGCTTAAAAAAACATCAACAAAAACTCTAACAATTATTTAATCATTACGTTTTTGCAATGTTTCACATTATTCTGAATGTCATATGTAGAGACATTTATTATTTTAGAACAAAATTCACTTTTCTGAACCATTTTATTACTGCTGCCAAGATCATTTTAGTGGAAAACCTAACAAACTTTCCTTGAGAAGTGCGATTGTGTTTTCTCTCTTCAAAATTAATGCCATTTGGTTTGATATTGTTTTATGTAAAATATAAAGCAAACTTTTTCATGCATTTTTAAATGTGGCTTAAGTATCCAAAAATGTTTTTTGTCCACTGCAGTACTACTACCTTAATCTTTGTTGGTCCTAAAAAGGACCTTCACATCGCAAGATCTCTGATCCTCCCTCATAAAACGGGCCCTAATTCAACAGCAGTTTGCAAATTCTGACATTTGGCTCAGTAAAGCCTCTGTGCTCGTGACCTCCTGGTATTCCCCCAACTTCTGACCCCTGGGCATCTATCCAATAAATAGTCATAAATTATGCATGGATTTATACAACATTACCCAGCTCCTTTTTTTCTGAAAACTATCATTATGCATGTGCCTAAAGTGCCCATTTCTGAATGCTAAAATGCTGTGGTCTACTAGATTCTACCAGTTCAAGAAAGCAGGCATTGAAATTTGTGTTGCCTGAAAGCGTCATTCCAATTTTGCCCACTAGAGGGCCAAATGCTCACAAAATAACCTCATAGATTTCATTTTAAATAAGAATCTTATTTGTAACCTCAGCCTTAAAATATTTTTTATTAAACACATTATTATTATTATTATTCAAATTAATTATATAATTCAAATTCTATAATATAATTTGTATTTAAAGGTGGTGCCTCTTTTTACAAGATGTAATATAAATCTATGGTGTTCCCAGAATGTGTCTGTGAAATTTCTGTTCAAAATATTCTTTCATCTACAAAATGTTCAACTTTCAAATTTCAGTTCTCATCCAATCTCAGAAATAACCAGTAGCGGAGTGCTGCCTTACGGAGAGGCTCAGGAAGATGTTGCAACTTTTAGACGCACCTGGAAGTTTCTGAATGGTTAGTGGGTTCATTTATGTAGTCTCTGTTGTTACATTGATTCATCTCATCGACTTGCATGTACCATCATGTTTAACTATTACTCAAGTTGACAGTTCCCTGAGGTCTTTATAAGACAGCTGTGACCTTTTTTGGTCAAATAATGTTCTCGTCTGTGCAGCCAACGACAGAACAGTTGGCATGCTTTGCTCAAACTTTTGCCACTGCTTTAGAACTGGTCACACCCATAGACTGTAAAAAAATATGGACGACGCCCCTTCGCTCTCTTCCATTGGTGAGAACTGAAGCCGCCAGCGTTCCGATATGGCGCTGACATCTTGGGGCTTGAGTCTGCGCAGTAGCGATCTCGGGACCAGACCTGCGCAGTAGTGAGCAGGAAGTTGAGCCGCGAAATCGAGGCCCCGCCCTCACTCTCGGTGTGAAATTATTCATTATAGAAATTTAGATATTAAATTTAAAGCTCCAATCTCCTCAGTCCTCCGAAGATCCCGAAAAAAAGTTTGTTGGTGCTTCAGTGACTACTTCGCTCAGAGAACCTGTCAATCACAGCTGTCAATCATGACGTCACACCACCGTTTTTATAGCATCAAATAACTAACTAAAAACAAACTTATTTTAAAAACAAACACTTGAATTTAAATCAGCGTGATAAAAACTACAGTAAATGACAGAAACCACCTTCGGAAAAAAGATATTTGAAGTGTAATTAAATTGTTTAGTTGGTCTCAAGCATAGACTAAAAAATATGGACAAAGCGTCTGTGACGTCACCCATAGACTTTCTGATGAACGGTTTTGAGGCCGTTTATGGGGGGTATGGGCGGCGCCATCTTGGAAAATAGTACTAACTACGTGAAATAGTAGTGGAATGTCACTTACCGGAAAAAGAGGAGCGAAGTCCTCCTACAGTGTCGGTTAGTGCAGTTTATAGCAGAGCAACCCATTTTATGAATGATATTTCAATACAAATGTTCAGAAAGGATACAGAGGTGCGTCGTTAGGCCTATTTTAGGGGGGCTGAAGCTACCCCAAAATGTTCCTAAGCCCCCCTAAATGAAAATAAGAACAACAATAACAATTCGATTTATCAATAACCGTATCCTCATTCATATTTAGACGCAACAAATGATATAAACAGCTACAAAAAATAGCCGAAAAGTCGGAAGTTGGACTGAAGTACAAAGAGTCGTTGTGCTATGAAGATGATGCACGCGACCGTCTCGTTGCATTGGTGTGAACTGTGGCTGCTTTCAGAGCGTTGCAGACCGGAGCGCTGCAAGAAACTGGAGGATTCATCTCGTCTCGTCGTTACTCTAGTCTGAAGTTGAACTTGCTATGCACCCCTCCCCCCCTCATCACGGTAAAACACAATGAAACGTGCATCACTCTACTTTCGTTTTCAATAACGTAATTCTCTTCAGGGAAAACCAATCAAGGCAAACATCGAACATATCGAAAACAAGGACTCGAGTCGACAATACCGCTTTTTTTTCTTTTTTGAAGGGAAAAGTGAGAGAGAATTGTAGCCCATCCGGACAAATGCCCTGATTAAAACAATTTTTAATATAAAAATAAAAAAACTAGGGAATCACCGAAAACGTGAGGAAGATTCTGTTTTATTTCATTTATTGTAAGTGGCGATTGATAGCCCTATAATGTAGGCTACTGACGGTCATAGATAGCCTATGTAATCTATGCCCACGGTAACAAAGTTGCGCTGTTGAGGCTCGCGCTGTTATTTATAACATAGGCTATTATAGTTAAGAAACAATATATAGCCTAGGCTACACATGACCAGAGAGCTGTTTTCCTGAATGCCATCAAGATTGAAACCGAGACTGATTTCATAACAGTTCAATAAACAAATAATTAAAATTAAGTCACTTACATGCAATGACTGTTTTTGTTCTGTTTCAGCATCAGCGAAAATAGTTCCAAACAACAGAACAATAGCGCATCTCACAGCAACACTCAGCCGTGTTTCATTAATGAATGATTCAGCGTTTTGAACGAATCTATTGAGTCAAAGATTCAATTATCCATTCATAAACTGCCTCATTCTGAATAAATCAGCCTTTTGAACGAATCGTTTGAATGAATGACTCAATGACTCGCTCATTAAGACGGTCGCCTGCCGCCTCCTACTGGCGGTTTAGTTTCATAAAGTATCATTCTTTTCAACATTCCTTATGTGTATATTCAAAAATATTTAAAATAATCTCATTTAATACAGTTATAATTTTTCAATGTAAATTATTTAATTTGATTGGTATAACTAACAGCCTAGTGTCTTATTATTTTAATTGAATATATTGATCAAATTTAAGAATTTGAAATGAAAGATGGAGCAAACATTTAATAAAATTAGGGAAAAATGCCCTTTATAAAGGAGTGTTTTCAAACAGTGATGTAATGAAACATTGACAATTTAAGTTTGAAGGGAGTAAAGCCTCTGTTTAGGCTATTAAGGAAATGTAATTTTGCCAAAAGAAGAACTTTTATTTTAAATAAATGTTCATTTTAAATCAGCCTACTTCAGTGTGATATGTTACCATATTATCATGCTTAACACTGAGAATTTGAATAATTGTAATGTGATGATCAGATGCAGATATCTAAATCAGAGAATATGGGCGGTTTGCGGGTGGATTATTTATTTTTAATAGTTTCGGGTGACTCAAAGTGCACCAGATTAATGAATTTATCTTTAAAATGTACAAAATTTTCTTCTGGGGGGGCATGCCCCCGGACCCCCCTAGATGTACCAAACTACACCAACAAAAATAGTGTGAGAAACACCATGATGATATACAAAAAATACAAATTTAATTACCTTATTATTAAAATACATCATTAGGATTTTACCACGTCCGCCTCGTTTTGAACCAGGAAAAACCCTGTAAAGCAGAGGTCGGGAACCTATGGCTCGCGAGCCACATCTGGCTCTTTGGCAAAAATCATGTGGCTCGCGAGGTCTCTAACCCTTTACCAACAAACCATCGATGAAAAACAATTAAAACACATCAACAGAGATCGGCTCTCTGCAGAAAAAGCAACCAATTACAATTCCCTTGTTGTAGTACAGCCTACTGAAGTTAATGAAAAGTTTATGATAATAATAATATTAAAGTTGTACCGGCAAAAGTGCGTGTTCAGTGCTGTTCGCGAGTGTCACGAGTCACCACAGCAATCAACTAACCGCTTACGTTTCTGTGGTAACCTACAGCTCCTGCACTGGGATTCAAGCTGGCGAAAACCATTCTAGAACAGCAGCAAAAATGTAAAAGTAGACTTCATAAACTTTAATATAACATTTTATTGAAACGGGTGCTTTGCTGCGCATAGAGACATTTCACCCGCTGGTAGGCTACTTTCACTTTTGCCGCAGAGACCCTTTATGTCCTATAAATGTGTCGTATTTTTGATAATCCGCGCAGATTTCAGTTGACGATTCTGTTTAAAGTTATTAAAAACAAAACATGAATGAATGAGAAAGAAAAGAACAGGGTGTGCTTTATATTGAAAAGAAATATTAAAAGCGCGATAAGTCGCGAAAGAGAACTGACAGGATACTGTGCGCGCGCTCCGAGCGCAACACGGACAAGCAGCCTTTGTCTTCGGTTGCGCGCCTAAACGGCCAAATAAACACAGAAATATATCAAAATGCTAAGTCGAGTATTCACGTAAACACAGCAGATAGTACTGTGTGCATTCATTCTCTCTCACACGCACACAAAATGGTATATGCTCATCACTTGGTACTCAACCTCACAGTGAAAGCCCTGCAGAATTAATTCCATATTCCAACTTATTTATTGTTTGCTGAATATTTGTTAATAATATTAATAATTAAATAATATTAATAATAATTACTAAGGTTGAATTTTTTATTGAAAAAAGCACGTCTTTAATATTAACTTTAATAATATATATATATATATAGGCAATTTTTTTTCCTACTGTGGCTCTTTTGGAAAAATGCATTATCCAAAAATGAAAAAATGGCTCTTTGGTCAAAAAAGGTTCCCGACCCCTGCTGTAAAGTGTACCCTGGGGGCTAAGCCCCCCCTTTCTTCCAATCCTAGTGACGTCCCTGAGAGGTGGTATGATGTGTTGTGTCAGATCATGGCCGAGACGTCAAATTTCAGGAATTCCACTCGGCGCAGCCTATGCTCGTTATCAGCTGTCAATCAAAGTTAACCACGCCCTTATTTGTCATACATTTTATATCTAAATACGATCTAAACTAACGAGTTAGAAAAAAATTCACCCCCCTCACAGTTGTCAGGCACTCGGAACCTATCGAAAAATACAATAAAAGTCCATGGGACCAACCTGTAAAAACATGAATTTATGCTGTGAAAACGGACATTTTAACATGGGGTCTATGGAGATTTGCTCCTTTCAGGTAGGATTCATTTTTCAGATTAGAATGTTGCCGCTTGGTCTCAAGTCCCGTTGAATAAAGGAGAGGCGGGGTTTATGACCTATACTAGGACCAGTCACCGGGAGGCAATCGAGACGTTTTGGCTTTACTTTTCAGGGCTTGTGCGGCACGCTTGGTCACACCAGAGCCTGTCTACGGAGCCTGCGCACTCCCTATAGAGCTGGTAAGTCCCGCCCCTTCCGCTAACCCCACAGCATTCTTTACACGAAAAATTATATAAAAAATTCACAGACAACATATGTTCACATTCATGGCACAATTCAGACGGGACCAGAAAATAATTATTTTCTCCCATTCACTTGCATTGACGATTTTTTTTAACCTAGAGGTCCACTTGGGGTTTTACGGATGGGTGGGACTTACCAGCTCTATTAAGTCCTATAGTACCGAATTTTGGTTGTAGTTCCACCAGAGTTCCACTGGGGGCGATCACCCATGAGTGCAAAATGAATGGGAGTCTATTGGGCTAGACGGCTAAATGTGTCTCTTTCACCCGATTGCCGTTGAGAAATCTCAGATTTGATTGTAGGTTTTGCAAGTTCAACATGGGTTATAGGTCGAAAGTTGAATGAACGAGTACTTATGTCCTTTCGATTTCTTACAGGTTGAGTTGTTGTTGCCCATAACACGCTAGCATTCTGCTAATGAACGCTGATTGGTCAGTGAAGGACTGATTATGACCAGAGATACCGCTTGATGGCATCGTGGCATCCGAAGCGGGACCAGAAACAAACAAAACAAAAACTCTTCTAGCACGTGTGTTTACCTGTGTCAGCTGTGTTGTCGATGCCTCGAGAGAAAAGAACGTGCAGAGCGCGAAAGCACCAGAGTGACTGAAGGATTGCCGTAAAGCAGTATCTCTGGTCGTATGATGTGTATGACGTCATTGACATTTTAAAAGACTTTTTAAAACAAATAAGTGACTCTAAAAAATCTAACACCCAGCAATGTGTAATTTCTTTGCATCTCCTTTCGAATACAATATTCAAATTACTAGACAAAAAATTATATCCTGAGAAAAGTGGATTTTGATGGGTATAGCGCCATAGACCTCCATTCATTCTGCACTCGCCTGCGAGCGCCCCCCGCATGGACAGAGACGTGTTACTGCAGCCAGTCCAGAAATTGGAAGTAACCAGAGAGTGCCAATTCTCTTCCTATTAGACATTCTCTGGTCACACCGCTTGTGAAACCAAGTGGTGGCGCCGTGGGTGGAAACCAAGCGTGCCGCACAAGCCCTGAAAAGTGAAGCCAAAGTGTCTCGATCGCCCCCCGGTGGCTGGTCCCAGTATAGGTCATAAACCCCGCCCTCTCCATGTAGTCTAATGGACGCAATGGAAACTAAACAATCAAATTACACTTCAAATATTTTTTTTTCAAAGACGTTTCCTGTCATTTTAGGTAGTTTTTATCACGCTGATGTAAGTTTAAGTGTTCGTTTTTTTAAACAAGTTGGGTCTTAGTTATAACATATAACAGTTATTTGATGCTATAAAAACGGGAATGTGACATCATGATTGACAGCTTCGCTAAACGAAGTAGTCACTGAGGCACCAACAGACTTTTTGGGGGATTTTCGGGAGGAAATTGAAGCTTCAACTTTAATTTCTACATTTCCATAACTGTTTATTTCACACCAACATAATGAGTTGTTCTGCAGTAAACTGTAACAGTTTCTGCGAGAGTGTGAGCGGGTCCTTGATATCGCGGCTCCACTTCACGTTCACTACTACGCAGACTCGGGTCCCAAATCTGCGCAAGATGTCAGCGCCATATTAGAACTTTGGCGGCTACACTTTTCACCAATGGAAGAGAGTGAAGGGGCGTAGTCCATCTTTTTTTACAGTCTATGGTGGAAACATGCAGATAAAGGGGCGGTAATATAATAATAAGATCCCCTTCCTTTGTCAGAAGGGACCCTGAACAGGCGCAGGTTATACGTATCTCTCATCTCTCTCTCTCTTTCGATGATGAATTTAATAAATGCTATAATTCATTTATTAATTCAAATAAATGTAATCTTACGCACTACTTTATCTCTGTGTCTGATTCAAAGCGGGCAGAATGCTAAATCGAATGCATCATAACCAACGAAAATAACCATAATTTTAACCCTTCCAGTCAAATATGGCACTGTAAACATCAAAACCAGCTTGAAGTTGTCAGTGCTGGCACATGACCATGGTAAAAGCGAGATAATCCACGGCTAGCTGTGATTTTTTACGGATTTAAATGCACTCCGCTTCACGTCTGGTTCTTTGCCTCCATGCTTAATGCACAGTTAGCTGTGGATTTATTTGTACTGGATTTATATATACTATACTTTTTTATAATTTAACTCTGATATTTATTATTATTATTATTATTATTATTATATGATACAAATTATATTATATAAATATACATCACAAATATTATTAAGCTAATATTATTATTAGATACAAATAAATTAATCTGAAGGCAAGTCTGAGGTTACAAATAAATAATAATAATAGTTTTTTTCTCTCTGCATGTTGATTTTGCACCTGGGCTTTCATTGCACGTTATGTTCAAAGAATACTACCACTTTTACAAATGAACTTGTCTTAGCAACTTTATTCAGATTCACACTCAAATCGGTCCAATTCATTGGCCAAACATCACACATTTGTATTTTCCATATAAATTGGGAATGTATCAAGTAGAGATTATGAAAGTGCAAATACCATTTCAAGGATTAGATGTTTAACAATATAAAATCTGTAATGGGTTACAAAATGTGCTTTACTCACCCCAAAAACAAAAGCCACCCCCCTCCCCCAAACAATAGCCTTGACACTTTTGTCAAGAAAACATGATCTATTTTTATTAAAATTACGTAATGCACAGCATACTGTCACATACAGGACAACTTTTGTCATTCACTTTTTTTGTCATGTTTGAACAGATGTTCAAAATCTACCATATGCTTCTTTTGAATCAGCTCCACCTCCACCTTTGGCGATATACATTAGTCCGAAGAAATACTGCGATTTATTGAGCTTAACTGATTCTGATCACACATACATACTGTACATACAGGGAAAAAAATCATGTGTGCACTCCTCCAAACTATTGGAATGATTCCAAAAAACACTTCGCAAACAGATTTGCCTTCATTTTCACTTTTGTAAAGTTTTATGCTATGCAATACTGCATTAGGACATAAGGTCATTTTCAACATACATATGACATCAAGCCCACAGCAAAGCATCAGGCATCTGCTCGATCAAACCCGCAGCTAAAACCGTCACTATAATGACAAACCTATGAGCTAAAATGGGTTATTCCAAGGCTGAAATGTGAACTAATTTTGTGCAATTTTTCTGAAGTGCTTAAAACTCAGTGCTGCTCTGATTTAGCTGAAATGATAGTTTCGTCTGGTGATAAGTTGGCCAGGTGTTCGCAAGAAAATAAAAGCAAACCAAAAACATTCTGTTAATTTATCTGAATGGCTTTAAACAATCATTTCAGCAGTCGCATTTTAAGTAATAAGCAGATATTGAAAAGTGGCACTGTGTTATTACATTTTGATATACACAACAAAAATATATATATTGGCGCTCATTTGTTTTTGCTTTTTTTTTTCATTGTCATCCACTTTATCTTTATCTTCATTCATTTTTAAGGACATTCAATTTCAAATAAATAGAAATTTAATTTCCATAATTTATTATCGAGAAATACCACAGTTAAATTAATCGTTAAAAAAACGGTAACTGTGGGTAAGCTCCACCATGTGTAGAAATGTACTGTAAATCTGCAGCTAAAACAGCTTCTGGACACCACATTGAGACGTCTCAGCCTCTACCGAATGATCCATAGATGAGACCTTAGATATTCTGAGGAGAAAACATGGTTTCAAAAAGTGGTACGCCTTGAAAAAACGAAAGTAAAATACACATATTCATAATTTTCTATCAGAGATGCACCTGGACCACATCTATGGATTTTCTTTTTATCTGAGAATTAGATTTTTACACATTGTTTCCATGTGGATATCACATCTTAACACACAATGTATAGTATAGATGGATATAATCCGCAAATTTTATTCTTTTTTTTACGTTTTTTTTTTTTTTTAAATAATTGTTTTAAAAACACCCTGGGGGAAGGGGCCAGAGGCATGCGAAAGGAACCGAACATATATAAAAAATGTCTTTTAAAAAAACATTGAGCTCAGTTTGCTTAATTGCCACCTGAAAGTACAAGTACAATGTGTATCGGAACTTCCCACACTCCGGGCTCTGAGCACAAGAGAGAGGCTATAAATAAAGAGAAGTTTCACAGAAAAGGCACTGTGATAAGTTGCAGAGAGAAAACGTTTTCCAGAGCTGGTGCGGCGCTCCTGAACCGAGTCGAACCTCGCCGGTACTTTCCATTCGAATTAACCAATGACGGATTACAGTGATTACGTTTGATAGAAAAAGAAATGTTGTCCCCAACTACAATTACTGTTCATTTAGTTTCTGTTATTATCAGCCTCACAGCTCTTGTGAGCCTGATGCTGATGTGTACTTCTCTGATACTACAGGTCTAGTTTAGAGGAAGGATAGTGTACTCAATAAGGCGACTAGGCCCTCAGCAGCAGGCACGATAAGCACACCCTCCACTCGGCATGTGCAAGCCAGTGTTTTTGGCACCTACAGTATCGTTTACATCCTTTTTAATCAAAAGAACAGGAACTCGCACCCAATACTGTCCTGTTCTATACAGTAGATTTTTCTGGCTACCTCACTTCCTATCTCATCTTCATATCTCTTTCTAGTTCAGTTGCTGACTCTTTTAAAAGTGTTTAACACTCCAGGATTGGAAAGAGTTTTTAGGGAGCAAAGAACACATGCCTCACAAGCACAAAGGCCTGAAACACACGAGTACTGAATGAGTACTCAAAAACAACCTCTTTACACATCTCGGTTTCAATTTCTACATATCTGACAATACAAAGCTTCTTGTCAGGATTGATCTTGTTCCTCAGGTTTAGAATCCGGCAGCTACTTCGTCAAAAAAGTGGTTTAACTAGTGGGTGAAGTCAATATTTCATACAAGGTGTACTTGACCCTCCCATTCAGAGGAGCTACTGCTAGGCTGGTCAGGGTCTGAGTCACATTTTGGGGTATCGGAGTGACACGGGTTCGAACCGCTCGGAGTATCGCCCAACTCGATGGACGAAAGAGGTACCGGACACATATCAAGACCTACTAGGTCCAGCTGTGTCGGCCTGACAGGCTCACGCTCTCCCGCGCCGATACCGGAGTCAAACTCCGCCTCTCTATCGCCCCCTGTTGTCCACTCTGGAATGGCGCACTCGGTCTGCTCTGACATCATCCTCGCCGACTGAGCACTGAATTCCTGGTGAGTTGCACCGGCTGAAGGAACCAAACTGATATTCTGCGGATTCATGTCGTGAAACCAAGCCATGATGTTGCCTAGAAGGTTGGCGTTGTCTGAACCGAAATCAGAGGTTTCCATACGTCCCGAAGGAGCTTGGAAGGGGCCCTCTCCAGACTCATGGGAAGGATTGTTGAGATTGTCGAAACGCAGAGGGACATTCTGGCCACTGATATTACCCAGCTTCTTTAGGCTGTCACCCACCTCTAGCAGCTCGGAGCTGCTCATGGCAGCACGGGGCACGTCTATCCCGCACAGCACCGGATCCAGCCGCGTGGGCAGGGATGTTCCGATGGCCCCCAGAGATGCTTCGTTAGCGAGGATCTCTTGAGCATCAACGCCAGCAGTTATCCCAGACTCCTGCAGGGACAGCTGGATGGCCAACAGGATATTTGGATCATCCTCATCCAGGGAACTGCGAGGCTGTAGGGTAAAAGATCAGACGTAACTGTCAGCTGAGGATAAACACATGTGACATTCTACCACAGAACCTCTGTTAAAAGGGTCTCGACTCACCATGGGTAGGCCCTGTCTGTGACCACCACCAATTTCTTGTGTGTCTGTAAGACAAGACAAATGGAAAATCCGATTGAATCCGAAATTGCAATGATTGACAGTGATATAACTATAGCAACAGACGGAACAAAACAATCAGATACTATGTCAAAATAGATGTGGATTAAGTAGTATGAGTGTAATAGACCTGTAATATGTAATGTGTATGTTTCTTTGTCCTTCATTCTATTACAAATTTTTCACTTGATCCTTTTATAAGTATTATTTACTAAGCATTTGAAGGCTAAATGCTGTTTACATTTATTATTTACTTATAATTATTATCATCATAAATAATAAACCCATTTAAATTAATATTTTTATTTTCAAATAGTTAAAATAGTAAAATAGTTCCAATAATTTTTGCTCTGGTACCAAAATTGGTACCAACTACCAAGAACCGTGAAATTTTTACTGGTATTGGTACCGGCTACTGTAATTTTGGTACAGTGATAACACTAATTGACGTAATCCAATATTTGAAATATTAAACACGCTCAATGAATGCACCACCGCTGTCTTTCGGCACAAGTGCACCGGACCGAGGCCAATTGAGGCCAGTCCGGTTATGATGAATACATCATGGACGAAGCTGAGCTACATTATCTAGGTCAGTTAATTTCAGTTCAAATTTCCAATGAAATCAATCAACCTTTTAAAGTGCATGTAAACACACTTTATGTGAACTATTCCTTGCAACAAAAAAGTGTGCTTCATTGTATTGAATGTGCACTTGTAAAAACCTGCACAAAACTCTACTTGCAGATGTTATAATAAAGTACATGTTCATCACTTTCATCTTAACCCATTTAAGTAAACTTTTGAAAAGAAAGTGTACTTGTTTTTCACAAGAGATTACAGACCCTCTAATGATCATTTGGATGTAATCCACCTCAACACAGAATGGAACACAAACTTTGGCTATAAACTGCTTAAACAATTTGGATTCAGTCAGCTTTAATGTATAGAAAGTGTTATTAGTGTCATCATATGCAGAACATCAGGCCTGACAGATTCATTACATGAATTTATGCTGCTTCATAAAAGCCAATATTGCAAAAGAAAGTGATAAATAGATTAACAGTGCTTTTTTGCTGAGCTTAGTGTGGAAAGAACAGCAAAACAATTATGAAACTGTACTTGCAGCTGCTTGGACTATGGAGCACCAAATGCACATATGTGGGACCAAATATGGGCTCCAAAATGAGAACACGTTCACAAAACGTACCTAAAGTGCCGTGGCCTGGGTCATCAGGGTCGGGTGTGTTGCTGCGGAGGCTGGCCATGTCTCCTCTCCTGCGTTGCCTGTGTCTGCGTCTGTACTGGAATTCGGCATACTCCTGTAACACAAAACCGCACACAACCCCATTTCAAAGCTGCATCATGAGGTGTACCAGCATTCCCACTGGACCCTGTGAATACAAGTCAGACTTTCAGAAGAACCCTACACCTCTCTACAGGAATTCTGTTGTGTGACATCAGCGTTCAGGGCTATTGGCTTTATCATTTCACAATAACAGATAAACTTTTTGAGTAAAGTCAAAAAGCCTTTTAAAGGAATGGTTCAACCAAAAATTTAAATCCTGTTATTAGTACTAACCATGTTGTTCAAGACCTGTGAAGACCATTTTTAATAATGTGCAAAAATTACACAGAGCTATCATTTGAAATGAAAAGAGTGACCAGCATTACTAAAGGTTTCTCCTTCTGTATTTTGTGAAATTAATGAGACAAACAAGTTTGGAATGACATGAGGGAGAGTAAATGATGCCAGGATTTGAATTTTTTGGATAACTAATCCTTTAAGCTCCTCAAATCACGTACATATTCAAACAGTCTGACAGTCTGTAATGAAATTTACTACAAAACCAACAAGATATGGCATTTCGAGTATATATATATATATGTGCACAGATCATAACTGATCTATACTGTTCTTCTTAAAACTTTATTTTCACCATAGGTTGACAAATCTAAACCAAACTGAAGCTGAATGCAATAAGCATGCAACAACGGTAGCAAACTCAAAAAAAAAAAAAAAAAAAAAACATACATGTGGACAAAACATTCCTGAGAGGTAACGCTCAAGCATCAATAATAAAAAGTTGAATAAAGTGCATCACTATTATTCCTCTTTCTACAAGCCATAAATCCAGAGCAAAATGAAACTGCAAGCCTGCATACATGATTTCAAAAGAAGAGCAGCAACCAGCAATACAGACTGAAGTGGTGACCTGGTTCACCTTGGAATGTCTGCAAAAACCCATTTCTCGTGACCATTCATGGCATAGTCAAAGCAAAAAGCAGGAATCTGCCTTTTGAAGTTACAAGACCAAAGGCATCTTTTAGAAGACCATGTCGGGAAATATGAACAGAAAAGAAAAAGATCTCGGTTTCCAGATGATGTTAAAACAGCATCGGAATTCTTAATCTGGAGTGCACAGCAATCGTCTGAAATATATAAACAGCGGCAATAGAGTATGAACAGAAAAAAAGAAAACATGCAACCAACTAAAAGTTGACAATGACACAAGTGATGGGGTGTACATGACAGGTGCCATTCCACGGTTCGTTCAGCCGTTCCAGAGATGGGGTCTAATGAGGATTCTTTAATACCTGCGGATGGCTTCCTGTATACTGACAGTGCTCTCTCGGATCAATTCCCCCGAGAAAGGCATGATTCCTCTGGATCTTTAGATTAGAACAAAATAGCGGTACACTGTTTAACTGCACATTACAGGTCTTACACATTCACAAGTGCTGCAACAAGACTTTCTTGCTGCTTGCAACAAGTGCTGCAACTTGTTCTATAGGCCGGTGTGCACTGGCAAAACCTCAGGCACCCTTCACAAACTAAGTTGGCCACAAATATACATTTAACAAAGACACTCTTACACAAACTATAGCCAAAGTCTCAAAACAAGCAAAACAAAACAGTTACCTCAGGAGAGGCGAAACCCAAGTACTCCCAGTCCCATGTTCCACCGGCAAAACTGTGGACACAAACAAAAAAAGAATGAAGTTCCATGTGATCCTATACATTTTTAGGCTGCAGGTGTAGTTCTGTTACAAAGGAAAAGCAGCTCTTGGGAAATACAATGCTAGTGCTGAAAAACAATACTTAATCAAAATCGACCCTATTTTCTTTCATTTCATAGAAATGAGTTTGCCATGTCTTTTAAAAATCTAGTTTAAAACACACGGTAAGTTCTTAGAAATGTACCCTGTATTTATGTTGGTTTCATAGAGTTTTTTTTTTTTAAATGTAAAGACTACAAATGTGGCATGACCAGCAAATACACATCTTCATTATTATTATATATTTTTTTTTATTATTAAATACAGTTTCAAAAGTTCCCATTTTGCTTTTGTCCTCTATGCTGATTGCATCATATGGCATTCATTTGGTGGACAAAAGATTATACATATACATACATATATATATATATATATATATATATATATATATATATATATATATATATATATATATATATATATATATATATATATAATTTTTTTGTATATTGTATATTGTATAAGTGTATTTTTTTTTTACACTTTTAAAAACCTTATTTGTCAATGACCCACATATATATATATATATATATATATATATATATATGTGGGTCATTGACGAATAAGGTTTTTAAAAGTGTAAAAAAAAATAGAATGGAGATATAACTATATTTGAAACCATTTTTTAGTTTACATAGATGTTAACAATAAGATTTTGTGGTTTGTACAATCAATTAACACTGTTTTTTGTCATTTTTTACAAGATGGAAAAAATGTCACCAAAAAAGTCATTCGGTTTAACCACTGATTTGAAAGTTAAAAACTGATTTGACATTGATGTTGAGATGGTATATAGTGTGTACCACAGAAGAAATATATATCTAAAAAAAATTATCACTGATCTCATAAATGTAATCATTTATTGGACTACTCTAAACACTCCAACATATTCAAGTAAAACATTGCACAGGGAAAGGAGAAAAGGGGAAATGTAAAGAAATAAATAAATAGCCTTATCTGCTTTATATTTGTATTATTATACATATGTATTATACATGTATATATACATATATATATACATACATATATATATATATATATATACATACATATATACATATATATATATATATATATATATATACATATATATATATATATATATATACACACACACATTCACATTTACACTTACACATCACACACACACACATATATATATATATATATGTGTGTGTGTGTGTGATGTGTAAGTGTAAATGTGAATGTGTGTATATGTGTGTGTGTGTGTGTGTGTGTGTGTGTGTGTGTGTGTGTGTGTGTGTGTGTGTGTGTGTGTGTGTGTGTGTGTGTGTGTGTGTGTGTGTGTGTGTGTGTGTATATATATAGAGAGAGAGAGAGAGAGAGATAGAGAGATAGAGAGATAGAGAGATAGAGAGATAGATAGATAGATAGATAGATAGATAGATAGATAGATAGATAGATAGATAGATAGATAGATAGATAGATAGATAGATTTTTTTATTCAGAAATTAAACACATATTACATTTCAAAAAGAAGCCACACTTTGGAATTTTTTTTTTTTTTTTTACAAAAATCATACACATATAAATATATTAAATTAATTAATAGACCTGGACAAGTAATAACTTTCTTGAAACGACTTGCCTTTTTTCATCTGACATCACCTAGGCCACAAGCATAGATTTGTGTTGCACGGACAGGATTTTAACCAACAGCCAAAAAGCTATTTAGCCATTGCAGGCAATGCAGCCTTTCTAAAATCTCGCCATTCTTTGTTATAAATGCAGTTTTTATTTAAACTATTTGAAGAAGTATATTATTGGGGAAGAGGCTCTTACCTGCGTCGAGGGGCTTCGGGTGAATCATTGGGGGCCACACCTCTTGCCACTGATGCCAGAAACTCCTGCCTCTTTTGCTGCACCAGGCAGGCGGCACGGATTATCTTATGCCGAGGCGTGCGGAGGTAAGGCCGGTTGACTTTCTGTGCAAGATCTTCAGTCACCATTTCCAAGTCAGTCTAACAAGAAAAATAAGAGTGCTGCTTTGTCACTAACTCAGAAATCACACGTTAAGAATATCCCAAGACTAGCATCTGTGTTATTAACCTGCATAAGTTCAAATATTTCCTTCTTTGTGCTTTTGGGCTCCAGAAAGAACCCATAAGGGTAAGAGCACTTGAGAATACGACGAGTTTTAAGTAGTTCGTGCACTGCATCTTCAATGAAAGTAGTGTCTGGAGGGCCTCCTTCTCCTGCAACAACACAGTAATGCGAAACAGGAGTTAAAATATAATTTCAAAAGTCTACAAGTATTAAACTTCAACTGCTGCTAAATGTAGAAGTTTACTCTCTACACTGTACTTTCAGTCTGTAAATTATAACAAAGGGAAAGGACACAAGGTTGACCATGCATTAACATGGCTTGGAAATAATTTATTAAAATTATACAAGTGTGCTTTTGCATCTTACTTCCACTCAGAACTTTGCTCAGTTGTTCCATCTTGTCTTTGGCCGTCTTAAGCAGGCGTTCTTCAAGCTGTAGGACAGGGTAATACAGATTAATACAGATACACTATTTTAAAATAAAGACCATCTAATGTCAGTCCACAGACTGCCAAAACTCTGCTCACTGACCGCATATTCTACAAAACTGGAAAATAACTTTCATGATCTGGCAAGCTCTAAGCTGATAGGCTGTCTTTATGCAATATCTGCGAGTAAGGACACACAGGGTCTTTAACCAGTCACCAAGAAAAAGTCATGATTAATGCACTGGGGTTGATAAAACTAGCAGTTTCACACCAGTCTATTATTAAGGTATAATCTTTTTCTGATAAACAGCATGTAAAAACAAAAACGGTCAGACGGTCTATTCCAGTCAAGTTCCAGTACTTGGCCAGACTAAGCTGCATTGTGAACCAGACATAGTTGTGTTTAGTCAAAGATTGTACATAAAATCAGGCTGATCTTTGTAGACTTTTACCTGGTAGCTGTGCTCGTGGTTCTTAAAGCGTGTGTAATAGTGCATGAAGCGATCCAACTCCTGGAAGTTGGTGTGTTTCTTCTCTGCCTGCAAATAATAAAATAACAATAATAATATTTAAGAGTGTGTAAAAGTGCAGGCATACTCATTAGTGAGATCCTTTTCTTTATTCAGTATTAAAAGCTCTATTATTAATCTAATAATGTTTAAACAATCCATAAATGCCCTTTACATCTGTGTGGTACTTTAAATGTATAGAACTAATTTAAAAGGCATGAGCACCATGAGTAAATAATGTGTACCTCAACAGTCATCTCTTTAGACTGCTCCTCCACCTGCTGAATGACCTCATAGCGTGTGCAACGGTAGTATCCTCCTGTAGAGGAACTGTGTTTTTTCCATTCTTCCAGACAGATCCAGCAGAAATCATACTTGCACTGTACAGACACACAAACATTCTTTATTAATAACACCTATGCTAAAACAAACCATTAGTCAACTTTCATTATGCCACTAGCAAATGCATTTATCAGTCTAGCAGGAGGCACACTAGAAGTTGTGGGATTCTGACAGCAGGGATTATGTGTGTTGCTAGGAGACTATCTCTCTCACTTTTTATTTTTGGAGTGCTAGTATTTGCAAAGTCTCTGTTTAGTAACCTTGTTGCAGGATGATCAAGATTGAATTTACAGTAAAGCATTACATCCTACGGCACATATACGCATTTCTTGTTCTTTAATCAAAGAGATTTATCAAGATTTCCTCATCTATTATTCTTAAAATGATTCAACGTCAACCTGCTGTTGCAGAGGCAGAACTTTTAGAAACAAATCTTAATTTTTACAACAACATTCAATTATGATATAAAATGAAAGACCATAATGATAAGCGGCAAAGCTTACATTCAGCGCTTTCAAATAATCCTTCCAATCAGGCTTTCATCCAAAGTTCCACCCTTTTGGTCTTCTTGATTTACACTTTTCTTGGCTCACAGCCATGTCTGCACAATTCCCCACTGGTTTACTTCCTACTGGAAGATAATATTTCATCTCTACTGAGAAACATAACCCCCCCAGTCAAGGTGTCCCCCAAGGTTCTGTTCTTGGCCCTCTCCTTTTCATAATCTATAAACTTTCTATTTGTCAAATCACAAGCCATCATGGTCTTACTTATAACTGCTTTGCTGATGAGGTTTTTTTTATTTTTTTTATTACCTGTTCTGATACACACCCTCCCAACACATTTTGGTCAGCGGCACAGAGAATAATTTTTTTTAAAGCAGAATTAAAACAAGGTGGGCCATACTGATTTAAGATTTTGACAATCCTTTTTAAAATTCCTTGATATCATGTTTGACCCTTTGTTCACTTCCAGATTTCACACCAACTCTCTTTTCAAGCCTGCATTCTACACCTCTGCCCCATACTTAACCTGGTATATAAATAAATCCTATTATTATCACGCAAATAACCTTGGCACATTGCATGTGGTTACAGCCTTCATTCTTCTGAATGGGAGATTTGCAGTTGGCACAAGATTTGGAGTTGGTGAGTAACCACAGGCAGTTGGCAGCATCTTCATACGCCTCACTTACACCTGCCACTGAAATGGAAAAAGACAGAAATAAAGATGCTGCAGGTCCAAAACCATTTTTGGACAGGTAGGAACAGCACTTTAGAAAATGTATCTGGGTGGTTACTGCAAACAATACAGGAAAACATGCTTACATTCTTCTGGTTTCATGTCAGAGACTTTCTGAAGCCACATCTTCCAAGTTTGGCAGTCACATGGTTCATGGGCCTCTCCTTGGCACTCCCTGTGAAGAGAAACACCAGCATGATGTCGGGCCCAAGTATGAGGGAAATTCCATTTCTAGTGAATATCTTATTTCTGTTCAATGCATTTGAGTTGTTGGACAAATGGCTTTTTAGGGATAAACCGGTGTCAAAAATGAGCAAAAGATTAATCTATGCTACTGCTAACATATTAACATGGTGTAACGTAACATTTTTTGATCTTTAACTGGGGAGTATCCTCCAATTTCAGGAGACTGTTCTAGTTAAACATTTAGAACTGTTTTTTCCTGCCATCCACGACCCACTCAGAACAGAACTGTGACCCACAAGTTGAGAACCACTGCTATTAAATAACATTGGCAGACCGTTGACCACAAATGCCTTTAAATGACAGCTACAGCATAGGGAATGCTCTTCCATATTAGATTCAATCCATATTCATTCAGACAGATGAAATGTTTGTTTATGAGAAAGGGAGGAGGGTGTTTTGACTCAAATATAATGCTCAGATCTGGCACAGGCAGTGATGAGATACAAGCCCACTGTGTGGGTGTGTGTATGTGTCTATGTGTTTGTGTGTTGGGGACATAAGGACCAGAGCTGTGGGGAAGAGAAACACAGCCAGCTGCATCGGCAGAGATCACTGCGAGCAGAACATACATACTGTGACGGATCGACTGCCTCTCCCTAGTAATCAGCGCCACCCCGTCCCTAAACTTGCCGCCCTTCGCCAGGTTCCCGACTGGAGTGGGTGTGATTGGAGAGGAGGTCGCTGAAGAGGAGAATTGGCGGCGTGTGAACCGCCTCTGTTAAACGCAGAGCGCGCCTCTCCTTAAGAGACCTGTCTCTTCCCGGTGCATGCTCACTGGTGTCCTTGTGGATCCAGGAGGGAGCACAGAGGGATTCCCACGCCTCCAATATGTGAGTCGCCGGACCCATGGTCCGGAATGGAGAAACATGCGTGACGCCGCTGACGGGCTAGGATGCCAGGCCGCTATTCCCCTCAGTTGTCGGGGCCTAGAGAGGACAAGCCGTGATGCCGAGTGCATCGCCTCAGACAAAATAGAGAGAAGCGCGTGTGACCGCCAGACATCGCCCCCTTACCTGGACCCATCCCATCTCTTCACTATCCATCCTTCACGATTCCCTGGCACGACGAGGATACGAGATCCCCTTTTGTTTTAACACTATTTCCCCCATTTTTGGACATTTTATGTTTATTTACTTTAATAAATGCCTCTCCGAGACCTGACACCACTCACACTGTGTCTGTCGTTTGCTCCTTCCGCCACAATACAAACACGCATTCTTGAATATGAACCCTTCAAATCATGTTCTAGTGAACTGGAGTTGTTCAGAATCATAAATTCCCTCTTCTGGAACTATGGCTTAAGAGATTTGTATCAGTGACTGGCACTGACCAGCAGAAGAGATGGCCTTTTCCACAGTCCACCGCAGGGGCCTGGAGGCGAGGAAAACTGAGCGGGTCAGAGGTGCTGCCACCTGGTCCCTGCCCGGCCAATCGCACTGCTCTATCACAGCCAGCCCGCGGGCACCACCGGATGGCAGGATTATTCTCAACAAATGCCTGATGGAGAAGCAGAAAAAAGAAGTAAAAAGAATGAGCAAGGAAGAACAGAGGAGAGAGCAAGTAAAGGAGTCATTTAAAACATAAAACATGTCCTTAATTATTTATTACGTGGCTCTCTGCAATTCTCTGATTACGATTGGTCAAATGCAGCATTGAATAGTCAAATATTTTTGTATAATGAGCAATAATATATAAATATATGCTAAATTATGATAAAAAAAGAGCTAGATGAGATAAAATCTATAAAATGTTACTTTGAAAATATCCAAGCTAAACGGCTTCAGATTAATATAAATTTAAATGTGTAGGAGGCGATGGCCTCATGGGTAGAATTCCGACATGTAGCATGGTTGCACTTTGAGCAACCAGAGTTCAAGTCCCGGCTTGTGGTCCTTTCCCGATTCCGCGCCCCTCTCTCTACCACCCCAGTGGCATAAATCCAAAAAGAAATCTTTAATATATATATATACACACACACACACACACACACACACACACACACACACACTCACCAAAATGATTATTAGGAACACCATACTAATACTGTGTTTGACCCCTTTTCGCCTTCAGAACTGCCTTAATTTTACGTGGCATTGATTCAACAAAGTGCTGAAAGCATTCTTTAGAAATGTTGGCCCATATTGATAGGAGAGCATCTTGCAGTTGATGGAGATTTGTGGGATGCACATCCAGGGCACAAAGCTCCCGTTCCACCACATCCCAAAGATGCTCTATTGGGTTGAGATCTGGTGACTGTGGGGGCCATTTTAGTACAGTGAACTCATTGTCATGTTCAAGAAACCAATTTGAAATGATTCAAGCTTTGTGACATGGTGCATTATCCTGCTGGAAGTAGCCATCAGAGGATGGGTACATTGTGGTCATAAAGGGATGGACATGGTCAGAAACAATGCTCAGGTAGGCCGTGGCATTTAAACGATGCCCAATTGGCACTAAGGGGCCTAAAGTGTGCCAAGAAAACATCCCCCACACCATTACACCACCACCACCAGGCTGCACAGTGGTAACAAGGCATGATGGATCCATGTTCTCATTCTGTTTACGCCAAATTCTGACTCTACCATCTGAATGTCTCAACAGAAATCGAGACTCATCAGACCAGGCAACATTTTTCCAGTCTTCAACTGTCCAATTTTGGTGAGCTCGTGCAAATTGTAGCCTCTCTTTCCTATTTGTAGTGGAGATGAGTGGTACCCGGTGGGGTCTTCTGTTGTTGTAGCCCATCCGCCTCAAGGTTGTGCGTGTTGTGGTTTCACAAATGCTTTGCTGCATACCTCGGTTGTAACGAGTGGTTATTTCAGTCAAAGTTGCTCTTCTATCAGCTTGAATCAGTTGGCCCATTCTCCTCTGACCTCTAGCATCAACAAGGCATTTTCGCCCACAGGATTGCCGCATACTGGATGTTTTTCCCTTTTCACACCATTCTTTGTAAACCCTAGAAATAGTTGTGCGTGAAAATCCCAGTAACTGAGCAGATTGTGAAATACTCAGAACGGCCCGTCTGGCACCAGCAACCATGCCACGCTCAAAATTGCTTAAATCACCTTTCTTACCCATTCTGACATTCAGTTTGGAGTTCAGGAGATTGTCTTGACCAGGACCACACCCCTAAATGCATTGACGCAACTGCCATGTGATTGGTTGATTATATAATTGCATTAATGAGAAATTGAACAGGTGTTCCTAATAATCCTTTAGGTGAGTGTGTGTATATATATACGTATATAAGTTCAATATTTATTTTTCAATATTTTTCGACTTACTTAAATACTTTATACTTTAAATACATATACAGTACTGTGCAAAAGTCTTAAGCATGTTAATGTTTCTTTTTGCCATTAATTGTAATAATCCAGTGAGATTTCTGTATGCACAAGGAATCTGACAACAGCCAAGATGATCTGATCTCACCATCATCGAGTCCGTCTGTGATTACATGAAGAAACAGAAAAAACTGAGACAAATTAAATCCAGAAGAACTGTGCGAACGTCTCCAAGATGCTTGAAGAAACCTTATATATGTACTACACTAACATTTAAAAAAATTGGGGTCAGTAAGATTTTTTTATTTTTTTCATAAGTCTCTTATGTTCACCAAGGCTACATTAATTTGAGTAAAAACAGTAATATATTGTGAATATGAAATTTTATTACGATTTAAAATAACTCTTTCTATTCTATTTGAATATATTTTTAAATATATTTATTGTCAAAGCTTCAGTCTTCAGTGTCACATGATCCTTCAGAAATCAATCTAATATGCTGATTTGGTTCTCAAGAAACATTTCCTTATTATTATTATCAATGTTAAAAAAAGTTGTGCTGCTTCTTTTGCAACAGCTTTTCAATCAATTTTGATCAATTTAATGTGTCCTTGCTGAATCAAAGTTTGACTTTCTTTCAGAAAAATCTTACTGACCCCAATCTTCTGAATTTGCCTTAAAGTTTTGTTAATTGAACAGAACTATACTAAAATATGTTGTCCTCTAAGGTTCAACTAATTTGCTGAGTCTTGTTATGAGGCCGGGATGCAAGTTAATTTTTACCCACAGCTCCAGAAGTCCGTCAGTACACTCTGACCCTGAAAATGGCTGCAAGAGCGCAGACACCCCTGTGGAAGAGTCAACATCACCATGGCAACATAATGAAAGGCTTGGGACTCCCCAGCGAGAGAAGTGTCATGAGACATTTTCAGATGAGAGCTGCCATTGTTACAGTTACTTCAATCCTCTCAGCTTCCATTTCAATGTTCCACCGTTCCGAACTGACTTCACAATGACATTTAACCGTAAAACTCCACTGAGAACTGCTCTGTGTGACTGGAAAACCAGCTATGAAGGCAGAATCACAGGGTTTAAATCAAAACTCCGGCCGAATGCTGACTGACTGCTGTTTTTCTTAAATTTATCCTCATGTTTAACTCACGATTTCACAAAATAATACAATTACAATGACATCTATCCACATAATTCAGACTAATGTGCAGCTGATCATGTAATTATACCTTGATGTCAAACTGCAGATAACGTTTGTCCATCTCTCTGGACACAATGCTCTCAATGACCTCGACAGGAACCAGCTGGAAGCAGTCATAGGCTGGGCAGAAAATATTATGGGCCTCCCCCTCCTGGATCTTCAGATTCAGAAAACTGTCAAGGACAACATACTTGTATGACTGTTACATGATAATAGAGCAGCAGTGAGAACTGACAGTGACTGTAATGTGACTAAAATGCTGAAAGGCTCTAATAAGGAAAACGCTCACCTTTCCCAGCATGCTCTGCAGAACTCGTGACCACATGGGATATCAACAGGCTCCTCAAACATGGAGGCTGCACACATACAAATACCGCACTAACAGCGGAGAACAAAACAACCTTAGTAAGAGCAAAATTTACATCTATGTAAAAATACATTATACATAGATGAAACAGTATAAAATGGATCAGAATAATAAAAGGTTGATGAAATCACATTTAGCCGATTCAGCTCATGACAAACTGCACTATTCAAGAAATTTAGCCAAACTCTTCATACCTATTCAATGAATATCAAGTTAATTTCTGGTGTAGGCTTTCACTGGCTTTGTGAAAGTGGTGATAATGCACTGAAAGGAACCCGTTTTTAGACTACAATGTCTTCTTTATTGATATGTGAAAGAACTGATTGTTCACTTATGAACCAAGCTCACTTCACAAAGCATTTTAAAGGTCTTCTGAAAAATATAGATAATCCTGGGTGATATGCTGGTAAGTGAGTGTAAGAAAAGCTTACTTTTTTACTATTTTGTCATTTTAAGGCTGGTACACACCAAATCTAGGTAAAAGAACTAGCAGCGATGAAAGCCAACGGTTGTGACAGCTCACGTCAGCTGTGTCTGGGCAAAAAAACGTTGTGCTTGAACACACTTATAAAACTACAGCCGACGGCCAAATAGCATGTACGTTCATTCAAAAAGGGACGTGAACTAGGAATGTGAATATACAAACTGTAAATAAAGCAGCGCTTGCTTACCATTATGAATATGAATCATGCTGATCAGTTTGTCTTCACTTATATTAATTGGGCTACATATGGCCATGCCGCAATGAAAATATTTGCATATTGGAATATAAAGACGTAGATAAATATATAAGCACCTTCTTTGTGTGCCAACTTTTCTTCAGCGTTTGCTTGCTTTGTCCCTTTCGTTTTTCTTTTCGTGCACAGGTTTACAAAGCTAACCAGTTAACCAACATGCTCAACCGGCCAGAAGTGAGATTAAATACATAAAGTATATTTGTGCCATTTAACATATTTAATTATTGCAGGTCTGTGTAATATTTTGAGTTGGCATTTCACTGTTTTTATTCATAATGAGGAATACTGAATACTGATTTTTTATTTTTTTTAAAGGTAACAATGGTAGCAATTCATTGATTCAGTTTATGGGATTTGAGCCTACAAACTTTTAGTAGCCCCAATCTAACCCCATTGCTACACCACTCAAATCGATCACTGAATCATTTACATTTTATTACACAAACTGCAAAAAAATGAAAAACAAACTATTGCATATCATCTCCACAGAAGAGGCTGTAGAATTAACTACAAATATTACTAATAGAGAACCAAATCTGATCCCTCACCAGGGAGCGATCATCGTCAGCAGGGGTCAGGCTGATCTCGTCCGGAGAGGTGATGGATGAGCGGGTGGTGCGAGGCGTACGGGGTGAAGGCAGGGTGTCCCAGGTGTTGTAACCTCTAGGCGGGGGAGTGGGCATCTGAACACCTGAGCGCTGGCAGCAGTCTTCAGCATTAGACATCCAAGCTTCCAGGAGTTTCTCCCTGTCCCAATCTAAATTTCAAAGGGATACTTGGGTCAGTGTGCTTGGCAAAAAACAACAATTGGAAGTTTCACACCAATTCTAAAAAATATACATTTTCACATTTCAAATGTTTTGAATTAGCTGGAATTTACAAATAATGAAACCGTTTCAACAAGGCTGTTCCTCTGAGTGGGAACAACAAAAATACCCAGATGTTTAGTAGGTTGTTTTCCCACTGGATATGAGAAAACTTGATTGTAATCCAATTAAACCTGCCAGTCATGGTTGGTATACTCCCACATACAAGGAACAAAAAGGAGGTGAAGCATGCTACTAGCTAGTTAATCTTGTTAAAGAAAACTACAGTGAAAAATGTTAATTGACCATTTTTTTTCCATGACCAAAACGAGACAACACCACCATCATTAAACACTAACTGTGACTATACCAACATGCGTTAATGAAAGACAAAAACATAAGACAAAAGCAAAATATCTGTATATATATATTTTTTTTAAAGAGTAGAAACAAATATTAAAGACTGTTTTTAACAAGCCTCCATGAGCTTTAATGCTTGGGGTTTCCAGATGTCAGCAAACTAGAGCTTTTGTCTTAAAAGAATACATTTTCTGCCTGGTGTTTTACTTAAAGGGATAGTTCACTTTGAAATTAAATTTTGGTATGTTTTAGCTTACTTCAAGGGCATCCAAGATGTAGGTGTCTTTTTTTCCGCAGTAGTTTCAATTTTGATATTTTTAGGTCAAACCGTTCTTGTCTCTCAGTCATTTGATGCAGGTCTATGGTCACTGTCTCAAAGAGCATGCACAGAGTCCAAATTAAACAATTCCCCATCGTAAGTACACATTGATGGCCTAAGACACGAAACGAGCGGTTTGTGTGAGAAAACGAACAGTATTTATCATTGTTACCTCTTGAACACAACCACGTCCAAGTGATCTGAGGGCGCGGGCGGGTATAGATATATACACTAGATGTCGCCTTGCCTACGGTTTCGTTCCAATGAACTGCAGTAGCCAAGGCGACATATAGTGTATATATCTATACCCGCCCGCGCCCTCAGATCACTTGGACGCGGCTGTGTTCAAGAGGTAACAACGATATAAATACTGTTAGTTTTCTCACACAAACCGCTCGTTTCGTGTCTTAGGCCATCAATGTGTACTTACGATGGGGAATTGTTTAATTTGGACGACGGGGAATTGTTTTAATTTGGACTCTGTGCATGCTCTTTGAGACAGTGACCATAGACCTGCATTATATGACTGACAGACAAGAACGATTTGACCTAAAAATATCTAAATTGAAACTACTGCGGAAAAAAAGACACCTACATCTTGGATGCCCTTGAGGTAAGCTAAAACATACCAAAATTTAATTTCAAAGTGAACTATCCCTTTAATCTTCGCAACCTAGCACCCATGAGCATGCGTTCTCTCAGGGCTGCAAAAAAGCATTATATATTCTGCTCAAACAAAACTGCAAAAAACTGGCCACTGCTGCGACTAAACCTGCAATCAAAACTTCTTAGTGATGATCTCAACCATATTGTTTGCAATTCTGGTAATGGAATAGGCCTAAAGCTGCTTACGAAATCTCTGCATGATAACAAATTCATTTTTGCTGTTGTTTTAATTGAAAAACATTAACGTAATTTGGGATTACTATTAACGTAATTTGGGATTACTATTAGGAAATTCACTGTTTTAGTTTTTTGAGAGAGGTTTCACCAGTTTTCATAATTTAGAGAGTGTTAATTTATATGATAATATTATAAACCAGGAAACTTGATGAGTATATAAGTAAAATATATCAATCTTATGAGTTGATGTTGTCTTGATTTGTGCTTGTAAGTGAAAGTGCAATAATTCTGATGGAATAAAAAAAGAAATGTAAAAATGATCAGTAAACAATTTGTAGCAAACTAGTTGTTATCAGTTTAACTTGTGTAGCATGACTAAAGTTTTCATTGACTAAAACTAGACTAAAATACCCAGACTTTTAGGCCTGGTTTCACAGAAAGGGTTTAGATTAAGCCAGGATTAGATCTTAGCTCAATTAGGACAATTTAAGTAGCTCTTTTAAACGTGCCTTACAAAATGTGCATCATGAGACAAAACAATGGCACTGACATATTTTAAGATATGTCAGTACAAGTTGCTTTCAGTTAAAACAGCTCAAACATGCATTTTTGTCTGGGACTAGGTTTAAACCTGGTCTGTGAAACCAGGGGATAGTCATCTAAAACTTGATTAAAAAAACAACAACAACAAGTAAAACAGGCATTTGACACAGGACTAAGAATAAGACAATTAAAAAAAAAAGCTATTAAAACGCATGTCAAGACATTCAATCCATAATAAGTCCAAAAAGACATTACATTCTTTAAAAAAAAAAAAAAAAAAAAAAACTAGCTCCAAGCTCCAGTTTTCTGCTAACAGAACAAAGGTTCCTCTTGTTCAAGGCTACACAATGGGACAGTGGTGACATATAAAAAAGGACATATACTTTGATATCTTTGAATGAACTTATCGGTCAGCATCAATGAAGAGCACTAGGGTAAGAATAGATAAGAAATGCCACTTCTCAGTGGAAATCTTGGAGACAGTCCAGACAGCAAAAGACAGATAACAGTCCATCGACCAAGGCTAAACAAATAATTACAACCAAATAAAATTTACTTCCAAAGAAAGAAGCAAGGTTTTCCCAAATGAAAATCCTCAAAATGCATTACATCGGCAAGCCCAACTGTTTGTACTCTACTGTGTTTAGTATCATAGTTTTAGGAGTCAAAACTGTGAATTTGGGTTTAAGATTAAAAGAAGGGGAGACTGCATATTTGAGCCTCAGCTGGTGGTCTCAAGAGAGGCTGTGGCAATAATAGCAGCGCACACGAATCAGAGCTCTGCCCTTTTCTCCCATGGGTTCTAGTCATCTGGAACAAGGCCTGCTAGACAGCCTGCTCACATAATTGGAGATTATTAAAGAAAGCACTGATCCAATTATGAGTCTTGTGCCAGAGAGTTTAGCAGCCCGAAACATGAGTGCTCTTGTAAAATTAAGGAGAAAGAATCTGCTCTGAAATTACAAATGCTTTCTAGATTTGCTGTAAAGCAAAATACCAAATAGTTTATTAAACTTCTCCAGGCACAATACCATACCGGTTTCAAATGCACATGAAGCAATATTTTTCATGAGTTAGGAACTGGAAGGATAGCATCAGAATGAACCTAATAAGTAGACCAGCACTGAATATATGCCTACATATTTACACAGAATTCAAACGGCCAACCAACACAAAGTTCTACAAATTTCTCGCCCCTTGCATGTTTGTTAGTTAAATAATAGACAGAAGCATCATATACATAAAAGTAAGAAGCACTGTATCCATTCAAACCAAATTACATGGCCCATCAGTTTTTAGTCAAGTGGGTTTTGATCGAAAAGATTTAAAAAAAATGCTTAAAGGGTTAGTTCACCCAAAAAAGAAAATTCTGTCAGTAATGACTCACCCTCATGTTGTTCCAACCCTGTAAGACTTTCGTTCATCGTCGGAACACAAATTAAGATATTTTTGATGAAATCTGAGAGCTGGCTCACTCCTTCATAGGCTGCTAGGTAATTGATATCTGCCAGCCCAGAAAAGTTAGTAAAGACATTGTTAAAATTGTCCAAGTGACTACAGTGGCTCAACCTTAAGTTTATCAAGCGACGAGAATACTTTTTGTGCGAAAAAAAAAAAAAAAAAAAAAAAACTTTATTCAACTATTCATTTTCTTCTGTGGCTTTCTGGGCACGCGCTTCAAATGTGTGCCCACACAAAACTTCTCATAGCAAGCGGGTGCCAAATTGAGTTCTCTTTCACGTCTCCTTGCGCTTGAATGTTTAAATTGGCAAGACTTTGTTGTTTGGATTTTACTGATGAGCACTTTGTTTATTCATAATGTGAGCTAATAATTTGCAATGGAAGATTATACTCCTTTTTTTTTCTTTTTTTTTCTTGTATGTTTAGAAGAGGGTGGATTGGAATCCACTGCTGCTTCAATGTATATGTAATGAGTGATTATAATCAAGGTATTAATCAATATTTTTCCTTCTAAATATCAAATGAGTTGAATAACTTCTCTGGAGATTTTACTTTGTTATAGAAGTTACCAGTGTGATTACTGAAATGTTCTTTTCATGTATTCTTTAATGTCAGTATTTAATATATGAATGCAGTAACAGTGCTTGCTTATTTAGCCCGGCTTCCAGAAATGAAATAGGGACATGTTTTGTGTTTGAGAAAGGTCTTCAACATGTTAAAACACATAGGGGTCATTGAAGCAAATAGTTTAACACACACACCGGCACACAGCTTTTCCAAGGTTGGATTTGGCTAGGCTCTAACTATGAACAAGAGTCTCTTCTCAAAACATCAAGATAATGTGTTCTTTCTCTCAAGAAGTGCTACATTTTAGTCTAACTGGAAAGTAAGGCTTTAACTGAGAAATGGTCCCTTAATCTTCTTGCTTACAGGTTAAGGAACCACTGGCATTATTGGAGATTGACTTGAGTTGTTGTTCGGGACATGCTGGCAGCCAGCAACCCAAATGTGAGAACTGGAAGGTGGTCACGACGTAACTAAATTCAGGGTCCGAGTTTCAGCTGCCTAATCGATGGAGATATGCTTCAGTCTATCTGTATATGTGTGGAAAATTACTATGTTTATCAATTTCTTAGCCAATCAGAATCATTCAACCTGTAAGCAATGACGTAGCTTAGACCTTGGAAATGGTATAACTGCTGTGATCTTTGTAACTGTAAGTGGGGCGGCCTAAGAACTCCTGTGTAAGTCTTGAAGCTGACTTCTGCTGATGAAACTGCAAACTATCTTCAGTAAAACTTTTCTTCAATTTTTTATAATTCTGACTCCGGGTCTTCTTTCAAACATCTGGTCCTTGGGTCCTAATCTGTTAACCCCTAACAGTTTGTTTTGAATATACTGTTAATATATTCTGTCAATGAATGGAAGTTGTTTTTGAGTTCTAAAAAATAAAAAATAAAATTGCCAAGACTTAAAAACACGCGCAAATGATCAACTTTCAATTCTCTTTACATGGCATGTGTAAGCCTCTCTCTTTCTCTCACAGTGAGTGCCATGTGTGAGAGAAAGCGACAGAGGGCATCGGCCAATCGACGGTACATAAAGCTCAGAAGGCAATGAAATTATATCTGAACTAAACTTAGTTTTTTACCTCTTACAATCAAGTGAAATCATACAATTTACTAGCCATTGGCTAACCAAAGGCATTTTTAGGCACCTATCTTGAAATTTGATATGTTAACTTGCATTGTAAAGGGTTGCCCTCAGAAAAACCCAGTTGTCAACTATCAATATGTAGTTCAACACATAACAATTAAATTTGGGCCTGCGAATGGAGTCAAAATATCTTGTGACACAATCGTACCGTGAGCCCGAAGAAGAGCCTCTGCGGTGAAGAGAGGAGCTTGCAGCATGTCGGCCGTCTCCACTATCAGCATGTCCTTCAGTCTTCTGAGATCTTGCACTCTCAAACCTTCATAAAACTTAAAAACAGACAGAGTTACGTGTTAATCATTCAGTCACAGCGAAATTAGTATTTAGCCATCTGCAATAAACTCTTATATTTTTATTGTTCTAAAAAAATGCAGGTTAAAATCTGTCACATCTGGACATCAGGGCTTGAGGCCAATGTTAATGTCCAGAAATTCCAGAGTTTATTTGGAGAGCTTACCTCCCTGCGGTCTAAGGCTGCATACTCTGCCTCGATATCCTCGGCATGGGGGTCAGTGGAGAAGACCATCTGAGACTCCAGACTGAGCGCAAGCTCCTTATGATGCTGCCTTTCTGCACAGTCACATGGGGTCTCCTTGTTCTCATTCTCCGCAAACAGGTCTCCACCACGCTTCACCAGAAACTGCAGAGGGGTTCGAGAGGGAAATACTGTTAATATACAGTTCATATGTTCACTTTTGAAATGAGTTTTCATTGAACTATGAAAACATACTGTAAATGTAATGCATGAAGATCAACGAGAGAGAGAGAGAGAGAGAGAGAGAGAGAGAGAGAGAGAGAGAGAGAGAGAGAGAGAGAGAGAGAGAGAGAGAGAGAGAGAGAGAGAGAGAGAGAGAGAGAGAGAGAGAGAGAGAGAGAGAGAGAGAGAGAGAGAGAGAGAGAGAGAGAGAGAGAGAGAGAGAGAGAGAGAGAGAGAGAGCGCAAGTGAAGTCTCTCTCAACAGTATTCGGCAGCAGCGTCAGTAATAGCGAAACTGTAAGTTTATCTGCTCCAAGAACAGGGCAGTTATGATCTCGCTAGTGAGAAATTAATGTAGCTTTTAAGTTGTTAAATTATTTTACAGATAAAATCTTTAGAGCAGCGCTGACGACACGTATCTGTGCAAGTGTGTGTCCATACTGTATGAGTGTGTTTGAGAGGGAGAGAGAGCATTAGAAAGAGAATTATGTGCTTTCCATACATAATAAAACTATTTTGTGGCAAAAAACATGGAAATAATTTGTCGTTTTTATCCTATGGTCTACTATATTTATTTGCTCGGTCAGTGTCATTGTGTTTTTCTTTTTTTTTTTTTTTTGCTGTTGTAGGCTGTAAGGACCTTTGAAATTACTAAAATCATTTGGGAAGTGATATGGAAATGTAATGCAGTCAAGATCTGCCTGAAATTACTTAACCCATGCGTTTCCCTGAAATAATTGCACACCTTAGAACATTCGTCAACCAATCAGTTTCAAGCCTTCAACAGCCCCGTAGTATAAGTGAAGAATAATGCGTTTTTTGAAAAGTCAAGCATGAAAACCTTTTCTAGTAGACCCCAAATACAAAATCAAATCTTTGAAAAAGTGCATTATAGGTCCTTTAATCTAATTTTAATCTAAATTTCAATATGTATTAATACATTTTAACATTTCAAGTAGTACAAATTAGTTAACATTAGTTAATCTGTTATCAACATGAATTAACAATGAAAAATTTTATATTTATTATTTAACATTAGCTTTAAAAAAAAAAAGTGATGTTCAATGTTAGCTTGATACCTAATGCATTACAGTGGAGAAAATAATTATTTGATCCCCTGATGATTTTGTAAGTTTGCCCATTTACAAAGAAATGAAGGGTCTATAATTGTTATGGTAGGTTTATTTTAACGGATAGAGACAGAATATCAACCAAAAAATCCAGAAAAAAACACATTATATAAAGGTTATAAATTGATTAGCATTTGATCGAGTGAAATAAGTATTTGATCACCTACCAACCAGCAAGAATTCTGCCTCCCACAGATTGGTTATGTGCCCATGTAAGACACAGATTAGTCCCGTCACTTTAAGAAAGTACTCCTAATGCCAGCTCGTTGTGTGTATAAAAGACACCTGTCCACAGAATCTGTATCTTCCATTCCAACCTCTCCACCACCATGGGCAAGACCAAAGAGCTGTCAAACATCAGGGACAAGATTGTAGACCTGCACAAGGCTGGAATGTGCTACAAGACCATCAGCAAGAAGCTTGGTGAGAAGGAGACTTTTGTTGGTGTGATTATTCAAAAAAGGAAGAAATACAAATTGAAAAATCAATCTCCCTCGGTCTGTAGCTCCACGCAAGATCTCGCCTCATGAGGTACAGATGATAATGAGAAAGGTGAGGGATCAGCCCAGAACTACACTGGAGGAGCTTGTAAATGATCTCAAGGCAGTTGGGACCACAGTCACCAAGCAAACTATTGGTAACACACTGAGCCGGGAATGTATTGGAATCCTGCAGCACCCGCAAGGTCCCACCGCTCAAGAAGTCAGAAGCCTGTCTAAAGTTTGCCAATAAACATCTAATGATTCAGAGAAGGCTTGGGAGAAAGTGCTGAGGTCAGATGAGACCAAAACTGAGCATTTAGCATCAACTCAACTCGCTGTGTTTGGAGGAAGAGAAATACTGACTATGACCCCAAGAACACCATCCCTACAGTCAAGCACGGAGGTGGAAACATTACGCTCAGGGGCTGTTTCTCTGCTAAGGGTACAGGACGATTTCACCGTACTGAGGGGCCAATGGACGGGGCCATGTACCGTCAAATCTTGGACGAGAAACTCCATCCTTCAGCCAGAACACTGAAGATGGGTCATGGATGGGTCTTCCAGCATGAGAATGACCCAAAACATACCGCCCAGGCAACAAAGGAGTGGCTCAAGAAGAAGCACATTAAGGTCTTGGAGTGGCCTAGCCAGTCTCTAGACCTTAATCCTATTGAAAATCTGTGGAGGGAGCTGAAACTTCGAATGGCCAAGCAACAGCCAAGAAACCTTAAGGATTTAGAGAGGATTTGTAAACAGGAATGGACCAAAATCCCCCCTGAGATGTGTGCAAACCTGGTGACCAACTACAAGAAATGTCTTACCTCTGTGATTGCCAACAAATGTTTCTCCACCAAGTACTAAAGCATGTTTTGCTTGGGGATCAAATACTTATTTCACTCACTGAAATATAAATCAATTTATAACCTTTACATAATGTGTTTTTTTCTGGTTGATTTTCTGTCTCTATCCATACAAATAAACCTACCATAAAAATGATTGACCCTTCATTTATTTTTAAGTAGGCATACTTACAAAATCAGCAGGGGATCGAATAATAATTTTCTCCACTGTAACTAACATTAACCTTATTGAAGCTTATTGTAAAAAAAGCAAAGGAAAAATGTTTTTAGTACATTGTTGTCATGTAAACGTACCCTTAGTATTATGCTATACCTGTTTCAGTGTAGACAAGTGCTGTGTGCAAAGACTATTCCCTATTCTCTATATAGTGTTCACTATACATGATTTGGGTCAGAAAAACAGTGTCAGTGCTAGTGTTGTCACGATACTAGAATTTCTAACTTCGATACGATACCTTAAAAAATATCGATATTCGATACCATTTTCGATACCACGGAGAAAAACTGCCACAATATTAAGGGGGTATTTTTTTTTTTTATTTAAAGCTGAATATAACAAGTCTAGAACATGACAATGAGGTATATTTTACAAAAATGTCCTGAGTTCTATCTGTTAATATTTTTTCTTTGGACCAGAGCTATATGAGCTGTTGTATTTTTATTACCTACTGTTATCAAAGATTAAAATATACTGTAACAAATGCATTGTTTATCGGTCATAAATGCTGGTTAATACATTAACGTTATTATTTGATGAATAGATTTAAACACAAACGTGCGTGCATAACATGCGAAAACAATGCTCACTGGATCGACATGAAGTCAAGTCAAGTTACCTTTATTTAGCCTATATAGTGCTTTTAACAATAAAGATTGTGTCAAAGCACTTAACACTATCAAATTGGAGGATAGAGTGTCAGTAATGTATAATAATAAGTATGTATAATAAGATTAAACATTCAATTTTCAGTTAAAGGCATTTCATTATTGAATTCAGTGATGCCATTGACATTGTCTAGCTCAGTAATCGCTAATGAAGGCAAATTGCAGAATTAAATCATATTTTCTTTGAATAAAGTTAAATAGGCACAAGTTAATTTACATTTGACCACAGTTAAAATATTTACTTCTAAGATTCCTCAGTCAGATTATATTAACTTTAAGAATTACAGTGGAAAAACGAGGCAACACACTTATAACAACAATACTAGGCCATCTTGGTTAATGTTTCAGAAAAGTTAAAATGAGAAGTTACAGGGGAGTTACAGTTAGTTATAGGGGAATTCAGAAAGAGGTGACCCATTGATGGTGAGTAGCATACAGGTACATGCTGCTAAATGGTCCCCCTGGAGCTTGTTCGATTAATTAAGTCTGTTTTCAGAATTTAAAAAAATGATATTGATAGCCAAACAATCTTTTGGGTGCCCGCAGCCCGCTCAGTGTGAAGCGCGTGTCCGCGCTATTCTCCGAAATGCCAGCTCGCGGTGTGTAGCGCGTGTCCGCGCTATTCTCCGACATGCCCGCTCACAGTGCGTTTTTAACGCGTGTCCGCGCTATTCTCCGACATGCCCGCTCGCGGTGTTCTTTATCAACCAAAGGCGGTCGCGAGGGCGCCGCACTCGCTATCTTTCCATTCACTTCACTTTTTTTTTCTTTTTTTTTTTTTTACGAACTTTATTATGAACAATACACAGTACAATAGGTACAGAGAACACCAAATACTATGCAACCTGCTCAGCAAAATGAAATGTACATTCACTTCACTTTTGCTATTTAAACAGAGCGAATGAGACGAGTGCGGTCACGTGTGGTGTTTGTCAATGCCCCTTTGGAGAGAAGTTAAAGTGACAGCTCGGCTAGTATGGGAGTATCGATACTTCGGGACATTAGTATTGGTATCGTTCAGATATTTCAGTATCGATATTTATCGAAATATCAATATTTTTGACAACACTAGTCAGTGCACATGCACATTTTGACAAATACAAGCACCTAGGCTACAATGTGTTTTACATACCTCCACACATGTCTTCATCCCTGAGGCAGCGGCATAGTGTAATGGTGTGTTCTTTTTGTTATCAGTGGCACTAGCGTCTGCACTCTCATATTCACCACGGTCCAGTTTGGCACCAGTCCACTTTAGGATCATCTGGAGGCACTCAGCCCGCCTGCGTTCATCTTCATAGGGCCGGGCCAGTCGCGGCTGCAGCGCCCCTTCAGATAGCAGGATATGCGGCCCCATGCACAACACATGCAGTGCAGACTCATTGTGCACGTTACGTTTGTTGGGGTTCCCATCCTTGCTGAAGAGGAACGACCTGTGAAAAGATGGCATGATGAGTCACAAATAAATGGTAAAAACTAAAGCACTTAGGCTAAATATTGCAAAATAAATTAGTAATCATTAGTTCCGCTGAAGGAACAGATTTTGGGGATATATCGATATTAAAATTCTGACGATACAATAGGCTGATGCTTATTTTGACATCACACCACCCCCAGATAGAACATATAGCTTTCCAAATCTCTTTCCAAAAATTATAAATTGAGCAACACTGGCCTGCTGATTCAGACCCAGAATCTTCAGCACATTTGTAGTTGAAACAGCTGGTTTGCCTTAAAATAACTTTCAAAGCTTGGCACCTAAGGTTCCTCACTTTTTAGGCCAAAGCATTTCAAACTGGACAGGAAAAACAGCATAAATTGATTGTACATGACTTGAGTACTTCTAACAGTATGAAAGCATTTAAGAACAAATCATCCTTTATAAAATCACGCCTAGAGCCTGACAGATGGCCTACGAGTGTCAGATTCAATTGTTATGCGGGTCAATGACATATAGGAGAGTCCACAATGATGGAAAGGTTTAAAAGATGCTTAATTCTTCAAATTGTTCCCTCTGTATTCATGTCAAGAGGTGTAACCATCCAAAAGTAATATCATATTTATTTTCCTGTCACTTTGAATAAATCTGAGTCTTAATCATGTTTTTTTTTACTTGAAATATATAACAAATATGGATTATTAATTCATAAATATCATTATATTTTTGAGTTGTTGCACCACATGACATTTTACGAAATTTACAACCAGAACCGACCTTAGTTTGTCATAAAAAGGTCAAATTATGAGATATTTTAAAACACATATTGACCTTGACACACAGTCATTTGGGTTTTCATGATTATTTATAGTATTATTTATTGTAAAATGTTTTCATGTTGGTTAGACCACATGACTTGTATTTGGCATTTTATTTTATGCCCCCCAAAAAATATCAATATTAATTTTAATTCAGAAATTGAAAATATGCTCATCAAAGAAAAGGTGTATTCAAGTCACTGATGAAATGTACTTTAATAAATTAATGAAATTTTTTACAAAATAATACATTAGGCCTAATAGATGCCAAAACAGTGCCATTGACCCATAATGATTGTTAGAGATAAATAAAAACAAAGCAGAATGCCCAAATGCTAAATATTCCTGGAGAAACTATGTCTTACCTGAGTATGCGTGTCATGGCATGTCTGGCAGCATAATGGAGCGGGGTGTTGTGTTGGTACGGTTCCCCATATGAGGTGTTGGGGTCTAGTGACTCTTTGAACTGAGGGTTGCCCTCGTAGAGCTGATAGGCCAGAACCTCATCGCCATTGATCAGTGCCTTACGGAACTTGGTGGCCGTGTTCCCCATCTCTCGCTTCCCAGCTCTCCAGAACGATCAGACCTCTTCAGCCTGTGGGCCCACAGATAGCAGACATGGTGTGCTTCCTGGGAACAAGAATAAAGCAAACATTGTGTCCAATGTACGGAGAACTTCATCAGATAGGCATTGGCTACATCATATAGGCCAAACTCGGTCCTGGAGGGCCACTGTCCTGCAGAGTTTAGTTCCAACTTGCCTCAACACACCTGCCTGGATGTTTTAAGTAAGAGCTTGATTAGCTGGTTCAGGTGTGTTTAATTGAGGTTGGAGCTAAACTCTACAGGACAGTGCCCCCCCAGGAGCAACATTGAACAACCCTGATATAGGCCAATTACACACTGTAGAGTTTCAGGAGTGACAACTGCATTTAAATACAGGAGTGAATCCCCTGAATTATTATTCTGTGTGTGAATGGAACAAGACTCACTCCCACAATTGCAAAGATTCCAATGTTCTGACGTTTGTTATCCACTATTTTTGACCAAAGTAATATTACAGCGACCAAAATTCTCGTTATTTTCCTACGATTTTGACTAAACCACTGTCAACAAACATCAAGCGTTGTGTTTTGTTTATGCTCGGAAGGCTGCTTCGTGAAGCATTCACTTGAAGTGTTGCCATGTCCACTTAACATAAGCATTTTAGGGCTTGGCACATAAAACAATCAGGTTTATGAAGTTATTATATCAGAAAGGTGAGGGACAAATATTTGGTCTTATTTTCAATCTAAAGCATTTGGATTTATTTCAGTTTATTATGGGATTTTTCTTGTTTGGTGTCATTTCCAACAAGATCTGTCAACACGAATGAGTCAAGCCTCTTTCCCAGTGGTTTTCTTGCACCATGCATACAGAAGAGAGAAAGATCTCTGATGATGGGTGTTTAAATACATCATTAACAAATAGCCTAGTTGTTCAGTTCGGCTCCGTACACACTGCGTAGAATTTTTGTAAATGCAGTTGTTACTACCTGAATTTTTGGGAGTCAATTCGGTTGTAGAATGTAGTTGAATTATGTGCTTACAGAATAGGATTAAGCATTAAAAGGCGAACTGACAACTGAATTTAACATCAGTGTCCACATGGTCATAGCAAATATCGGAAACATTTAACTCCACCACAGAGCATGCTATTTGCGAAACTAGCCAAATAGAAAATAAATCCTATTTGAAAATCTATTAAATGTATGACATTTACAACCACGTTTAGTCAAAACCTGCAGGAACAGGCCTGAAGTGTTATTAGGAGTGAACTGACTCCCGAGTCGCCACCATAACCAAAAAGCACTTACAAAACAAACTAATGTGTTTAACTACAGAAGAGGCCTGACAGAAACAGATGCTAAACGTGTCCCACTTCACATGTGTGCCCTTTAGAAGACCTGCAAGAGCATAGACGCCACTGAGAACTGACCTAAAACCAGCGCATCTTCTACACAAATCCTTGTCAACCATCCAGAGAGAGAAATTAAAACAGGTCTTGGATCAGAGGCAGACGGCTAATTGTCTCAACAACACTGACTCATTCTCTGTAGGAGCTTGTGAGGAAAGAAACAGACTTCCTCCAGGAACACTAGGGGCTTCCGGCTCACTCCGCCAACTGCTGTCGGCCTACTGCGAGCAGGTTCTGTCGAGGGGCAGGATTCAGCAGGGCAAAAGTTATGCCCCCAAAAATGCCATCTGTCAACATGGACACCTGAGGTGTCAGTTGTATTCATATTTACACTGACATTATGGGTGTAGTATCTCAACAGCCGAAAAAATAAATCAGGCCATTTGCAATAACAGACTCAATTTCACCACAGACAGGCAACCTCATGGGTAAAAACTCGACTGGCCTAGTTTCATGGCTAACCTCTTTGGGTGGTCTTGAGTTGGCTTTTATAGAGCTATAAGAGTGAACTATATTTTAAAGAGGGGTCTCAGTCACAACATTAAAGGGATAGTGCATGCAAAAAATTTAATTCTGCCATTATTTACTCAGCCTCATGTCAATTTCTTTCTTCTGTGAAATGCAAAAGATATTTTGAAGAATGTCGGTAACCAAATTGTTTTGATTCCCATTGACTTCCATTGTATCTGGGGGGAAAAACACAAAGACATTTCTCCAAATATCTTATTTTAAATTCCACAGAAAAAAAGAAAGTCATGGAGTTTTGTTACAGCATGAGGGTGAGTACATAATTCTCATTTTTTAATGAACAATCTCTCTAAGCTTCTCCAAGGCAAAATATACCAGAAAGCCACTCGGTTATGATGGCTTAACACACACATCATTTTATTATTTTTATATCAAAGTGCCCCATATCTGCAGGGAACTGGGTAACACTTTATTTTACCGTGTCATTGTTACACACGCTACATGTACTGTAGTAATAACTATAAATCATGCATAATTACAAACAACTAACCAGGGCTGGACTGGGACAAAAAATCGGCCCGGGCATTTTGGCCCAGACCGGCCCACTATATGATCATAAACACCACCCATCTTTGCACGCCCTTAATTATATGCATACCAACTCCTATTCATTAAAACCACTAATGCCAGGTAATGAGTGAGTATAGGAACAAGTGAGAGTTAACAGATGAAATAAGTAAAAATTTGACATTTATTAATACAGTTGAACTATACTACACAGTGATGAATCCTGAAACAAGCTATAAGCTGCATTGGCATAGCAATACAAGTGTTTCTTACAGGATTTTTGTTAAAACTGGTGGTGGGACCTCAGTCCTTCTAGGGGGGTTCGGGGGCATGAGAATGTTTTTTGCATTTTAATTTTAAATTCATCAATCTGGTGCACTTTGAGGGTTCAAAATTAAAAGCTCCAACCCATATTCAGTGTGCAAATTAAACAAAGAAAAATTCAAACCTCTTTTAGTTACAGTGTCTATTTACATTACACCTACTACATAATAATAGTTATAATATTAATCCAATGACAGTAATAGCCATATTTTGTAAAACAAATGCACTAAAAAATAAAGGAAACTTTCATAATTAGTGTTGTACCAATTTCTATACTTGAAAGAGGTAAGCACATGATCTTTTATTTTGACGCAAACTGCATCAAGCTTTTATTTTGGCGGAAAACATGGTTTACAAACGCCTCTCATTAAATTTCTAGTGAATTGCGGTAATCGTCAACTATGCAGATTTGGAAATAATCTGTAACTGGGTTATGGGTTCCTACACTCATGACATGGCCTAAGTGTTTTGAAAGTAGTTCTGCTTACCACAGGCTCTACACTTTCTCATCTCTCTCCTGATCCTCCTCACTATCCTCATCTGCCGCTGGAGCTGATGAAGGTCAGAAAACATATATTTTGACACAGTTTACAGTGTCTGCTTTAAGGGCCTGGTTCTATTGTTTCACGCTTTTTCTCTGCACATTCCTTGCGTTTCTTCTCCATCTCGCTGATTATTTTGATAGATACACACTGACACTGCTGCACGCTCGTAGCCTGGTTCTACCAGACTCTCGTACATTTCATTTGTACAGAGAGTCTGGAATCTCTCCATTGAGAAACGTTTACTTCCTTGTAGGCGGGTTCTCTGTTAAAGTTCAAAACTATTGGATCTGCCCAGAGTCACTCAGGATCTGCCATAGCCAATCGCTACCGTGTGGTCGTGACGTATGTCATGCGCCGAAACCGGCCGGAAACATTTACAAATTCTAAATGTATATTTGACACTAAGGACAGTGATGTATTCAGCCAACTGTCGAAGCTGGGTCTAATCATTAACAATACGCCGCTGCGGTCGTTTCGGATCTGCCGCAAAAGCTGTACAGTGATCACCAAGCTACTGCGCGATACGGAAACAACTTTTCTGCCTCCTTCACTTGGTCCTCCATTAGTGCAACAAGAGGGGAGACGACAACACCTATCGGCTTTGCATCCCTATCGTTCGCCTTAGCTAACTCATTCACCACTAGAACTGCCATGGCAGTCATTTTGACCGTTTTGAATTTTATATCTGCAATGTTGAAAAAATAAATACAATCCTGCTGGTACCTGACTTTTCCTAAAAGTGTCTGTATTTTCATTTAAAATGTTTTTCATATAAATTACCGATGTAAATTACACATAAGACAAAAAAAAAAAAAAAAAAAAGAACATATTTACCTATTTCGGCCATAAACGGTCATATTGACCGCACTGAATTTCGCGGTATTATTATACCAATATACGCAACAATAAAATGTGGTAAAAAAATACACTAAACATATTCAACAACAAATCATTTAAATGTAATGATATTCAGAACAGAACAAGAATGAAAAAATAACTAAAGCCAAAATGAAATGCTTTATAAGCGAAAGTGAAAGTAAGCGGTGTTGGGCTCACGTAACTCTCTAATTAGAATCAAAATGTTTCAACATTTGTGATGTATTTGGATGCTAAACTATTCTTTATCATAGGCTTTGAACTTCACTCACGTTCCAATATCGACGGAAAAAATCATCCTCTTCACACGCATAAAAAGGTACGAATTGTAGCCTACTAGTACTGAGAAACAGAGCAGTGGAATTTTTATATGTTAGGTTGACTATTTTATTATTATATTTTATCATGGCTATAATGAACAGGCTGAAATGCTGGAAAATGGTGTGTGTGTGTGTGTGTGTGTGTGTGTGTGTGTCGGCGGGCGCGGGCGCGGGCGCGATCGAACAGTGGAAACATGAAAACATAGGCTATACTCTTCGTCATTTTGTTCAGGGCATCTACGAATATTATTTATTTATAAATTATAATTAAACTTGTTTAAATGTACAGTTTGGTGTTTTGTTTTTAAAAGACATCCTAATACAATAAATGCATTAATCTCTCAATTGGGGATTTATCATTAAAGATATAGAGTTTTGAATAGCGATCAAAATGACCGCTTGCGGCAGTTCTAGTAGTTATGGAATTCTGGCACTTCTAGTGCTGAGTGAGCTGGAAAATCAAACTTTTCCCGAACCCCGTGGGGAGGAGGGCCACAACATCATGGCCACCAACAAAACTTAGCAAACATTGTTCTTGCTCCGACTTTAACTTCTGTATATTCGGCAGTTTTGCAACAACGGACCGAATAGCTTTTCTCACATCTTTCTCCGCTGCCATTACTCCAACTCCAACTGACGCACTACATCTACGTCATCGTTCTCAGCCACTCCCTCTGTTCGCTGATTGGTCCTACAAAAAATTGATTTCTGGAAACCTAAGAATATACAGCAGTCCCAGACGTAGTACTGAAGTAAAATGAAATTGAGCGGAAGTACGTAGGAGGGCGGAGCCAGGCTAGCACGCTCGCTCACTCGTTTAAAGTTGTGATTGGGCCAGCCCAGTGTCAATCAAGAAAAGAGCCAATGGGCCGCTGATCTACGTGTTTCATGGGCTAGTCTGTCAGAAAAAAAAAAACTAACACTGACTTGTTTTGACCAATGCATTACACCGGCACAAACCCAGCGCCGCCAATTAAGCAAAACAAAACAAAACAAAACGAATGGGCCGCCGATGTACAAATTTTTGGGGCCGTTAAAAAAATAAAATAATAATAATAAAAAGTATGTATGAGTATGAGATGTATCGGCCCAAAAAGCACGTCGGCCCACCGGGAAAATGCCCGGTATGCCCAATGGCCAGTCCAGCCATGCAACTAACCCTAAATCAAATCCCAATCCTAACCCCAGTAAGTAGGCCTACATGTAGTTAATTATTAATACTCAGTACTTAAATGTAAACTTACAATGTAACACGGACACCTTACAATAAAATGTAACCTGAATTGTAATGCGCTTGTCATATCTTCCCTTACAAAAAGATATATTACCATGCTACCCATAGTTTCCACCATAAAACAGTTGTTACTCCCGATAATACTATGGCAATTTGAAAATATTTCACAAAAATAAGTTTTTGTTTAGCAGCTGCAGCTGTTTCGTACCAGCAGTGCTTGTTGGTTTCTTGTTTTGTTCATTTGTATGTATGTTTTTCTCCATCACATTCTAAACGCATCCATATAATGGACTTTCAATAACTTTTGTGCTTTTATATGTCTGTTATGTAAACATTAGGCCTATATTAAGTAAACTTTTAATTATTATATGCATCTCAATTGCATAACTCTAACATTTATTTGCATAGCACTTTTCACAATACATATCGTTTCAAAGCAGCTTACAGAAAATGCATGCCTCTACATTACAATAATGCTAGTCATGTGGTGTCAGCATGGCAGCACCCACAAGTGGGCGACCCACTCCATGTAGAACAAAACAGCTTTTTCTAGAAGCCTGATTTATCTGAAGCCTTCGTTTTATGTGGATGTACATCATTTATGTGAAATTTCTCAAAAATGCTACCTTTGTGTGCAAATGTTTAATTAGCAAAAATTCCTGACTGCACCTTTAAGAGACAGAGAGAATGTAAAACACGATCTGAAGCAGACCTCATTAAATCTTTTATGGCTCGTCATCAGTAGCAACAACAAATGTAGTAACTATGGCATTTTGGAGCGGACACTATGGCCACCATAGTAACTTCTGTAAGGGTATTAAGATAAGTTAACGTTTAATTTCTCCAGTTGGAGAGTGAAATGCTCGGCATGCAGGAAGTCAGCTGGTGTGTGTGTGTGTGTGTGTGTGTGTGTGTGTGTGTGTGTGTGTGTGTGTGTTCTTGCTGCTCCAGATTATTTGCGCTGTTTATAGCCAAACGTCGATTTCCTAGAAGGGGCTGGGCGACGTGTTTACAGCCTCTGCAATTTACATACACATTACATAGATACACACTCGAATCACGAGGAAATCAACACTCGACTATGCTCTCATGTATTGCAAAACATTATTTACACTGACGAAAATAGTCACCGGGGCGTGTTTTCAGCGACTGTTTTAATAGCTGGACGGTTTTATTTTTTCCTGCACGTTCCTTATTGCGCACAAAAGCGCATCTTTTACTTCTTTTTATAAAATCAATACATGAGCTGCTCGCTTATGTACAGATCAGTCATGATTACTGTGCTAGCTTGGCAACTTGTCAACCAAAATGTTACATCGAAGAGAGAGATGCAGATTGTTTATAATAAGCATAACTTATAACCATATGACACATACACGTATTAATAATACTGCATGTCGTTATAAACAAGTCATCTCCCCGATGGAGATCAATACAGTCTAAATAACCTACTTACCAAATTAGCACGACGATAGCGGCCGTTTTTTCTATTTCTGACTCCGAATGATTTAGCGGTTGTCTGGTGAAACTCTTGACCAAATAAAAATCTGCCTCTCGCCTTTGTTGTGAACGAGTCCTCCTCGGCCGCCGTGAAGCCTCCGTCAATCACGCCGATGCCTTCACTGAAATTCTGTATTTCAAATTAAAAGTCCCACCAGTTGCGCTCCCATACTAAAGTACCGAAAGGAAGGGTGGTCTTATTTTTAAGCGCGATTTTTCGTTACTGCAAAGCGAAATTAAGTTTATTAATCTTAGATTAAAAAATACGATGTTGTAAATAAAATACGATTACACAAATTTTAATCTGTTGTAATCATTTATTTTTCTGACACCCGTAAATTAGGCTATATTTTATGACTGCTAAATTAACCCAGTTTAAATGTAATGACGATAATTTTGGTAGGCTAACTATTCTATTTTAGAAGTGGTAATGCAAGTATTTCTAAAAGAAAATAATCGTTAAATAAACAACTTTGCTTTTGCTTTGTATATTTTAAAAATTAATAAATTAGATTAATACATTGACTTCCAGCAGAGTGCAGCAGCACTGCAGCACAGATCGAACTTTTGCCAGTTTCCCTGGTGTTATTGAATTAATTTATCATATTTTAAATTGGAACAAATGTAATCCCTCATCCCAGTTCCATGGTATATAGTTACAATTTCTATTTATAATGACATCCATGCTGAGATGTGTATTTACTGTGTTAAAATTGCAGTCCGTTACTGATTACAAATTACATTAAGAAAATTGTAGCATAATCTATTAGACATGTTTCAGGTAATGTACTTCGTGTTGATTACTTTTATATTACTTTTATCACATTTGAATGGGATTACTGTGTGTGTGTGTGTGGGGGGGGGGGGGTAGAATCAATAGTTTATGAATAATTCTGTCATTCTGTAAATACGTAATCATGTAATCCATAAAAAAAGTAGGCTAACTGTATCTGATTAGGAGCATTTTAAAACAGAATATAGTCTAATTACAAGCCCATTTTTTTGGAATCTGATTACCAGTTATTGCATTTGGTTACACTTTATTTAAAGGTGTCCTTATTACGCTGTAATTATATATTTAAGTACTGGTAATATTAAGAAACTGCATGTACTTATGGGGTTAGGGATTAGGATTTGATTGAGGGTAAGTTGCATGTAATTATGCATAATTTACTGTTATTATGCTAACATGTGTAACAATGACACTGTAAAATAAAGTGTTACCTTACATTTAACATATTGTCTCACATACAATCATATTGTTTTCACAAGCTTGGGGAGTGATTCTATTCATTGTCCCCTTAGCAATGAATGGGTAGGCTAATTATGAAAACAAGACTTTTATATTGTCTCCTTGTAGGTGATGATTACAAATATGCTTAAAAGTTGGCAAATTTCTCTATGAACTATTTTTGATACATGTCAATGTCTTTTAAATAGAAAATGTTTTTAAGGCATTCACCCCCAATAGCATACATTTTACATTTTGGAATTTACAAAATACTGAAGAATACTGACATCACTAGTACTGGGAAGTGGGAAGCTCGATTAGTTATTGAACACGATAACAAGAAACGTGATATAATATTGAACACCAGGTGGCAGTGTTGTAATAAAATGTTGCTCCTAATAGCCTACTTAACGTTGCAAACACGCTTCAAGTTGCACAAATGAACTAAATATAAGTATTTAGTAATAAATATTATAGTTATAAATAACTATAATAAGTATTTTTAGCTATAAATAACCAAATATAAATGTAACAACTGTTTAAAATGTCAGACAAAGACGAGACTGCATTTGTAAAATTCCATATTGAATAAAGATTCATATTTTAAGATTCATATTTTGAAGACAGATGTTATAGCTTAACTGTAGCATATAAACTCTGTCTAAGAGTTCACAGTGATCTCTGTTAAATTCGTATTTTTTGTATCTTTTGTATCCACTTTTCTCCTTTCTTTGTCTTTTTTTCATACTATAAAAGTCAATGGGGCCCATCAACTGTTTGGTTACCCATATATATTCTTTTGCGTTCAGCAGCAGAAAGAAATTCATACAGGTTTGGAACAACTTGAGGGAGAGTAAATGATGACAGAATTTTCATTTTTGGGTGAACTATCCCTTTAATTACTTAACAGGCTAATTCAAATCCAACAGTTCGCTCCTGCTGCAGGGTAATATCATCAAATTCCATGACATTTTAAGCTGTAAGGGCATTCTTAAAAGGGTGTCCCTTATAAGTAAAGTCTCGAAAACAATGGACCATTGAGAGAAAATGCAAGGCTTCACTCTCTCAGAGTTAAACCTGTCTCATGACCCTATAAAGCTTACATCATTTGATATAACACTGCCTGAAGCCGTACAGAAATACAGCATTTGGGGATTTTTTTTAGAAGGATTATTATTAATATCATAATTTTTGGTTGTTGTTGCTGTTGTTAAAGAATAATAATAATTATAATAATAATAAACAATATATAATTAACCTATAATATATAATAATTGTTATAACTGTATGTAGGAGAAGAATAATTAATGAAAATAACACTTAATTGTATATATTAATAATACAAATAATTAATTATGAAAATAATATAAAAATAATTTTTAATTGTGAACATTATTGTAATGTAGTAAGTCTGATGATAAAGATAATATCACATATAAGTCCTTTTATTTAAATAAAGTAAAACAAAACCAACAACGAAGCTGTGATTTCCCGTGATGGGTAGATCGAGGGAAAAGAGGGAGGAGGTTTTAGAGGTGGATGAAGCACCGGCGATGCTCTGAAAACCCATAGGGGGCAGATGGGAGGAACCAGGGCGGAGAAGACAGCAGGAGAAGGCAGATGGGAGGAACCAGGGCGGAGAAGACAGCAGGAGAAGCCATGGAGGAGATGACGGTGGAAGGGCCCATGGAGGAGTGGATGGTGGTAGGGTCCAAGGAGGTACGGACGGTAGACGAGATTTCAGACTGCCCCAGGAAACGGCGGTGATGGAGGGAGGAGCCAAGATGGTAATTTGAGGCCAATCGACTGAGGTGACGCAGGAAGATAGTGAGGCCCAGGCGACGTCCGATGGACCTCAAGACCCGACAACATTGCTTGAGTGGGCCTGGAAGAATGAAGGTGATGATACACAGGGCAACTTTTTGTGCAATGTTGCTGGGCATTAGCCGCGTTTCCACTGTACAACGGCAAACGGTCGCTTTTATCATGTTCGTTTTGCGATCTCGCTGTTTACAGTGATTTCTTTCTGATTAGTTTTCTGATAAAACTTCCATTTGTTGGTGAAATGATGGGTTTGTGTGACGTTGTTCCAGAGAGGCGTGTTACGGGCATGTTTTAGTGAAGCGCTGTGGAGCTTCTGGCCCCACAGTGGAAACGCAGCGTGGTTATGGGCTCGGTGCTACAGGCCCGAGGCTTTTAGCCCGGCACGACCCGTTTAAAGCCCTGGCTCGCACTGACCCGACCGTGGCTAATGTTGCCGAGCGATTGTTGGTTTGGCACTTTTACATTGAGAATGGGCAACAAATTGCTATCTGGATAATTTAGATCGGTCTTGGGCCCTGTGTCTCACCTGGTTGCCCGTTGACAGCAACATTACCCAACAACATTGCTCAAAAAGTTAGCCAGTGTATATTTATTATGTACCTTAAGGCGATGTCGGTGTGAGTGAGGACCCCAGTGAAGCCTGAGGGATACCGTAGGGGTTGAGGAATGGAGCGCATTCAACCCGGAAGTCCTTGGCATTGGTGGAGTGACGACTGACCAGTGCGGAGCTGGTGGGACGAAGGAGTCCTTTGGAGCTGAAGCGTCAACAGTCCGAGGTGGAGCTGAGTACTCAGAGGGACGAGGTGGAGCCATTCTTCCTTATCCAGCTCCACTAAAACTCCCACAGGCACAGATGTAATGGCTGGCTCACACACCTGATTAGACGGGACCTCAGGCATGTCTTTCGGGACGGACTCTGCAGCTGGCACTGTCTCCATGGCGGGCTTAGCCTCAGGAGTGATGTCCATGGTGGGTAATGATGGGTCTCTGTCTGTGGTGTGCTCTGGCTCCTTATCTGCGGAGAGTGTGGTCGTTGGGTCTGGCTCTGTGATGGATGGTGAGTGGGGCTGGACGCTGGGGGCGGGATCCTCTTCTACCTAGCCCACAGTTAAAGAAGATCCATTTACCTAGAGGGCAAAGTTGATGTACTTGGCCAGTGTCCAGCAGGAGTTTCCCCATAGCATCAACAGCTGGATCTCATCGTCCAGTCCGATCCAAAACCCCTTCACGACATTGCAATGGGTGAGGTTACTGACACGGACTAATTCATCCACATACGTCTCTACCTCCCTGAAACGTAAAAATCGTGGCCCCGTTGGGTCTGTTAGAGCTCCCCATTGGAGCAAAATTAATGGAGGCAAGATCCAGCTTTATTTCTTTTAAGGTCTGGTATTCTGCAGTGTAGTAAGTATGATGATAAAGAGGAGAGGCAGATGAGATCAAATATAAGTCCTTTTATTGAAATAAAGTGAAACAAAGTAAACTCAGGTAATCCAATGGCTAGAAACAGCAATGGACCAGCGTGTAGAACTCAATAAGAGTGAACACACAAACAATACCAGACAACTGAAAGGAGCACAAAGAGGAACTTAAATACACAGTGTGTCCCAATTCAGAGGCTGCATCCTTCAAAGGACTCAGACTTCAGAGGCTGGATCCTTTGAAGGCCAAGAAGGTCGGACTGAGCATTGTTAAGTGGGACGTTCTAGCCTACGGAGGACTGTTCTTGTCGCCTAGCAACTGTGACAGCTGCCGTTGATGAGCGGCAGTAACATTTGTACTGGACTTTTTTGAAAGTTTGCCCCCTTTGCGGTCGATATGCGCTCTCAACGTGCACTTTCATTGAGCCCGCACTGAGGCGAGCTTCGCAGCAGACTTCTTCCTGACAGTCAAAGCGGCATTACATCATGAAAGTGAGGACTCGTAGGAAGACCGCGAGTGTTTAGGGTGTCATTTGGGACAGGGCCAATGACAACATAACAAACAGGTGTGATGATCAAATGAGTGTCCATGACAACTGATGACTGGCGGGAAACTAGGGGCAAAGGAAACACAGGAAACAGGTAACTGACGAATGTAAACTAAAACTCAATGAAAACGAAATTAAACACACAGACCGTGACAATTAAATGAAAAAAAAAAAGAATGGTTGCCAGCAAGCTAATTAAAAGCATATCAATGCACAATACTTGTTGCCTCTCCTAAAATATTTTGGTCAAAGTATACCCTAACTTGGGTCCCTATGAATGCACATTAATCCTTACAAGTAAATCAAAATCCTCTTTCATACCACATGCTTTAATATAAATTGCATTATAATACTCGGTAAGATTAGGATCACAGAAGAGGAATAAATATTTTAGAAGCAGAAGTTTGCAAGGAGTGCATGGTCAGCCACTCCAACTGCTAAAGTAATGCTAATCCTGGGGGTATTGAGGTTATTAGACTCAGGAAACTATTGTGAACTGGACTGCTGAGGATTAACACATCACATGTTCACTGGGCACTATAGGAGGTGCTGATGAATGGTGCTCGGATGATATCTTTTTACGTATGTGATTGGATGTTAAGCATCTTGCCATAGCAGTCATTTGCGGTTTGAATTTTACACCACAGATGAATGGAAATATGAATCATTTTGCATGGAAAACAGTATTGGGCATGATGCAGGCCCATAATGTGGCAGCTGTTTCATGGCAATTTATATCATTTTTATTCTAGAGCTGCAATGTTGCATTGGCTGCCTTTGAAATCTCTAAGGAGAGACTGAAGAGAGAAATGTGTAATAGCATTGAACTAGCAGAACTTGATCTGACCTTGTAAACTTGCACTGTAAAAAAATATATGATCAATGAGTTATTACAAGATGTGTTTTTACATTGCTTTAACTCGTCAAAAAGTTAAGCCATTTTTAAGATTTAACTCATTTTTCCAAGTCAGTTTAATGTAATTTAAGTTGAAATGACTTAAACATTCAACTTGATTGTACTTAACAATTTAAGGCAGCAACTTTTTTTTAGATGTTGATTACCATTTTATCTGTGTCCAAATTCAAATGAAAGTGTCTACATTAGGATTATTTAATTCTAATTGTGTTATGTCATGCTGTGTGTGTACTTAACTAATTTCATGTAATTATTTTCCAATTCTTTACCTATTTGCTCATATATTTTGTTCTTATATAGGAACAAGAATCATTTATATCCAATCAATAATGAGTAAAGAGACATTTGATCTTTTTTATTATTTTATTAGGTTTATAAAGCAAAAAAAAGGTTTTTATTGCAACAAAGCAATTTATATATCATATCAAATTAAGAGTCAGTCAGTAAAAGCTAACAAAGTTTTTAATCTGTCTTGAAACACAGTTTGATCCGGTCATGCATCTTTCTCATATGTCCTGATAGCGACCACATCATCCATGGTGCATTTCTGTACAGATAAGTGGAAAAAAGAGAGAGAGAGAGAGAGAGAGAGAGAGAGAGAGAGAGAGAGAGAGAGAGAGAGAGAGAGAGAGAGAGAGAGAGAGAGAGAGAGAGAGAGAGAGAGAGAGAGAGAGAGAGAGAGAGAGAGAGAGAGAGAGAGAGAGAGAGAGAGAGAGAGATTAACAATGGATGCAACACTTAAAAGCCTAATCAAACCATATGGTTTTCTAATAAAATATTATAAAATAAAATATGAATTTTATATATATATATATATATATATATATATATATATATATATATATATATATATATATATATATATAAATTTCATATTTTATTTTATAATATAATTTTTATAAATATTTTCATAGGTAAAGAAAGTATTTGACTTGTACACATACCGCTATCATTTTGGTGTCCAGAACCTCTCTTTCAATTATTGTGCTCTTCCCCTCCCAGGTCTGCGTTTGGATAAGTTTACCATCTGCAAGGCTCATAATAGTCTGAATGAGAGAATGAAGAAATGAATGAAAATAAAAGGACACATAATGCTTAAAAAATAATAATAATAATTTTATATATATATATATATATATATATATATATATATATATATTTTTTTTTTTTTTTTTTTTTTTTTTTTTTTTTTATAACACACATTTATTCATTTGTTTGTTTCAATGCCCTTGCCTTCACTTTTCTGTCATCTGCTGTCGTCTCCTCAAATTCTTCATCTAATTTGAATTTAATTTCCAGGGTCTTGAAAGTAGTGACAGCTTTCATAGAGATGAACCCCTGGTCATCCAAAGCAATCGTCAGACTGGGTTTTGCTAGGTTAGCCATTTGCCGAGAGGCAAAACCAGCACCTGCAACCAGCAAAACAAAAAATTACATTATGTATTACAACAGGTGCATGACTGTAGGCCTACAACTGGACAAAAAGTTCCATTCTGACATATTAAGTGCATGAAAACAAAACATAGTATGCTACAAACATAGTTATTATTGTGTATTTACAATAATATTAGTCGATTTCTGTCTTACCTACAGCCTTCATGTATTCATCAAAATTGTCACTTGAAGTCATTTTCCATTTACCAACGAATTGCTCAACCATTGTTACAACAAAGAAAAAACAGGATAATTACAAGACAAGACGTTTTACTCTTTAATATATGTATAGGCTATAAAGTCAGTGTTGCAAAAGCGCAGACCAGAGGGAGATTTAAAGAGTGCAGGGATAAGAGTAACCACCCGCTGACCAATCAGTAGCATTGCTGTGATATTTGAGAATTTGATTGGATAACAGATTTTAAAAGGGGAGGGCTTGATAGATCTGTATTTAAATACAAGGTCAAAAGTCAAGCCATAAAAAAAAAAAAAAAATCGTTTACTTTTGTAGAATAAATAAAGTGGGCATGTTGATCATGCTAATAATAATAATAATAAGACATTTAACTTGACAACTTCTTTAAACAAGATGAATTACCATATGGACTGACCTGATGCAGTTTAGATATCACAGACTGCACATCAAGAGCAAAACTGAAGCTTTGTTCTTGATGAGCATAACAGTTCAAAATTGGCACAAGTCCATAAATAGGTTAATAAATCTCACTGTTCAAGTTTAGTGCAGAAAGGAAACGGTGACATCTACTGGTGATGATTAATAATAGGCTAAAGCAATTCTGCAACAAAGAATAGGTAGCAGGATTATAGTCCTGATATTAAAGAGCATTATAGTCACACAGATGGGCCATCATGGGTTTCTGTTTTTATTCTCTCAGGGTCAGTGCTGGAAGTTACACTGACATGTCAAACAGAGATAGTGTTCACAGTTTGGTATTCAATCTAAAATCACTGCAAGAAGTCTCATCCCTGCCATCATAAGCAACATTTCAAATCCACAGCAATCCTCAGTCATAACTTACAATCATAATAAACTCATAATAATAAGAGATTTTATAAGCAAATTAATTCAGCAATTTCAAACTTTATATTTTCAAAATAATTTTACCTTAAAAAGTCGGATGATAAAGGTATTTACTTTCTGTTTTTGTCAGATTAATTGAATTAGTAGGCTATTTGTCCTCTCAACATCCAAACCATACATGTCACGAACTATCAGTTTAGTTTTCATTTTTATGGACTTTTAGTTTGCTCATCATTGGCTGTGTCCGAAAGCTGATAAATGCTGCCTTCGGAGGACGCATTCCAAGGTAGGAAGGCATCAAGGCATGTCCGAATGTTAGTCTCAATGTTAGTTTCACTTCCTGTCTCCTTTGAGATACCTTCATCTGATCGATTTTTGAAGGCCGCACAGATGGATCCTTATTCGCTGCCTTTGATATCCTACAATCCTGTGCTTTCCATTCTGTGACAGTTGAGCTAGAAAAATAAAGATGGCGTCTGAAATTTGCGGCTGGTCGTCAGTTTGTGTATAAATGTACATTTTTGATAAACGGTTTCCCCTGATATAATTTCTAGCGAGACATTACTATTGCAGTCATTAAATATTCACTTAGTTTTCACCAAAGCTCGCTCTATTTTGTTGTAGATCATTAAACTGTTACGCTGCCTCAGAAGTCTGTCTGAAATCAGTTTCGTGAGGTACCTTCGTGCGCAAACACTGCCTGCAGATTCATTGCTTGATAGGGCAGTGAGGCAACAAGTCAGCTGCCTAAGTTTTTGGACGCAAACATTATTTCCTGTTGTCTTTGTTCACATTTCCCGCCACTTGTTTGTTACCATGGAAATTAATTTAATCATCACAGCTGTTTGTATATGAGTTCGTTATCTTTGTATACTTAAGTTCCTGTGTTTCCTCAGTTCATTGTCGGTTATTGTTTGTGTGTAGACACGCTGTTATGTTGTGGATTATCTGAATTTATATCTTTATTAAATACATTTGTATTGGAACCTTTTGATAGTGGTGGTGAGATGAAGCCTCATGAAGCATTGAAGCTTTTCAGCCAGGTGGTTCACAAAAGGGTTCATTTCCCAAGGCTTCATTTGCTCACAATACCACCTGGTGGTCAAAGAGTGTAAAAGCCTCAATCAAGGGGGTAATCCATGGGGGCATCCATTGGCTAACAAGCCATCACCTGCTGTTAGCATTCCATTGACTCCCATTCATTTTGTTGTCACTTTGACAGCGAATAACTTTACATCTGAGGCGTTTAAAGACTCTATTTGTCCATTGTTTATTTCTAAAGAAACACGACAATGTATAAAAAGGCTCCATTACCTTGTATCTTACGTTATGGACCTGTAGAAGCAGTTTTTGTAAAAATAGGCAAACGATTGCGTCATAACCATGCGACTCTCTGTCGCACAGTAGAGAAATTACCGTATAGACAGGAGGAGAAGCTCGCAGGCAATTGGGGGGATGTGGAGGCAAAATGACAAAATAGTTAATCAGAATACCTAGCAAAAGTTGCTCCTGCTCCTAGCTCATTGACAGCTCCTACTCACGCTCTCCGTCTCTGCAAGATTCAGAAGGAAATTATTCAGATTTCTCTTGGCACAGCTACTAGAAGACTTACAACTGTCAGACAGGTTGTTCACGTCACATATACGTCATCAAGCTCAGTTTGAGGCTGCGCACTACGCTCAGCCATCAGGAAGAGAGTGCTTCTAATTGACTTCACTGGTCTCCGTCGAAGTCTATGGGGTCGCTGTGGCCATTTCTTTTACTGTCTATGGCCTCGATACGTGCTTCACTGAAAGCTTCCGGGATTTCTCGACACACGCTCCGAAGCCTCGGCACAGAACGTACCATCACTACCTTTTGACTCATCTTCATCTTTGGACCTTTAGAATTGAAACAGAATAACCATCCACAAAAGGGATTATGCAGCTGAATTTGCTATGCTGGCCATGAGTGGCCAAAATTTGTTGGACTACACCCTTCGATTCTGCCACCTTTCCGTTCGTTCACAATTTGATGATGAAATAATCAAACCTCTGTATTGGATCAGGGCGAACTACGAACATCAAGTAGACCTCCCAGGCATGCAAGGACTCAGATGAAGGAATGTGATTCTGCTATGTCTAGAGAGGTTATACCCCCGGTCCATCTCATCACCGGACCCAGAGCCCAGTCCACTACCACCCTGCGACACGGAGCAACAGCCAGAGCTCCCAGCAGATTGAGTGCCAGCGCCTGGCACGATGGAGCTGCCAACGGCAATGGAAGTGGATATGCCCACCATCGCACCAGAGCCTGAGCCCCTTACGTCTGACCTGAAGTGCGAGACGGCCACCGAGCCCGTGACAGAGTAAATACTATTGGAGTCTGAGAGAATGGAGGAGTTCCCCGTCCACAACCTCATCGCAGTGAGTGCGTGCTGGACTGGGAGACTGATATGCTGATCCCACCTTCCCTCCCTTTTCTACCACCACCTCTAGTTCCAGCCCTGTCTTTGTCACCTCCTGTCTACCCCATTGTTCATCCCTTACCTCCTCACTGCATCGGGGATTCACCTGAGACATCCAATGAGCCATCCTCGACCAGGCTGGGGGATTCCCTGGCTCTGCCTCCGGCCACTGTCCCTGCTACTCCACCTCGGGCCGTTGCCCTAACTCCTCTGCCTCCACTGCTCCCTCCCTTGGCTCCTCTGTCGATCATCAGGCCCGCAACGTCACCGGGCTCCCTTGACCTGCCAGCTCCACCTGGGTCAGACCTCGCCAGCCTTTCCCCATGGACTCTACCCCTGCGGCTCAGTCTGGCTCCGCCCTCCCTCAGGTTTCACGACAGTCCTCAGTCACACCGTTTCCGACGCAGACCTCTGGATCTTCAGCTCCACCTCGGGGGGTCGTTGTGGCAGATCCATCATGGTCGTCGATGCCATCAGTGTCGTGCAGATCCGTCTACTCTCCGTCTGCACCCAGGGCTCCTTCTCCATCAGCGACATCCTCATGGTGGTGTTAAACTCCGTACCACCATGGTTCCTCTCTCCGGCAACGCCGGCGTGGGGAGCTGGGAATCACCCTGTTATCACATCACTCTGGCTTCTACCACCTTCTGCTCCGTCCTGGTCACACCCATCATCACATCCCTGGTTTCTGCCACCTCCGGTTTCTCCCTGGCCTCTCCTGCCAACCAGACCTCCAAATACCAACCATTCGCCTGCTCCTCATTCGCCTCTTAAACTGCCTCGTCTCCCTTACCACAGCACGAGGCCACGCCTTCTCGTAATGTCACAAACTTTCAGTTTAGTTTTCACTTTTCATGGACTTTTAGTTTGCTTGTCATTATTTCCTGTTGTCTTTGTTCATGTTTCCCGTCACATATTTGTTACCATAGATATTCATTAATCATGACAGCTGTTTGTACCTGAGTTCGTTATCTTTGTATACTTAAGTTCCTGTGTTTCCTCAGTTCATTGTCGGTTATTGTTTGTGTGTAGACATGCTGTTATGTAGTAGATTATCTGCGTTTATATCTTTATTAAATACATTTGCATTGGAACCTTTGACTCATCTTCATCTCTGGACCTTTATAATTGTGACAGTGCAACTAAAATCTAAAATCAATTTACAAATATTCCATTTAAATCATATGCCAATATTATTCATTAAAAATAAATCTTTTCAAGACAGAAATGCAGGTCATGCCTGGATAATTTAAAGGGGTCATATAATGTAATTTGTACAAGCTAATATGATTCTTTAGGGTCTAAATTAAAAGTTTGTAATACTTTAATTAAAAATTCTCATTAGTATTGTAAGAAAACACTAATTGTACCTGGTCAAAAACAACTCTGTTTTCAGCACGCCGTTTAAGTGCCTGTGTCTTTAAATGACAATGAGCTTTGCTCACCCCGCCTCTCTGTTCGGTGCGTACACCGTTTGTAACACAATAGGCTCTATCATGGCCGTAGCCAGCTATGAGGTCACCGAGGTCCGGACCTCGGTCATTTTTTTATATTCAAAAATAAAATTTCAAGCTCTCTGAATGATTAATTAGCCGTTTAAACCGCGTCATATGTGTGTTTGCAATTTATGTCGCTGCGAGAAGGTAGATCAGTGAACAGGGCTTGAGAGCGTGTTGTGAGCATAGACTGTAAAAAATGCGGCAGAGCGCTTTATGTCACTTTATTATAATTTATAAATAAAGCGCAAAAGAAACTACAAGCATGATGCAACAGCATCGTAGTTGATGTCAATTTGAAAGTCATGAAATGTCCAAAAAGTGCCAATAAACTTTTTTTTCTTTTACATTTCCGATAATGGCGCGTATAATTTGCACTAAGTGCCTGTCTTTTTAGCAAAAAAGGCACCCACAACTAAATAGCTACAGTTGCACGGGTCGTTGGGCGTGCGTGAGGTGCTTGAAACTAAGTAGCTTTTGACGCGTTCGACTCGAGTTCGAATCCGCCTTTTGCCGAACTCGCTCTTCTCCCTCTTCTCCCTTTTCCCAATACACATGAGATGTAAAATGTATAGCCTAACATAAAGGTCTCTAGCGTTATATTTTGCCAACGAACTAATATCGAAACCGTGATATGGTTTTGTGCTTTATAAAACAGCACAAGACTTTAAGTATCCTATATAGGCATTATGTTTGTGCTGCGTGATTTAAAGAAAAGTGCGCACTTTGCTCACGCGATCAAAGGGTTTATTTCTTGCAAGTGAAGACATTAGGACAAAAGTATTGTAATTTTCCTATAGTGTAATGTAAAATATACTTTTGAAATATTCATTTTCATTTATTAGGCTATATGGATTTTATGTCATAGGAATAATTATAGAAATCATTATTATATTATTATACTAATTGTTTGGCATACTAAAACACCAGTTATAATGTAATGTAGACTGAAACTCCATATCATAACTAAAAAATATGTTTGAGCCCCCTTTAATGTCCAGGTACAAGTCAATGTTTTTTATTTGTGCACAGTTCATGGGTTGAAGCCCGTTGAAGCTCTTAATTTTGAGCTCTCAAAGAGCACCAGATTGATGCATTTAACCTTAAAATGTACAAAATTTTCTTGCGGGGGAGCATGCCCCCGAACCCCCCTAGAGGGACAGAGGTTTACCCAACATAGTTTTACAAAATCCTATATGGGAAAGATCTATCATTTATGAACTTTACTCCAGCATAGTACAACAAAGTTCCTTTTAGTCAGTAAACTAAAACTCTTAATGCAAAATTAAAATGTCCTTGGACAAACTATACATTAGGCCTGCCTAAGGGGGGGCCTACAAGACATTGATTGTGCCCAGGGGCCTCTGAATTCTTAATCCGGCCCTGCACCTCACCTCGGACCTCACTAATTTTCAAACCCTGGTTACGGCCTTGGGCTCTATGCGCGAACGCTGCTGACATATTTCCGGTAGGATCTCAGCCGGCGTCTTATACTTCCGCATAGCGCATTCTATAGGACAATTCACTTTAATAAAATTCATTTTCTCAGAAACGGAGACAACGATTTTAGAAACTGATTCGCTAGTCGGATTTCGCGTGATATGATAGAATACTCACCCTCAAAGTTGTCGATGTAGCTCGAAATTTTTAATTTAAAGAACTTCTCTTTCTTACTCATATTTGTGACAGTTAACTGCCTCACAATATTGTTTACATCATTCACGTTAACCGCTGGAAGTTCTTGTAAACAGAGAGTGTAACTTGCCATTATCTCCACCTAATGCAAAAACGGCTTCTGACGCAGCACCGGATGTAACTGGGCGGGCTGAGACAAAACGCGGAAGCGATCGTGCATAGAGCCTATTTAAGACAATAACCATAACGCGTTGTTTATTATAAACATGGGTTTATGAATTATATTGAGAACGTCATACATAGAAAACATGCCATAATGTAGGCTACCCCGAGTGTAAAAATAGCCACATTCATCGTGAAGCGTGCAGCAAGCGATTTGCAAAGATTAATATAAAGAATAATATAAAGGTTAATAAAACGTTACACTCACTCACTTCTTCTGGAGGTGCAGCAGGAACACGAATAGTTGGTAACTTACCGATCCTTTTTTCAGGAGCAGCTTCTTAGCAAAACCAGCTTTATACTGACCCTCGTTTGTAAAGCAGTCTGGTGAAATGATTCGCGCAAACATGAAAGCATTGACGTTGATCGCGGGGAATTCCCTTCGAAAACAAACTCAGCCACTGCGTCTTCAGCTGTACGGATATAGGAACATCAAAATGACTGCTGTGTTCGTTATTACCATTACACCCAAGAACACCACAATCGCTTAGACGCCATTCTACTCAGTGCTCCAGCTATCAGCAATGAACGCGCCGGTTGGCGCGGGCTATGATTAACAGCTCGCTCACGACGGCACGAGGGCGGGTCTGTGTTGAAACGCTGCTGTCAATCAACCATTGTGGGAGGGGCGTCGATTTTGTGACGTCACAAAATCGAACAGCTTGATTCAGGAGAGGGGGAAACATATAAGAAGATAAAAAAAACACTGGATGGATTTTTATCATTTTATGATGGTTGTGTACAGGCACTGCCAACACACATTTCAGTACAATCAACTTGTAAAAGTGCATGTACCATTATATGACCCCTTTAAGTCATTAGAATGTATTTAACATGTTTATTGATTCTCTCACCATTTGAAAAACATATGGTGTCATGATTGCATCCTATACTCATTTCACATCAATGAATCTATTATTAAAAAAAGACTTTCATATTAATTTTTGTGCCTTTCGCTATACAAACATGTTGGCAGTGCAGGTGCATCGGCATCAAGCTCACCTCCAATTATTAATTTATAAAACACAGACATTAATTCCCCTTAATTAGTCATGCATACGTTGCTGTTCAATCTCTGATCTATACCAGATAACTGCTATTAATTAATTACAAGCAAATGTGTCTGTCTTTAGAATTGTAAATAGTCATTTACGAAAAAAAGTTGCATGTGTAGTAAATAATATTTACTAGTGCTTGTGTTTGTGTGTCAAGTTAATCTACTCCCTTCACAAACAGTGCAGCACATGAAAATAGCACATTAGGGGACTTTAGGGGATCACAATTATGTGGTTGAAACCGCAAATACAGAATGAAGCAAACCATAATGGAGTACACAATATAGCACAAAGGTCTTTGAGTGCAAATATCTACACTCAACAAAACAATAATTAGTTTTAGGAATCTGTAGAGAGCAGAACGAGGGGGAAAATAAGAAAATGTAGGGCAATAACAGGCTTCTTGCAGAGGGATGATTATGTTATTGCTTGTTCTGCTGCACTAGCATCAATTACTCTCTTCCGCATATTTTCCCACAGGCTGAACCTGCTCTCACTGCTGCTGAGCAGCTGGTAAAGTGGAATCCGTGTGGAAAGAATGAGACAAACTTTCCTGTCAAAAGGGTTTTCTTTTTTGCCCTCTAAAATGATGGCATGCATTTGCTCAAAAGTTTGTTTGCAGTTTTGGATTATATAAATTCTATCAAATAAGACAATACAAAAGAGATAATTATATCATGTTTGCTTTGAATGTTTTATATATTGAGTTTATATTATTATATAGCTTATATTATATATCTATTATTATATAATCTATATTATATATATTTTTTATATTTAGCACAAATATTTCATTTTTTATGTTTTATTACTGTACAACCCCATCTCTTTCGCATGTGGTGCATGTTCAGAACAGCTTGCAATTACAGTAACAAGAATAGTATAATTTAAATCTAACATTCAAAACAGATATATGCAAGATAAATAGTTTTACATTATATTTCATTACAGTAACAGTACTTACCATTAAAGTATACTGTAACATTCAAAGCAAACATATGCACACACACACACACACACACACACACACACACACACACACACACACACATATATATATATATATATATATATATATATATATAGTACTGGGTTGGACCCCCTTTTGCCTTCAGAACTGCCTTAATTATTCATGGAATAGATTCAACAAGGTGCTGGAAACATTCCTCTGAGATTTTGGTTCACATAGACATGATATCATTATATTTATGATGTGAATCTCCCATTCCACCACATCCCAAAGGTGCTCTATTGGATTGAGATCTGGTGACAGTGGAGGCCATTTGACTTTAAGAGCTTCCTATTGGTTTAAGAGTGCATTTTAAAACTTTATTCATAACTTACAGAGCTTTGCATGGTCAAGCACCCTACATCCAGGATTTATTACATGCACACACCCCTCGGTCTCTGAGGTCTTCAGGCCAAGTCCTTTTAACTATTCCCAGAACACATCTTAAGACAAGAGGTGACTGTGCTTTCTGTGTTGTGGCTCCAAGGCTATGGAACTCTCTCCCTTTAGCATTGAGAACAATGGCTTCTGAGGAATCTTTTTTTAAAAAAACCTGAAGACACATCTTCATGGACAAGCTTTTTAATTAAAAATATGGTTTGGCATTTATTACATTTCTATGGTATTTGTACAGCTGTTATTTTATTTGTTTTGATATTATTATTTTTTACTGTAAAGCACTTTGTGACCCTTCCTTGTCTGTGAAAGGTGTTATATAAATATACTTTACTTACTTAATGAACTCACTGTCATGTTCAAGAAACCAGTTTGAGGCGATTTGACCTTTTTGACAACATGGTGCGTTTTACTTCTGGAAGTAGCCGTCAGCAGACTGTCCACTGTGGTCATAAAGGGGTGGACATGGTCAGCAACAAAACTCAGGTTGCGTTTAAACGATGCTCATTGGTAATAAGGGGCCCAAAGTGTGCCAAGAAAATATCCTCCACACCATTACACCACCACCGGCAGCCTGAACCGTTGATAGAAGGCAGGATGGAGCCATGCTTTCACATTGTTTACACCAAATTCTTACCTTACCATCTGAATGTCGCAGCAGAGATAGAGACTCATCAGACCAGGCAACGTTTTTCCAATCTTCTGTTGCTCAATTTGAACTTCAGCAGATCGTCTTGACCATGTCTGCATGCCTACATGCCATAGAGTTGCTGCCACGCAGGATGATTAGAGATTTACATTTTCGCTTAGCCCATGTTACAATAGCTTTACTGTCATCTGCTGGTGAAGTGCTGTAATGACATTACGAAAAGCTATATAAAAAAGCAAACAACAGTCTACCATGTTCACAGAACCCCAAACCTTTATTTTCACCAAAGTTTGCACACACAGAAATGAGAGGGGAAAAGACAAGTTTGGCAGCCGGAGACACTTCAAGCATATTTATAGAAGAGACAGTGATCTAAAAAAGAAAGAAAATGAATCGAAATAAAATCCTAATCATTCAGTGCATATTCTGCATCTGCCCATCACTTCACCTCTGGAGAGAAAGGACACAAATGCTCGGTCAACCTAACATGGACACACACACACTTACAGTACACACACTCACTCCAATCTCACCAAAATAAACCAAATAGAAAATAGTCACACGTCGTCAAAGGCTGTAGTTGGGAGTATATGGGGATACATTCAGCTGGTAAAGATGTTACCTATTTTATCAAGCCAAACACAAGTCAGAACATTCGGGGAGATACAACTCCTTTCATTACACCGCTGTACTAATGAAGATGTCCTGCTAAAGACAGATGACAAACAACAGCCTTAAGAGCCGAAGGCCTGAATCAATGTGTGGGTGTGGAGCAGGCCACCAAATAGAGCAACAGGATAGGAACTGGCTGGTTATTCTTTCCTTTCCTTTTAATATAATGCAGGCGATATCAAGCTGTCTAGTCCAAAGGGTCCAGAAAGGGTGCACTGTTTCCAATCGTCAGCCAACAAAAGAGTACGTTTGCAGATGTCGACATGCAGATGTTCATAACATTTCAAGAAAGGGATATTTCATTTCACAGAGGTTAAGCAAAGGAACTAAAATACAGAATTTCAAATGAGACACTATGAACATGTTTTTATTCGTTTCAGTACTCATATCTCAAGCTATTTGGTCAGGAAAAAGTAGCTATGTCTTGATCATGCTGTATATAAACGTAAGTGCAATATATATTTAAGAGTCTTGGGGTATGTTTGCTTTTTAAAATGTAAATCTATGTTGACCTGGGGCCTGAGCACTGAAGCTTTTTGCATTCTTCACAATTACACCAAACTTCACATCATTTAACACTGCAAACGTAAGCGAGCAGCTTTCTCACAACACCAAAAACCTTTCACATGATCAAACCAGACGTGCCTGAATCGAAAAAACAAAACATAAAAACTGAGAAACTGACTTACAATAATAATAAAAGAATTAACAATGTATCGTGTAGATCTGATACATTTGATTTGTTATCATTCAATCTGATAGATAGATAGATAGATAGATAGATAGATAGATAGATAGATAGATAGATAGATAGATAGATAGATAGATAGATAGATAGATAGATAGATAGATAGATAGATAGATAGATAGATAGATAGATAGATAGATAGATAGATAGATAGATAGATAGATAGATAGATAAAAAAAGATGTATTTACAAAATAATACTTGTGTCTTCCCATTACTCTATGAAATCAAGCAAGACCGTTCAAACAGTATACGAGTGTGATACTAGTTGTTTTGACTGGTTTTGACCAGTGGTTGTGTGTGAGTGTGCGTAAGCAGGATAGGATGACAGGATAGGATGACAGGTTGGCTGATGAAGAGTATGAGGAGGAGGAGGAGAACTTCATGCTATTAGCTCTTCCCTCAGCTCCTTGTTCCTGCGGACAATTGCAGCATGTCGCTCCTGATAGGACCAAAACAGACACATAGTATCACATACTATAATACTGATCATTAATTTAAGTATACATACGAATAATTAAAGGTACACTAACTTTTTCGTTGTTCAAAATTAACAAAATGTAAATGAGTCAATACATCAATACAAACATGTTTTTGTCTTACCCTGATTCACTATGGTAAGCCTATTATAAGTGTTTATATTTTAGACTGTGATGGTTTTCGTTGGAGATTGCGTACATATGTCACTCGCCGTGCCGATCTCCTCATATTTGTGAATAGAGAAAAATTGCTCTGGCTTCTTTGATGCGAGTGTGGTGTGGGAAAGGCATAGGTTAGTTGTTACAGCGAGTGAGAAAGGTTGACATGAAGCAACTAAACTTTGGGGAATCACCAGTTAAAAAAAAAAATCAAACAGAGGAGAGTCTTCTGGCAAAAAAAGAACGCAACAGAGCTCTTAATAAAACTAGGGATGCACCGATGTGAAAATTGTGGCCGATACCGATAACCGATATTAATATTGCTGTTATGGCCGATACCGATATTTACCGATGTCGATATCTCTGTATAGAAAACAAATTTTAATGATTATCAAATAAAGAGCTATTTTCCAAAACACTTTTTTTTTTTTTTTTTTTACTTTAGAAATGACTGATATTGGGCATCTTTACCTGTAGGCTATGCAAAATATGTCACACATACGAAACATGCATTATATTGCATTGCATATAATGTGTGCTGGTCAACTTGTCTAAAATTAAGAAACCCTTAGAAAACAGAAAAAAAAAACAGGAACATTGTGTACAATTAAGATAGGCTACTTAATTTATTATTCCAATAACCAAATATGACACTAAATACCACAGGGAAAAGGGCTTCTATTTGTGACGGGCTGTCTTTGCCTTTGAACATTGCACATTTTAAACAGGACAGGCATTAGCTGAATAAATGTTAGCCAATACAAACATATTTATAGAAAACAGTTGACAATGAATAGACAGGAGTCCAATAATAGCATAACGAATCACTTATTCTAAAAATAATAACAAGGCTATAAGTCGAATCCGACATATGGGCTGTGTTAACAGTAAAACGTCCGTCATTTAACGAATTTTAAAACACGGATGGATAATACAAAATGCTTTCTGACATTTTGATAGAAAAAAAAACAAGCAAGAACAAAATTTAAACTTAGCCCGTCAATTTTTCATTTTACAATTATCTTCTCTCTCTGTATGCGCGCGTCCGTGTTTGTGAGGGAGAGCTCGCGCAGCACTGATACAACGGTAGCCTACTTTTTAATCCATAAGTAACGAACGCGCTAGTTTTCATACAAAATAAATATGTAACATAATTAGGTAGGCTACTTTAGTTATTATAAACACAATAACGTAACACATGAAGGCTACGTTTCTCAACACTGAGAATGAATAAATAAACGCCTGTTTCTCCACTCGCGCTTATCAGTAATCCACAAATCACACGTGCTGTCACTTTTGAGAAAAATCTAATTCGAACGGGTATCAAATATCATGCAATATATTCAAATATCTACGAGTCAAAAAACGATCAATCAAAAATGTTTCATGAAGAGGGAAAAAACATAACTGCGTTAACAATGTTACTGACGGGACAGTTCTCTGTTACGCACGTCTGAAAGCAGCACTAAAAGACAGCTTTAAAACTTTCACAGAGACCTCAAACAGAAAGCACAAAGCCTGTCTTTAAATTTAATTTCGTTTTGTATTAATTGTATCTTAATTTTGATCAATGTTTCATCCAAAATAAATAAGAAGTAAATAATAGAAAATATTATTTAAGGACAAGGAGGCGACGGCGCGTGAACTGAAGCGCGTCTCAAATGAACCGAAACCTACCTGCCGTAGTTCACAGACCTAAGACATATATAGAAAGCTTGAAACATCTATTTTTAAACAGAACAATTCAAAACGAAAGAAAACAGACTGTTCTCTGCTTATGTCATCTGTATGAAGTGTGTATTTCTCTCAGGTGCATTCACTACTGCTAAGATCGCGAGTCAGCATCGTCAACTTCATCTTCAACTTCACACGTCAAATATCGGCCTGTTCACATCGGCCATATTTTGACATCGGAACGATACCGATGTGTAAAAAAATGACCATATCGGCCGATATTATATCGGCGGCCGATATATCGTGCACCCCTAAATAAAACGACAATCAACATTGGCTAGGATTTTTGGAGATGGCGAGAATTGAGCGATTAGAAATGATGTAGAAGCGATGCGGAGATGGCGGTTACTCAACAGGTGAGTAAAGTATTTTATTGAACAGATTAATTGCCATATGCAGCTCTCTATCAGAGTTCATTGTAAAGCATTATCTATTGTGAAGGGTCATTTCATTAGGGTCGTTGTAACGCTGTGCTGGAATTTATTTTTCAAGGAAGTACCGTGTCTATTAATGGGTAAAGCTAATTCCATCTAAACTGATTATATCTCTTAAAGGAACACCCCACCGTTTTTTTAAATATGGTTATTCACCATCTCCCCTATATTTAGATGGGTGGGCGAACGCATTTTTGTCTCAGTGCATGCATTGTCTTAGTCTGGCAGCGCCGCCGCTAGCTTAGCTTAGCATAATAAATGGAATCCTTTGTTGCCGGATAGCATGTCGTGTTCCAAGTGAAAAAAAAAAAACAGCAGTGCTTTGCCTGTGCTTCCCCCTCAATATAGTCCCAAGTCAATATCTGCCTAGGAAATCGCCTAGTCTTAATCTGCATCGCTATTTGTACTCGTTGTGAATACGCAGGCCACAAGAAGTAATTAAGTTTTTTTTTTTTTTTTAATTATCACTTTTACTCACGACATGCTATCCGGCAACAAATGATTCAATTCATTATGCTAAGCTAAGCTAGCGGCGGTGCTGCCAGACTAAGACAATGCATGCACTGAGACAAAAATGCGTTTGCCCAACAATTTAATGTAGGGGAGACGGTGAATAACCCCTATTTCAAAAAACGGTGGCGTGTTCCTTTAAGCCTATAGTGAATGTTTTATTAGCAGTAGGATAATCTCTCTCTCTTTTAAGTAATGAGAAAGAACCATATTCATCCGCAGTCACACAGAGCTGAAGCACAACCAAAACAATGTCCTTCCACAAAATGAAGAATTCAGGGCCAAAAGTTACATAGTGTACCTCTAACTAACAAACTAATTTATTATTATTTATTATTAGATATAATGCAATAGTATACAAAATACGCAATTAACTCACTATATATATAATATTTGAAATAATTATATATATATAGTGTGTAACGATTTTGCTCACCTTCTCATGCAAGCGATCCATCATGGCTGCCAGGTAAGCCTCCCGGTTTTCCTTGATCTGCTCCATCTTCAGGATGAGCTTTTCCTCTGCCATCTTGCTGAAGTTGCTGTTCTCCTCCATGGCTTTGAGCAGCACATCTCTCTCATGCTCACGTTTCTCAGCCAGAGCTTTGAGCACCTGAGCTTCCTGGGACTGTTGAGGACAGTCATTATATACATGAGCATTCAAGCATTAAGGCATGGCCGGGCATACATTTCCTGAATCCTGAAGGTTAAATGGATTTCAAAGTGGTAGAATAATATTTATTGATGCATTGATTCATGCACACTTGTCTGTGTTAATAAAATTCTAAGCTTTATTGCTACAGCTAAGTAAGCTTCTATACATTCAGTTCCACTCACCCTCCTGCGGTCCTCAGCAGCCTCCAATTTCTTCTGGATGTCTTCCAGTGACACATCCCGCTTCTTTGGAGGGGAGGTGATGCTGTGGGCCACATCTGACACAGGTGAGGGCGGTTTCAGGATCACCTCGAAGGCCTGGCCTGATGCCCTTTTGTTTATGGGCTTTACTTCCATATCTACAAGACAATGACCAATGTTAAATGACCTCACTTAATAAAGCAGGCATAGATTCAATGAATGCATGTCAGTTCATTATGGAAGCCCATTTCCTCCACATAAGAAAAAAAAAGTCAAAATTGAGACATACTAAGTCATAATTATGCCAAAAAGTAGAAATGACAACATGATAATGAGATACTATGAGATAAAATAGATACTAAGTCATATTTATGAGATAAAAAGTCAAGTTGACATTAGTCGATTATGAGAATATTAGTTGAAATTATTACACTAATTACTAATTAAGTTACAAAGTCATAATTCTGAAAATTTTTTTAATTTTGTCTTTTTATCTCATAATTTAGACGTTTTGTCATCATTTCAACTTATCTAATAACTATGACTTAGAATGTAATAATTAAGACTTTTTATATCAATGTGACATTTTTTCATAATTGTGATTTACTAAAGGATGATTTTTTTCTTATGTGGTGCAAATGGGCTTTCAATTAATTTATTTTTCAAATTTCAGAGCATAATTAATCAAGATTCTGATCAAGAAATTATCAGCATTTTAAATATGTTCTTATATTCATTTATTTATATTTATTATATAAAATCTTATATTTCCTTATATTTATTATGTCAAATGTATTATTTATTTTATAAAATATCATTACCACTTCACAACAAAGCCCCAGCTAATGTTAACTAACAACATTGACAAAAAATGTACAATACATTTGTTACAGTAGTTATTAATCTTTGGTAATACACATTTGGTAATAAAAATACAACTGTTCATTGTTAGATCATGTTAGCTCAGGTAACAGAGACAACTTTTGATTTTAATGTTTTCGTAAACGCTGAAATTAACATAAAAAAATGTATAACTATTTTTCATTGTAAATTCATGTTAACTAATGTAGATGACTAATGCCAAGAAATGGAACATTATTGTAAAATGTTACCAAAATAGCATACAACATCCATTTCATATATAATATTATATTGCTTCAAATGAAAACTAATATGTTCTCTCGCTTACCTTCAAACTCACAGACGAGGTTGTTGCGCGTCTGTGGGCTGAAGCAGGAGCAAATGAGCGAGAGCATGGACAGCTCCTTCATCTTCTCTTTGTATGCTGGAACAACACAAAATTGGCCCCTTGTTAGTCGTACACACATCCACTATAGGCTACTCAAGCACAAATGTGCTGAACTTTACAGGCCGGAGCATATCATCCAGTCTCTAGAGGATTCAATTGGGGGCTATAACATAGGCTACCCTGTACTTCATCTCTGAGTGTCTGTCTCTATGATGCTTCAACTGAGTGACTGATCGACACTGCTACTTTAGCTACATTAGCTCTTTTCAAAAGCTTATTATTATCATCATTACAGCTATGAACAATGAAAAAAGTAGATTCATCAGGAATTCAGTGAACATACATAAAAAATATGGGACATTTCGAAACACTATCACTATATATACACACTGAAAAAAGTGTAGGATTTAAGTTTTCACTCAGAAAATTGCTTGTAGATTTCACAAATACAAAGAAATGGCAAGCAACACTGCATTAAATGTGAAATTTCGAAAAAGCATTTTCTTGTGAAACATACTTCGATAATCTATGTTTCATTTACAACAATCATTTTGTACAGCTTAGTGGATAAACGCAATACTGAAATACAACAAAGCATAAAAATGGAGTCTACTGAGAGACTTTTCTCAAACAAATGGAGCTGGCAGACTCATGAAAAATGCAGCAGGCACACTAATGACACTTCCCCTTTCCTGCCCTCTGTAGCCTTTACAGATTACAAGCACATTAGCTAGAAAATTACAGTCAGACATCAGTCAGACTAGACAAGTATAAGAAAATAAAGTAAATATGATAGTCATCAAGTAGTTCTAATCTAGGATGAGCTACATATCCCATACTTGCGATGTCCAAATCACACGCAGGAGCAATTTCCTGCCAGGGTCACATACTGGTGTCCAAAATAGTGTCAATACTTATTTGTCCGGTGCTGCAAAGGCCACCATGCAGCATCCCACTGCTGCAGGGCTGGCCGGTCTCCCAATCTACGTCTCCTCTGCCTCCTGCAACTCTTAACAATATCAACAAGCAGGCCCACGGCTCAGGAGCCTTACACTGATCAATGCATCCTGACAGAACAGCCCATGATATATTCGGAAAGTCGACTTTACTGCTTCAGTAATTCTACAAGATACCCAGAGCCCGAAAAAAAAATGCACAGTGAAATCCGCCCATGCCATCTGGTCATGAATTGCATGGACCAGACTCCACAACAAAATAGAGGCTGATTTTACAAGGGAAATAAACACAGATCATTTAGATTTTTTTTAAATCTATTTTATTTACTAAAATGAGCAGAGCAATATCAATGTTGTTATAGCCTATTATAACAATGCACGTGATGAATGAGCCAGGCCTGTGTGTTATATCTCTAGACGAGCCTTATTAGTCTGCTTTCAGTTTATAAATGCATAAAGTGGATATTTTAAAACATAAAATGGAGTATGAATGAGAATCTGTCACCTTATCCTTGATGCCAGTTTATGACAGCACTCAGACTTCATGACTAACAAGGACGATGACATCCATAACAAAAAAGCTGCTCTAATTTTCACGATTACTCCTTATTAAGCAAGTATCGCTGGTTAAATATGTCTTATTAAGGTAAATGCTCCGTGAGGAGGTATGTGTGTGTGTGTTTTTATGGCTATATTGTCTGGGCAGCGTTTCTTGGGTGCGGTCTTTCTGCATTATGATGCGAGGCAGCAGGAGCAGGTGCGCCATCGCCAATCATCTTCCATACATGCCACTATATTCAGAAATGTACGAAGTACGCCATTTATTCTAATTCATAATGCAAGGTACAATCACTTCACTGAATATTCTAAACTATATTAATGGGGGAAATGCCAAACGTACCTTTCTAGGATGCCTCCGATCATGTAAACGTAGACTCTAGTCGCAGTTAATTGCTTATAGCTGTACAATGGGTTTCATGCACGAAAAGGCTATATGTGAAAAATATTTTTAATATAGCATTGTATATATTCTATATAGATGGTACATGGTATAACACTCAGTGGATCTTTTCATGGACATATTCAGTCTCCACTGACGCGTTTCCAAATGCAACAATGGATTAAGATGACAAGTGAAGAAATGCGCAGCACGTACCGATAGCTGTTTTGGCCATGGTGTCCTTTCTTGAATCCGTGTTATTTTCCACAATGGTCGTGGTTTGTACCAGTGGCGTTGAGAGCGGATGATGCTTAAGGCACTGAGTCAGCAGAGCACAATGAGGAGCGCGGAGAGATGTGAGGAATGGGAGCGGCTGACTTATGATCCAGTCCGCGCGCAAAAGCAGATTGGCCACAGGCACACTTCACTTCACTGACGTGTGTGGGAGGAAAAAAACTGGCCTGCATCTCATCGAGCGCTAGATGCTGTAACCATCGCAGTCCACTATATTTTAGCCATGTACTTGGATCAAATACACCATTGAAATCAAAATCGACTATATTTTTTATGGAATATTGTAGTATTCTGAATGATTTATCCGTTCACATCATTTTTTGTTTTGATATGCCACCGTAATCTTTAATAAAAATAACTTCCCCTCCATCTTGCAACGAAATCTCTTCTCCGATGACGTGTTTACTGCCGCGGGGGCGGGACAACCTGTCACTCATATGACATCACAGTAGTCGCAAACAACAATGATCCATTCAATTTCATTGATCCATTACAAGGACAAAATCAAATATAATATTAGCTGTAATATTAAAACCCTGTTACAAATGTTTATAATTTTAATTTCGTAACAATTAATAAACATCAACATTAAATAAACTAAATCATAAAAAAGGCAAAATTGGAAACAGTTTTTATTTTGTTAAACTGCCACTTTGGGACCAAATGTTGGTTTAAGAAAGATATATAACACAACACTCTAATACTGAAGTCCTTGCACTGGCTCGCGTTGATTTTAAAATCCTTATGCTCACATATAAAGCACTGCATGGTCTGGCCCCTCAGATCTGTCTGCGCTTATAACTTTATATATTCCTAAGCGTCATTTGCTCATATTCATAGACTCTGGAACCCTTCTCATAGAGATACATAGCTTTTTTTTTTTTATAAATATTTTGTTGTTTTTTTGTTAAGCTTTGTTTCTCTATCAGTTCATTTTTTTTCCCTTATATTTTTTATTGTGTAAAGTGCCTTAAGGTGCTATATAAATTGAAGTTTATTATTATGTGTTTTTTTACAATAACTTAATTTGTGAGATGAGATGGAATGAGATTTACTTGTCTTGTGTGATGTACAAAGGGTGTAAATTATGTTTTGTCACAATTTTAAGCAATGTTACATTTTTGTAATGGACCCTTTTCACAGACTGTGATGGCGCGTTTTAATGGTCATCAGCAACGTAAATCCTGCTAAGTTTATTTTTAGTATTTTTACTTCTTTTTTACATTTATGTACATTTATAATATAGGCTATTATACTTTGTATTATATTACCTTTGCAATAAATTATAAAAAAAAAACTAGTTAACGGCACTGGGTGTTTTTAATACAGCGTCTATGGGAGTGAAGGTAAAATCGACATCTTCCTCTCTTCTGACTGCCGTTTTCAATCTCCATCTATTTTTTCCTCTTTTTGAAAGTTGTGAAAAAACTAGCAACGAGTTTTTCTTTTGCTATTTGAGCAATTGGGAACACAAAAATATATATTTAAAGTTTACCCAACTATGATGACCTCCTCTTCTGAGAAACCCGGAAATGTGAAAAGGGTTAGGGAAACCATAGCCTAGAAATCTAGACGCACCCTAGCGGCAGCAAAATTTATTTTGCAGCCAGGGTAGTCTAGCAACTCTCCGTTGACTTTCGGAGCTGTAAAAACCTAAATTGGGTCAGGCCAATCACATCGTGTACAGAGTAGGCGGGGCGGGCTTAACATAATGACGACAGAGTTGCGACGGTTCCCTGCTACTTGAAAACAAAGAATGGCTGCTGCTGCTGGCGAACAGTCTTTTGAATCGGCTTTGGCCGCGACTCTGGAGGACTTGGAGTTAAGTTTTTCTTTGAGAAAAGAGCAAAGAACGGCACTGAAGTCATTCTTAAAAAAGGAAGATGTGTTCGTAGTTTTGCCGGCCAGATTCAAAAGTTGAATCTATCAACTAACGTAAGCTCCGCTGTTGGGAAAACGCTCTGGTTGGTGAAAGCGCTGTCCTATTGCGTGCAGAGGCAATTTGAAAGACAGCCGTTTATCCCGCCCCTCCGATTGAGCCGTGTCTATGACGAGTTGCCAGACCTAACATCTTGATGTAGGTCTGGCTTGCCAGGCTAGGGAAACCAAGCATAATTAAACAAATGAAATTGATGTAATATGCTAAAATTATTACATTGTTTCATTTCAATTGTTGGATAAAGTCATAAAGGTCTAAACCACCATGCTAGGTTAATTTTATGTTAATAACAGTAAATATACATTATATATATCTAAAAGGCTTGCATACAAACATAATTGCTGTTGAGGCAACTCAGTGGGCTCCGAGACTCAGTCAGACATTTCTATTAATATTCTCTATTACATTTTCATATTTTAATATTCTAATGTTCAAGTCTTAATGGACTTTGATGTGCACTTCAAACACTTGTTTTTTGCATTTATGAAAAAACAAATGAACTTCATTCAACTTTCATTTATTTAATTATTTAATCTTTGTGGGGGTTTTTTCTCAGAATGGTGTAAAACAAAACATTCAGTGACATAATTAAAATAACACTTTGCATGTTAAACATTGCAAACTTAATGAAATATTGCATAATATTTTAAGACGATTTTGATCATTACAGTAGAATTTTACAAACAGTTTGTTTGTAGCAAAACCATACAGTGACACACATAAGCAAGAGAGATTTACTGTTATTTATAAAGGCTCTTTGGACTCTTATAAAGTAACTAGTGCTAAAACTGCTTAGTTCTCTCTCATTTCTAAAACATCTTTCCCTTTTACACAACTACTTCATCAGGAGTAGTTTAAATACAGCGCATTTTAAAACAATAATAAATAGCCGGTATTTAAGACAAATCAAACCGTCTAGAACATAATGTGCCGATTACCATTTCAAAAAAAAGTAAATGAAGCTCTTATATTCAAGGCATGAATTTATATGAGCTTGTAAGTAACCAGTGTTAAACCGTAGAAAATGTTTAAGATATTTATGTTACTTTGGTCATTTTTTATGAAATTGGTCAACTTATAAGAGCTGCGTTTTTTCTTTTTACCATATATTAATATAATCATTGTCCTGATCAAAACTGCACTATACTGTTCCCTACCTTCAGCTCAGGACTGCTCTGAAAGTTTGCTTGGAAAGCTTTCTGACTAGTAGTGAACTAGCTTTTCTTGGAGGCTTTCAGCTTCTTTTTGATGTAATGTCCGACCAGGGCCTGAGGTCGCTGCTGGTAGTTATTCAGGACGTCATGAGAGCTGGTCAGCTGGTCTCCTTTCAGTCTGTCCAGCAGTGTTACACACACAACCGCAGCTGAAAATACAGGAAAAAAGCTCTTTCGTATTATCAGATCAAAACCAGTCCACAATAAACAACATTAGCAGGCTTAATGTCTGACTGACAAGAGGTCAAAAGCAGTCAGCTCAAACAGACTAACTGCAATAAAAGATCATAAACCTCTAGCACCCATTTCAAATGCACATACGCCCATTTGCATCAACCAAAACAACCTATGGAACAACACAAACTCGTGGATGTATTACTCATTAACTTGAAGAATTGGCGTGTTAAAGACGACATACCTCGAAGATTGCTCAGTTTGCACATGGCCGCAAACACAGACGACTCCATCTCAATGTTACGAACCCCAGCGGCATAGGCTTCGGCAAGATATCTCTGTTTATCTTCTTCGCTGTATGAGCAGAAGGCCCCATCCAGCCGTGCTTGACCTGTACAAAGACAGAGCCTTCAAATACAGCAAACACCTCAGTGCAAAATTATCATAACATTTTATTATATTTAAGAGTGTATTTGAAAATAATTCTACCTTCGTAGAAGTCAAGGGTGCACATTGTGTTACCAATGACGGTGTCAAACTCTGCAAGGTCTTTGCCACACTGAAGCAGCTCCTCTGCAAGTTCCCCGTCGAGTTCTGTGCTCCTGACCACTGGTTTACCCAGGATGATCTGCTCAAGGCGAGGCTGAAACACAGAATCCACCGACTGTTTGGTAATCAACACAGTCCCTGGCTTTAAACCTGACAAAAGACAGACAAAAAAACAGCTCAAAGACAACTCTGAGACTCAGGAAATGATTCACAAAAATCTCCTGGTTTACAACACCAGGGTGAGGTCAGAGCTGATTTTGAAAGCATGGAAACACCCTTTTGACTAAGCAGTTCAATGGTAAAAGCAGTGTACCTATTCCACCTGACGTTCCGATGCGCACTACGGTGACATCAGTGCAGCGGGCATGGTACAGGAGCTTGATAAGCTCATGCAACATTATAGAGATTGATGGGATGCCCATGCCATGCTAGAACAGAGAATATTTAATGTTAATATTCAGACAAACTTCATTTGCAATGACGTAAACCTCAATCGATCTGACAGAGCGCGATCTAAATTTAATTACGGCCTGATTGAACGGGATGGTGTAGACCTGAAAAAAAATGAAGCATGTAAACGCCTGAATGTGATTTCTCAGTCAGATTCAAAATGATCTTGTGCACATTCATTCCCATTAAAATGAGTGCATGTAAACATACTTAGTTTCACATAATCCTTCAGTAATCATTCTTATATGATGAGTTGGTGCTCAAGAAACATTTACTGACCCCAAACTTTTGGAATAGTAGTGTACAGATGGATGAGTTTGAGTTCACTCACACTGACAGACAGAACAGGCCCAACTTTGTACATGGCGTAGCGATCGGTTCCTGCACATATATTTGGATATTCTGCGTTGGTGCCTGAAAGCCCCAGTTCTTTGGCAATGTATTCAGTGAAAGACTTCATCCTCCATGGACTTCCCCCTACGCACACAAACTGAGACAAAAAGTCCAACCAAGTGAGTTAGACAGACCCAGATCATTCTGAAGGTGTCATGTTTTAGAGTGAAAAGGAAATAAAGTAAAGTTTACTTTGACATCTCCAAACATCGCTGCCAAGTCGTGAGTGGATGTTCCCAGGTTAAAATGGTAAAGGATGTCATCTGTCATGGAGTCTAAATGGGGATTGTTCACATATATTGACCTATTCAGGTAAAATACAAGTTTGACAGTTAGGTGTGAAACAGCATAGCTGTTGGTTATTGTCCCTAGTATTACGAAAACGGTTTAAAGTAACACTTTAACAACACACCATAATATTAACAGTCAGTCGGGAGGACTATAACCCAGGGGTCGTGAGAAGGGCACTGTGAGGAACATAATTTCCGTTTTGTATCACTTCTCATAAAACTGAATGTAATTTAAACAGAACATTTGTGTCCAGCGAATGAAATCTGTCATTTATCCAGTGCGCTATACAATGCTTTGAGTTGGGTAAAGAATATGAAATATTTACATAAATTATTCAATGGCATATCAAACGGAAGGGCTGAAAGCCCATGGCATAAGGACGTAAATTACACACTAACACATTAGATTCATTCGTACCTAACGCATGCTCCATTCTTCTCTTCATCCTTCTCTTCATCCAGCGGCATTTTCAGTTTTCTCCTGAGATGGACACATCAACAGATTACTTTTCCACGTAAAAAAAAATCATCTGGTATAACAAATAAATATTACATCTAACTTATGCAGTATGAACTCTGTCGAACAATAAAATTGACTGAAAAGCATTCCTAAAAGAATAGTCTCTCTCAATGAAGCTCAGTGTTCGTTACCGTAAGATGTTTATAACGCCTCCTGACTCAGTGTCCACCGGGAAGGTCACTTGATGAAATACGGTCCGTTTCTGTCAGTAGCGGTTGTTGTAAAACATCCGGCTATGCCGCTGGTGTACGTGACGCCACCCGCACGAGAATCGTGTTTTTTTTTTTTTCACGCAAGCCCCTCCTCCTGCGGCAGGATGAGCTCGATGAAGCAACGGATTGGACAGTTGAGAAGTCCTTCATAGCAACGATCAGGATAAGGGCGGGGCCTCGATTCCATAGGCTGACGCCACTGACGTCATTCAAACATCACACAACATTAGGCTACTTTTTAATTTTTAAGAAGTTGCTTAATTTACCTGAAATCACATTACATTAACTATAGATGTGTTACACTTACTTTATAATAATTATAATTTGTATTAATTAATGTTTTAATTAATTTTGAACAACAGCTTTTGTTTGATATATCAATGCAATAAAATTTGTACATTTGAAATATCACACACACGTTTGGAAACATTATTTGTAATGCTTTTGAAAGAAGTCTCGTATGCTCATCAAGCCTCCATTTATTTGATCAAAATACAGAAAGAAAAAAAAAGAAATACTGGAAATACTAAAAATAATGGTTTTCTATTTTAATATACTTTGAAATATAATTTATTTCTGTGATGCAAAGCTGAATTTTCAGCATTATTAAATCAGTCTTCACGATCCTTCAGAAATCATTCTAATACGCTGATTTTTTTATAACCTGTGATACTTCGTTCTTTCGGTATTCTTTAATGAATAAAAATAAAAAATAAAAAAAAATAAAAAAAAGCTGAGTATTTATTTAGAAGAGAAACCTTTTGTAACTATACACTACCATTCAAAAGTTTGAGGTCAGTTAAAAATTTTGTTAAAGAACTTAAAACTTTTAATTAGCAAGGATGTGTTAAATTGAAAAAAAGTGATAGTAAAGATTTCTATTTTGAATAAATGCTGTTCTTTTTTACTTTTTATTCTCACAGGGTTATCACAGGTTCCAAAAAATATTAAGCAGCACAACTGTTTCCAACATTGATAATAAATCAATCAGCATATTGGAATGATTTCTGAATGATCATGTGACAACGAAGACTGGAGTAATGATGCTGAAACTTCAGCTTTGCATCAAAGACATAAATTATATTTTAAAGTATATTACAATAGAAAACAATTATTTTAAATTGTAATAATATTTGGCAATATTAAAAAAAAATTCTGTATTTTTGATCAAATAAATGCAGGCTTGATGAGCATAAGAGACTTCTTTCAAAAACATTAAAAATAGTAATATATATATATATATATATATATATATATATATATATATATATATATATATATATATATATATATATATATATATATATATATATATATATATATATATATACACACACACTATATATATAAAATGCAAGAAATTCAATAAAACAATAAAGCAGAACAGCAACTAAAACATGTTCTTTTATTGAATGTAATGAATTTAGCGGAAATAAATCCAATCTCAAATCCAATTTCAAGTTAAGACAATGCGTTAACAGATTACAGTGAGATACAAAAAAAAAAAAATATTGCCTCTGCCCAGATGTGCAATTCAAGGGGGGAAAATCCTTGCATAAGATCCAGAGTGGTTGATTATTTTACCATTTTTAACAACCCCTAATAAGACAATGATAATACTGAAAGGGCTACAGTACTGTAACAAACACTTATTCTGTGCTCTAATCCACTTTACAGCAGTGAATTAAATAGGCCTACATTTCAAACATAGGCATATGTGAACAAAAGAGATCTATTTTCGAGTGTCATGCTTGCAAAGAAAAAAATAACTTACTGTACCTTTAAAAAAAAAGCTTATTATTACCCATCCACAGGCTCAATAATTGTCAAAAAATAGTGGCAGTTCTGTTTTGCTTGCCATAATGTTCAGTGTTAATACAATTAAGCAAAGTGAACAAATTCCCAATCTGACATATGACCTTGCTAGAAGTCAAACTATAATTTAAAGTGCACTCCACTTCAATCTTAAACACTTCAAGTCCAAATATCCACAATAATTAAATTTTCACACAGCAGATCATGAAACTAGACTAGTAACACAACCTATATTAGGCAAGGATCAAAAGCCTGAGTTTGACACCACCACCGTCAGATAAGGTAAAATGAAAGACTATGGTCAAGAAAGGACAAAGAGTGAGTTTAATACAAATAAGGATGTGGAATCTTTTGCAAGGATCAAGGCATCAGTCCTGTTAGTATCATTTAACACTGTACTGTGGACTGGTCAGGAACAAGCATTGCAACACCTACACAGAATACAAATGTGTTCAAGAATTCAAGGACAGTATTTTTTTCTTTTCTTTACAAAAACAAGGTTGTTTTTACCTTTTATAACAATGAAAGTTAATAAATTAACTTTTTATTTTTTTAACACTTTCCACTTTGGCCCCCATGCACTGCAGTTTTAGACCATTGTATAAAAAGACTAAGAAATTCCACATTAGGCAGCCCTGTGCAAAGAAATGTAAATAGATAAACTGTTAATCATCCCCTAAGTGAAACCGTTAATATGCAACACACAAAATACTAATTTCAACTCTTGAATTGGTTGTGATATTAGTTTGATGAATGCACTTACATGTCCTCGTCGTTGCTGTTGTTGTTATTGTAGTTGGTGAAGAAGTATCTGGGCACGGCATTGGTTCTCTAGATTGGGTGAAAAGATGATAATCGGAAGTCGTGCTATGCATTTTCATTATCACACACACCTATAAAACCATCTTCTGACAAATAAGTGTTTCAAAAAAATCTAAATCAAATCAAATCTGTGGATAACTCACTCCATTCTCCAAAACGATTGGATGTTCTGGTAAAAACTCAGGTTTCTTCTTAGCCATTGGACAACTTGCCATCTTAATGAGGAAGTCCCGAGTGTAGCAAATTCTTTCGGCTACAGTAAAAAAAATATTTTAAAAAGTATTATAAGGGCTACTTTAGTAAAATGAAAAATATTTTACATGTACTCTATATTATCATCCCACTGTTTTACTTCTAATTCCAGATATAGTCATCTCCCTAATACTTCTATAAAGTTTAAACACTCTTAAAAATAAAGGCTCCAAAAGGCTTTTGCACCAGAGGAATGGTTTCATGGTTCTTATAACTATTGGCAGAAGTACCAGTTTTTTGGTTTGTTCACCCCGCAGGAACTGGGAACAATATAATAGGAACGCCTTTCAAGTGGTACTCGTTGCAGAGTCAAATGACATCCAGCTCCACCTCTCTGGACGTCTAATGTAGTGGAGGGATAGAGTTGTGAATAGGGTTAAGGTGTGGTTGGATATTCTAGCGCCACTCATTAGACCCAAATTACATTCGCTCCTCTTCGCTGGACGTCTAGCGAAGGGGAGCTAGACCTAAGCTCCACCCATTGAACTCAATTAGATCCTACTTCAGAGTAGGGTTCATCCAGGCAAAATAGGAATTTCCAGTGACGCAAGTGTATGCTGATTGGCCAACGCATGCCATACAAAACACTGGCATCTGCCATTTTTAAAAAGACGTGTAAACACACAGTTTACTATACATATACTTACTTCACAAACTAACTCCAAGAACATGGAAAACAGTGACAGATGGACTGAAGCCAAAGTCCAGGTACTCCTCAACCTTTACACTAGTTGTAGAATACCGCACTTAAATGACGTCGCTGTCGGCCGGTTTACATCATTGCAGATTTTCAACTGGCGGTGCAAATGCAACAAGGAAAATGGCCAACAAGGAAAAAGAATATTTAGTTCTCTGCCCTGCTATGGTGGAAAGGTCCTTTAACTATCCAGTGCAAAAGCCCCTAGTGATGCCATATAAGAACCATTTTGGGTTCCCCAAATAAGCTTTCATAAAATGGTTTTTAAAATAGTGTGAAGTATATTTTAAATCAGGGGTCACCAAACTAAGGCCCGCGGGCCGACTCAGGCCCGCCACCCCCCTTTGACTGGCCCCCCAGCCCCTCTGCCCAACACTACTTGAACCGGCCCTATGAGGCAATCCCCAAAAGTCGTCATGGACGGTACGTCATGGTACGGCCGTCACAGTTTGGTGCATACATTTACACGGAGAATACACGGTATAAAAATAAATAAAACTAGCGTGCAATTTAATTAATGTAATGCGGAACTACTGTTAGATACGCGGATTCTTAGGGACACCTAATCTGTAGCTCCGCCTTAGCTCTGAAGCTGCGGTGTGAAGATTGCAATGCTGGAATATGTTGAAAGAGAGGTGTGGGCGCGATCGAAAAGTCGTAAAGTGTTTACTTATATTTATTGTGTGTGTGTGTGTGTGTGTGTGTGTGTGTGGCGCGGCCGCGATCGAACAGTGGAAACATAAAAACATACTCCGTCCTTTAGTTTATGCAGGACATCATTCAAACTGCAAAGTGTTTAAGTTACTGTTAATTACATTTTTAAGGAAAACAAATATATTAATCTGAAATGTAGCAGATTAATTTTCAATTAATTCAGGTACAATTACCAAACATATCAAGGTATTTTTATTAATTGAATTAATGAACTAATTATATAAAACTATTGTCAGTGCACTACAAATAAACTGGTTCTATCCCTTTACTTTATTAATAAAACTTATTTTAAAAAAAATACAAGGCTTAAGACATTTATTTTTCTTTTGGTGGTCCAGCCTGAGACATGCACAAGCCTTCTGCATTTTTGTTTTGCTTTTCCCTTCACTGTACCCAACCGTGATGTCTGAACCGAGGTATGAACCGAACCGTGACTTCTGTGTACCGTTCCACCCCTAAAAGAGAGTGCAGAGTTTTCAAAGAACAGTGGACCAACGAATATTTGTGAAGAATAACTTTAAATAAAACAAAGTGTGAAGACTCGATTACAACTTTTGCAAACCACTAGTAAAGATAAACAAATATGTGCCAGGAATCAAGTGTTGATATAGTAGTGTGAATATAGTAGTGGGGATGGCTGTGCCAGGCTAGTAATCTCTACTACACAATGAGGCCTGCTGGTGGTCATTTTGGTCTGGGTCATACAATTCTATGTTATATAGCTGACCCGGCCCCGGCCCCCCATCACAGTCAGGAACGATAATGTGGCCCCCAGAGAAAAAAGTTTGGTGACCCCTGTTTTAAATGATCTAAAGAACCTTTTTCTGCTATAAAGAACTTTCTGTGCAATTGAAAGGCTCTACAGAGTTTTTTTCCATTGGACCATAAAAAACAAATAGAGCACCTTTATTTTGAAGAGTGCGTTCACGTTGAGGTGGACACATGCCTTTCTTCTTTGGTTGAGGACTTTGAAGATGCAGGATTTCATAGAAATGCTCCACTTTAATAATGTTGTCCTGTCAACAGTAAAAACAGTTACCTGACAGAAAAATACACTCTTTCAGAGAAATTAGATACAAAAAAGAAGAGGCCAGCAGCTACAATTAAAATCCAAAACTTGACAATATTATCTTAGGACAATAAAACTGAACTTACTGGCATAATCTCAGCACAGCTTTGAGGCACTATAAGTGAGATATCCAAAGAAGCATACAAACACACACAGAAAAAAAAATACATAAGAAATCAAAATTAGCATAAAATGAAACAGTGACACAGTGTTTTGCATTTTTAAGAATCAAACTTAGAGAGAACATTCACATTTTGAACCTTGACGGCGCAGTGGTCTTGCTGGTTCCAGATTTTTTACAATCCTCTTGTCCATTCTTCTGCTTAAGGACAAACATTTCAGCATATTAATGTGTGACAAACATTCATGAAGTAATAAATGCATGCGTTTTCATTTGCATTTTCACCAATTTCCATTGACAAGTAAATTCTGGGCAACTTCCGACTCCACATGGATGGACGAGATCAACTAGAATCAGCCACACATTTTTCTTTAAAAATTATTCGGTCTAAAAGCCATAACATTATAGTATTAAAGTTCAGAATGTTTACTCAGGTACTCAAATGTCAGATTTCTTCCCACAGAGACCCCTCCCCCTACTTTTAAGGATCAAGTCTGAGGCTTATAAATAGGCTTATTTCAGAATATCCTTTTCATGCCCTTGTGAAGTAAATTATATCGGTAAACATGCTATTTGGATTACAATCATTTATTTTTTAGGCTAGCCTATTTAAATGCAATTTTCAAGATGCCCATAAAGGGCATATTTTAGTTTAAGCAAATATTGGTTATTTGTAGATCACCAATAGCTGTTTTCTGGGCTTGTTATCACGTTTAACTGGGTATTATCCTGATTCACACTCAGACAAATAACCTGTCCAGTGCATTACAACTGAGGCAGATGGTTACCAATCTAGTGCAAGGTGGTGCATTCAGATCTGTTGCTGCATTTTTAGTAATGCAAATACAAACCCCCCTGGAAAAGTTATGATGATAGATTAGTCTACATATTGGTAGATAAGCTACCAAACGCAAACCCACTCCTTTAATATTTTATTCAGCTTTAATTCAGTAATATTTCACACGACGCATAATTCATAAAAAAAAATACTTTTTGAAAACCATCGAAGAGTCCTGCAGAACTGTAAAAACTAAAACGGCGCATACCATCGTTAAATAAAACCGACATACGTGTAAAATATTAAAAAATAAAGGTGGCTTGAACTTTATCATCTGACTCGATCGGCATCAACGGTGCTGCTAGCTGCTAGCCACCATGACTGCGAACTTTTCCCTTGATAATCACGTTTTTCTCTCTCCACATAACATCTTTACGATAGACAAAAATGTTAAAGAATGTCACAACACAATCAGTCTAAAATAAACGAGTAAATATAATATTGGCAACTTACATGTTGTTCTCACTGTAGCGTCCAGTCTCAGTCACCGCGCTGTCTATCTCTGTCATTTCCAAACAAATTCATTCCGCCTGAGCTCGTGACTCCATCTGTGCGTTCATTATCACTCTGAACTCACCCAACATCACATACAGAAAATAATAATAATAATAATAATAATAATAATAATAATTACTGTGCTTATCCACATATTTGATTGTCAGCAAGTTTTGCAACAACAAAAAAAGAAAGAAAAAAAAAGATTCAAGGTCGTCCCAAAAAAGAAAAAAAAAATATGATATGCAATTATTCATAAAATGTATCTAGTACACCCACTGATATAGGTATAAATTAATCATCGCGGAAAGGTTTTGAGTTATGATTTGGTCATGAGGTTTATATAAGCATTAACTAAGCATTCAGGCAGGTAAACTGTCCATAAGGCAAGTTCTTCATTGAACTATAGGCTAGGCTACCTGATTCTTGGTCTGGTGAACTTGTGAACTCTGGTAAGAGGCCAAAAACACTGGTTCCATGGTCTGTTGTTCAAGTCAGTTTGTTTAGTTGGAAGCCCAAGGCTTTGACTGCCAACCTGCTGAACAAACTTTTCAAACTAGTTTTGAGAAACAAAAGCTTATTGTTCCCCCTTTTCACCTGTGCACCAACTTCTCACCCAGACCTTTGCTTTAGGTTTACTTGACTATGCACAAAACCTTTGCACTGGCCATTGTGACCCAATAGTATGACCTCAATACCAACCTGTTGCTTGTGCACTTGTTTCCTGCAACTCTTCTGTCAATACCTGACAATATAAATCACAATGATGCACATAGGCCAACTAGCACATTCTTTGCTTAAAATCTTGAGTTTAACTCCTACAATTTATGCCTTTTTGGTTGCACCCTACATGTGACAATATGGCCATTGTCTTTAGTGTATTACATGATTTTTGCACCCTTTTCACACATGGTGTCCCAAACTCTTACTTCAAAATTATTACTAACCATTTACAGGATTTGCATTACCTTCTTACTTTCCTTTTTTAAGGATAAGGCCCACTTCTACCATAGCAATGTTTTTTTTTTTACAGGATCCGTTGTGCTGCAGTTCCCTCTAGTGGCCTCTTCTTTTTCAGTAGATTATATGAGTATGAAAAGCCGTTGTGGGTTGTATTTGACTGTTTGCTGTTAAAATTGCTGTCAACTGCGGTTTGAATTACCTGGAAAAATTGCCCCATGACAATGAGCTACAGTTTGTAAGGCAAAATGAAAAAAGCCTAAATGCTGATAAACAGTTTCACCATTTGTGAACAGCATGCTCTGAAAAAACTAAATGGAATAAGCATAAGTTATACAATCTACATATAAATAGGCATATACATATAATTCATTAAATACTGATTCAGTTGCTTCAAATAGACAATTGATGTTGTGATGCTTAATGCTGCATGATACGCCTACAGAAACCTAGTTATGTGCATTTTTAATTATTTCACATTATTAGTCACAGTAATAATGTGAAATAATGTGTGATCAGTATGGCATTAAAACACATTTTTTAAATCAGAACATTAGTGTTAATAAAAAATCCATGCAACTCAAATGCAAATAGTCCCTTTTTCTAAAAGAATAAGGATATTCCTATAATAATTAATAAATATAAAGATATTCTTAATAAATATATTCCTATATTTACATTTTGCCCACTCATGAAACTTTGCACACGCGTCAGAAATGTAATGTTTCGCTATGAAACAGGAATTTGTTGTAACTCGGACATACAATGTCCGATCTGCCCCAAACTTCACATGTTTTATTAAAGTCTTGGCCTGAAGACAACAGGAAATTACACGTTTTACACTGTGATTAACTCCTAATAGAGATTTAACCAGTTCAGCATCATACATGGTCAGTCTAATCTTAAGGCCTTAGCGGTGGTAAATTGTGAAAATCTTGAGTTTTCGCTGAAGGGTGTGTTCGTGGCGGCCTGACAAATTCTGATGTTTCACCATGAAAGAGGAAGCTGTTGTAACTCAGGCATACGATGTCCGATCTGCCCCAAACTTCACGTTTGATAAGAGTCCTGTCCTGAAGACATCGACATGCCAATATTCAGTTATAGTAATAGCGCCACCTGCTGATGGCAGGAAGTGTGGCAAATACAAATGACTTTGACATAGCTCTCCTATATCTACATACTGCCCACCGTGCTCTGTTTTCCTAAAGGTGCCGGGTGGCGGTGGCACGGGTGCGAGGGCCCTTTTCATCGCTGCTTGCAGCTTTAATTTAAATTCCTTTTTCTTTTTTCTAAAAATGTTCCTTAAATTTACTTCATCACATCAACAAATGTTATGAGAAAACCTTTGAAACATGGAATAATAATAATGATAAATATATAATTATACATTATGTGGTTTAGCTGTTGCCACCAGATCTTTCCCTATCCACCTTAGTTTTTCACACAAAATTAAACTATTTCCTGTGAATCTTTGAGACTTCTGATTCATTAGCTACTAAAATAGAAGAATAACAAAGTGCCGTAAACGGTGAAGCACTGCAGTGTTTATATGATTAAGATTAGTTCAAATATGATTGTAAATACCAGTTTGCTGTATCGAGCACTGCAGCATAATGGACTTATTTTGTACAGCTAAAATAACTGGAAGCAGCTGGCACCGGAAGCCTTGTACATTTCAAGGTAAAGATGGCCATGTCCGTGCTTGTGTTAAAAAAATATGGATAGATCAGGGGTAGCCAACCCTTCTCCTTGAAGGCTATCATCCTGAACTGGCTAATCAAGTGCTGCATCCGAAATGACATGCTTCCAAACTACATGGTAGGCAAAAACAGTAGGCCTATATGACGAGTCGTATGTCTGAATTCACAGGACTCTTACAAGAGTTGGCAAAAAGTTGACCTACTTGGTTGACCTAGTACTTCTGGCGAGATTCTGAAATGCACATACGATGGACACTTCACCTCATGAAGCCACTGGAGAGGATTTGTGAATGGCAGGGAAGGGACGCAACTGATGGTGATAGGTCATATGACAGTTAGGGTTACATTCATACTACACATTAAAAATAACTTACTCTAAAAATAACTTGATTACCCCTAATAGGAACATACTAAGAGAGCGAGCTTTTTCAAATGCAGTCTGTGTTCAGGATTACTTCTTGTTAATAAAAGTCAAGTGAGTTGGAGCGGGGTTAAAACTGAAGTCTGCAGAAAGGTAGCCCACCAGCTCCTGGGTTGACCACCCTTTCTAGACTATAGATTGTTGGTAATCAAGCAATTTTACAATTATAAGTATTCAGAGTCAGACTTAATGAAAATGCATATTATTATTATTACTGGATTGCAAATGAACCCATAACAACTGTGAATAATAAACCCACTATGGACCACCGCAAGAAAAGAAAAAAAAAACACACACTTAGAAAGAAATCAGAAGAACAAGCTGATGTCTTTAATGAACATGAAATTACAGTTTTTATGGTTGTAGGAGGAAATTCACAATCTCACAATGTTAAGAAGATTCTTTTAAATCTGCTTTTATCTGCAAACCACACATTACTGACATCTGTACAGTGAAATTTCATTAGATTACAAAAGTCATTACTTTCATTACTCTTTATTCTTTCAAAAGTCATTACTCTTTATTTAACAGCACAAATAATACTGAGTCTAGATACTGTCACTGACATGCATACAAATGCATCATTTCCGAATAGTCAAGATAAGGTATGAATCTAAATTAAAGCAATATTTTAAAAAAGAAAAGAAAAAGAAAACATGTCGGCAAATCACTGAAAATGCACATACAACTTAAAAGAGAAAGAAACAAAAGCACAAGTTTCATCAAAACTGTAGCCCAAAAGCATATCTAATCAAACACAATCTGTATCTTCCTGGTGCCAATTGGTCTTCCATTCAATTCTTGAAGAGCAGTGAGCGCCTCCCTGTAGGATTCGAACACTACAGTTGCAGCACGCCTGGGAGCTCCATTTCTGTCATACTGCAATGAAGCAGATCCTGGAATCAATCTGTATCCATAGAAGAAATCATAAATCTCATCGATCCTTATCTGAGAGGGTAGATTGAGCAATTTAACACCGGTCGGACCATCAAGTTGTTGGTCAGGTGTTCCATAACGTTGACTTCCATTACCATCCAGTCCGGGCCCAAATGCATTATTGCGGCCAAAATTAGGCTCAAAGCGATCATGGCCTCCATAATCCTGGCGCAAATTAGGCTGCATCTCACAATCATTTCGAGGCATCTGGGTGTTCGAAAAACGAGGACCATCATTCAAAATTTCATTCCTTTCTTGTGGGCTAACCGTCAATTGCTCATTCACACCAAAATTCTGCATCTGGGCCATCGTTATGCACTTAAGCATGACCTCGGATCCAAGAAACCTCTGTCCGTTTAGGGACTGTGCCGTCATGGCTTCCTTCTCAGACTGGAAGATCACCAACGCCTCACCGAGCCCAGCACCTCTTTCGTCATGCAATAAGACAACCCTATCCTCTGAAAGTGGAAATCCATGAAAGAAGTCCATGATCTCCACCTTGCGAACATCAAACGGGAGATTGCGTACGTAGACACACCTCAACTGAGAGTCAGGAGTGTTTCGTTGAGGCTGGGGCACTTCAGCTGATCGTCTCGACCCTTTCACTTCATCTCTCTCGTCAATGGACGATTCCAACAAGGTGACCATTTTCTCCTTGGAGATGGGTGACACATACACTACCTTATGCAGCAACAATTCCTTATTATGAGCCAAGCCAGCACAATAATCTGTGAGATTTCTAAACACCACAACAGCCGATTTGGTCTTATCGTCCTTTTTTTGGGCAAAGATAATAATCTGGTCATCCTTCAAAGTAACCGGATGAAGAAACATCCTCAAATCCCTCTTTTCAACCGCATGAGGCAAGTTCTCAAACATGACGCAGTATTCTTCGTGAGGGGGCGAGCGTGATCTAGACCTGAAGGAAACGGGAGATCGAGATCTGGTTCGCTCTAAGGACGGTCTTTTCCGAATGTCCTGTCTAGGGACACCTCCTGCTGCCAGCCACTGCTCCTCGGAGCATCTTGATAGTTGTATATACCGCGCCCCCATGTATAGTCGATCCCTTTTCAGACCTTCGATTACATCCTCTTTGGAAGCCAAGCGCACAATACTTTGTCCATTAAACGTTCCTCGGGGGTTTCTCAAAAACAGAACATCTTCAATCTTTATCCCACTGAAAAATTTATGGACGTCGTCCTTTGTTGCAGAGAATGGCATCCCTGTCAATTTTAAGTAAAGATCCGCTCTCTCTGGCACTTCTGCTTCTCTCTGGTGTCGTATCTCACTGAATGAAGATGGAGAGGGCCTGTTCCTCGTGTCTTGATGATCCGGCCTTCGTACGTCTACTCTTATGTCTTTATTGAATGGCAGAGGACCTCGTTCCGCAGAAGGTCTTTTGACACCCTCCTTGTACATTCCCCTGCCTTTTAACTCAGACCTTCTAGTGCTTTCCTCGAGAACACTCTGCATTTCTGACTTGCTACTCAGGAGCAAGTTGACAGGAGAGCCCTTAATGCAGCCCCCTGAGCGCGCCATCGCTCGTCTCGCATCTTCATCAGATGCAAATATTATAAAAGCTTCCTCAAGCTCCCCACCAATTATATGAACCCCACCATCAGGGATTCTGAGCCCAGTGAAGAAATTGCGAATGTCCTCAGAACCAGCCGTGATTCTGAGTCCCTGTAATCGGATGACCACAGCCATGATGGAGCACACACAACAGCACCTGCAGACAAAAGGGGTACATATAATAGCGTTATCGCTGACACAACCATTGCCTCCATATAACAATATTCAAAAGAAATCCCAGCTATCATTTTCAAACCGAGGTTAAACCACAAAATTAGGAGAAACAAACCTCTCACAGCCATTAAATATAGCTAACAACAACAGCCAGTTTGCAGCAAGTAATAACGTGCTTCTGATCCAGAAAAACAAGATAACGTGCCTCGGGTTAACAGGAAAGACTAGTTTTCCAACCTTTAACATCGTTCTTTCAGCTTCCGCATGCAAATGTGCAAGTAATATGAACTCCATTCACAAATACAGCTTATCAGCTGACCGCACTATCAAGAGAGAAACATCATAAAAAGTGTATACAAGTAACAAGAAATTACAAATATCACTGCTAGCATCCATACATACACATATTTCAGATGCTTAACTGTAAAATACTTTGTCCTTTTAAATTCTGTTAGCTACTGTTTTATATATCCACAATTTCCAACAGAAACCGATCAACAGCAATTGATTTCATCAACTCATGAAGTATTTAAAAATAACAACGCACTTTACATGAAGCTCAACAGCCACTTACAAACTGCACAGCCATCAAACCAAATAACAAAACAACAGCCCAATACATCGCACACACAATTCCACTTCACTTGTGTGCAAACTGTGAATTATAAATGCTTTTAAATCAGTGGTTCTCAAGCAGCAAAGAGGACATAGATTATTTTGAGCCATTCATGCCATAAGAATGAGGGAGGAAAGAGGGGAACAAGATCGGCAAAGGACCACGAGCTAAAAAAAAAAGTTTGACTCAAGTAGGGATGCACCGAAATTTCGGCCGCGGAAAATTATCGGCCAAAAATGGCTTTTCCGGTTTTTGGCCGAAAGAGAAAAATGGCCAAAAAATATGCCGCACCGCCCTTCAGTGTTCAAAGCCCGGGTTTCACTCTCGCTCTAGCCGTTATCACTGCGCAGTGTGACGCTCTTCTCAATATTCCGCTATATGCATGCTCGTCAGAAAAGCAAAGTCCGCTCAAATAACGCGCCAACATAAAATTTCTATTTGCAGTAGCCCTACTGTGCTTTAACATGTGGTATAGCCATTCTGGGGAAAGCTGGTAAAATGACGCCACCCTCTCGTTCACTGATCCACTTCCCGCTATGCTCTGCTCACGTGCTCTGATAACAATTGCTTTGTATGAATATACATTATTTGGATAATTGGTAAAAAAAAAAATATATATGATAAATATGATTATGTTGCATAGAACTGGATAAAGAATAATATATTGATATTAAATAAATATATTTTCAGTCCAATTTTAGACTAACATTTTTTAAATAAAAGTGTGATTATTTTATTGGCTTGCATTTTTTTTTATTCAGTATCATTAAAATTGTTGAATTTTATTAAAAAGTATTATATTAATAAAATTATCCCAAAAAAAGCTAATTTAAAATAATAAATAGGCTAAATATTTTTTTAAAAGCATTCATGTGCATCCAGAACTTGCGTCACAATTTTCTTTTCGGTGCATCCCTAGATTTAAGGCATTACAGCAGAAGAATTTAAAGAAATGTCAGCCTACACTGTTTTGCGTAATGGGGGCCCTTGGGGTAGAAAAGAGTGAGAACTACTGTTTTAAATGCGAACTATGAGATTAAGAAATGCAATACCCTCCAGCAAACTTGCCATTTTATTGCCAATAAAACACACATACAGCTCACTCCACATTTACATCTTAAGTATCCAGGAAAAAATATTTTCTACAAACTTCTCTATTAGAAAAAAAGTCAATTTAAGACTGTCAATTCCCGATGTCACAGAGCCCATCCACTAGGAACAGTAAACAAGTCCTATTTTCAGTTGCAATACTCTTCAGATAAAAGAAAGGTATTTTACAACTCCAATTCACAACCAAGTTTCCCATTTCGCTGCACTTCTTTATGTAACCAATCCAAGACTGAGGGCGCATTTTCACACACACACACAAAAACCAGTGTCTGTCCATGGCTTCCGTTTTCTCATCCGGCAAAAAAAAAAAAAAAAAAAAAATCCGTGGTGCATAAAATCCCCTCTTTAAATTCAAACGATTTTATAACACTGGCCGCAATTACAAACTTATTTTCGACAAGTAGACCTCTGTAGTATCCCTCGTGCTTTCTATTTGTGTTGAACCGCGAGCCCTGTGCTTTCAGAATCAAAACTGCGCCGAATCAAACAGCTAGCATTCACGAGCGTCGTCGAATACAGCCGAACGAACCAACCAACCCACCCAACTGTTTTAATAAGCACAATATACGTTTATACACAATGACGAACACTCGGCAACAACCATATGACATAAAGAGCAACGTCAATTCCGTCATAACAAGAAAACATTGGTGTAAACAAAGAGTGCAGCAGCTGTCTTCCGTAGTATCGGGCAATGCTAAACGTGAGAGGCCCAGAATGTGAAGCGCACAATATTAATCAAACTTACACAAAACAAAGATATCAATCCTTTCCAAATATAAAGGAATGCGAAACTAATGCCGATCTGCGGTGTCGTATATCCGATTCCAACCGTGACTAAACAACAATTTCGTTGTTTGTGATATCTGACGCAAGGACGAACCGAAAGAAACTAGAGCATCCGCATCTCCTCCAACGCCATCTGTAAAACTACGGAAACCCGGAGGCGCTGAACACAAAAACTCAACCGAGAAACATAGACGAGACACAATAGACGCCAGTCTGATCATTCTAGAAAATCTCCAATATCTTCAACGACCCATTTCCAATTAATAAATGATACCACTCAAAAGCTGTATACAAAATTGCACACTACAAATATATTATTTATTGAACGTTATATTTATAAAATGTATATTTAATGGCTATAAAGTGTAGGCTAATGTGGTGTAACAACCATCAAGTAAAATTAGGCCTATTTCATCTTGAATACCAGTGTATACAACTTCATATTTACAGATAAGTTCAAACTGTCTTTGAAACATTTTTTTTAACATCTCCATACACCTGGACAAAACATGACATTTCAAAAAAAGGTTGAAATGTGATATTAAAAAAAAAATGACCTTGACTTTTTAAAAATAAATAATGACACATTATGCCAAATTCTATGCTTACATAGCCCACGATTATTTAACTTTCTTTTCTTTTTTTAATTTCTGACAGCTACACAACCTAGAAATTTTGACTAGCTTATATTATATTATCCACTATTGACTATATTAATATTACGCATAAAAATATGCTTTGATGACAATGGAAATTCTCTTTTTAGGGACATATGTTTACACAGATTCTGTGGGTTCCTGCTGCCATAACCATGTCTTGAACATGGGGGATAGTGGTGACCTGTGACATATTATGTTGAATATCAAGTTTTTTTTGTGTGCATGTTTGTTAATGAGGGATTCGTGTGCACATTGTTTTAGATTTATGGAGTAAACATATATATATATATATTTTTATTTTGAAGTTAAAAGGAAAAAGTAGACCTTTGCGGTAAGATGGGCTAGTGGTGGTGCCGTCTATTTAGATTCCATCTAAATATGGGCTGTAATTAAGTCATAGAATAAATGTAAATTTCAGATGAATCTCTTTTACAGCTGGGATTTGACTTTGTCTGTTTTGGTCAATTGTTCAATTAAATGTCAAACCACAATTTTAAATACAATAGTTGATTCAGTATTTTATATTAATTACATTTTATATTGATTCTGCAAAAGTTTGTCTTAGAAGGCCCTTTACACGACACCGTTTTCAGCTTAAAAACGGAAAACTTTTTATGCATTTTGACCGTTCATTTACACGATATTGGCATTTTGGGGGCCTGAAAATGCAAACTTGAAACATGAAAAGCAGGTTTCAAAGTGCAAGTTTTAAAAAAAAGAATTTGTGAAAACGGTGACGTCATGCGCATCCGAATGCGTATTCGGTCTATAAGCCTATAGTTTCTTTACAAAGTGACATCTCCAGGTACTGGCCTGGCAGCATAATACAGCGTTTTTAGTTATTTTCATGGAGAACAGGGTCAGGGATTGTTTTGACAATGTCGTCTGCAGGCCTACACAAAAAACGCAAAGGAAAAACCTTTCCATTTTTTTGTACATCGTTGTGATGTAAACGTACTCTTAGTGTTCTTGCCCCACGTGGGGAGCCACCTTACCTCATGATTTGACTGGCCATCTCAATCATTTTGACATCGAGGAATGCTGTTAGAATGCTGAGGCAGACAAGCCTAAAATATAACTTTTAAAAATATTTTTGTCATCTTAAAAACAAACAGCAATGGAGTGCAGCAGAGAAGCATCAATAATATCAAATATTAGGGAGACAATTTGGCCATGGGGGCCACCTTGTCTAGTGGTTAAACGACCCTATACTTGTTTCACAGTTGGTACAACAACAAGCAAATGACACCTGTAATCTAGAAATTTACAAACAACCTGATTTCAGAATAGTCCTCTGAGCAGATCCCTTTAACGGAGATAGAGCTACAACAAAGGGTTACTGATTCAGTGGTCCATTGAACACAATGATACCCTCATTTTAACCTCTGTGAGGCTTTAGACATGATAAAGGGGTTGTGCTGGTTACCCTGGCCAGCTGCCAACACTGCCTAAATAATCATACTGAGCCTGGTGCTGAGATACCATATTCACAAATAAATAAAATAATAGAAAATTGGGAAAAGGGTAGCATAAAACACAGGAATTAACTGAAAAAGAAAATACAGTAAATGAGTCAAAAAAGGTCTGTCATCAAATTGGAATTTTGAAGTGTTCTCACTGTGAACTCTCACTAAAGACAAACATACCAAACAAAATATGTTTAGACAGACACGGCCATCTGAAGATAACAAGAAAACATCAGACCTGTAGAAAAGAGAAAATGTACAGAATTACAAACAATTCGTCAAGTGTGAGACTTTTGAAGACAAGAAAGAGACCTGCACAGTACAAGATGGACTAGGCAGGGCTATTTCCACTACGAGGCTCCACCTGGAACTGTTAGGATGTTTCCCACTGGAAACTCATCACAAATTTCCTCATGAAGCTAAGAGATAAGATAACCAGATAACCAACACACTTTACATTATGTACTCCGATCAGCAAGGCTTGTGCATCATCACCAAACCAAACACCATGTTATTACAAAATAATCATGCTACTGTTTTTTTTATATCTATATTTTAATCTTTTTATCAGCCCAAATATTTTTACATTTCAGCTGAAATTGGCAATGAAGTTACTAAGTAAAGACAATAGACTCTCAAGCTCTAAACACAAACTGTTAGCAAGTTAACTAGCCTATGTTGTGAAATGAATGGACCCCAGAAGAGATAGACATCAAAATGTTTAAGACATGCCTTTATTTGAAGAGCCAATGTCCATTACCTGTGGCTTGAGATCTCTGCTAGTAATTCTGTGTGAGAATATCTGCCTTTAATTGTTTTATTAGTTACTAAACTAACTGAGTGAATTGTTGACCACAGAAAACATCAAACACAACCGCTATTGTGCAATTAGACATTTAGTTAAAAATTACCTACCAGTAGGTATCAGTGGCATCACTATGCAAAGCATTTGACAATTTGTATACACTGAATGTCTTTTAAAATACTTTATATATAGTCTGAGTGCAATGATAAACCATACAGGTTTAACTTTAATTGGATTATTTTAAAGACTGGCAAAAATGACAAGGAATGGTTCAAAACGAGATCACTGGAAGGGCTTTTCATAAAACCAGACACAATATATTATAAATGAAATCTTTTATTAAGATACTGCTGAATACAACAGATGGAGAAATTCCTGGAAAATAATCGTTTGGAGAAAAGTCAGCATTTCCAAAGCTTTTATCTGCATCCATATAAACCACAAGCTGTTTAACATTGATTTCTTAAAACTAACAATTTATATTTCAGATATTTTTTATGCAAGCATTTTTTTATATATTATTGTATTTAGTATTTTATGTTACTAATACTTATTTTAATTACTAGTAGTTAGTGATCTAATAGTGACTGGTATTCAACTAGTCACTAGGATTATTATATATTAGAAATGGAAATAGTAACAAAGAAACAAGCGCTAACAGTAATGAATGGTTTGGTAAGGCACGATAAAGTGAAACAAGCATCAGTAACAACTGAAGCATACCAGTCTTAAGTGAATAATTGATATCTGGACCACAGTTAAAATATGGCAAAATTAGTAATTTGTTTATTTCCTGTTATTTGTAAAGTGAGTAGTAGCAAAGTAATAAATGCAAGTATATTGATTAGATAACCTTACTAGGCCTACTATTTATTACTTTGCTACAAGTCACTTTCCCAATAGTGACAAATGGGCCTATTCAGTTTCTAGTGAAATTAAATTGAAAAATATATAGTCACAATTGGATTACTTACCACTGGAACTAGTAACATTAAAATCTATTCTAGTTTGTGTTAAAGAATAAACTGCTTGCCATATACAACTTGCCAATTTTCCTCCGAATTTCACATTTCCAATTTAACCCTTGATAATACTAAAGATGCTGAACTGACTTCTTGGGGATCCCACACCATTGAATGCCTATCCGGGTTCCATGTTGTCTGTCTCTCTGACCAAAAGCATTGCACTATAGTCTTTAGCTGAGCCTGTCGCGCGTTCTCTTTGCATTAAACTATTTGATTCCACGTTATCTAGTAGTGGAAGATTTCGTAGCTTAACAAAGGCCCCAAGATCGTCGACTAGGATCGTCATCAGTCCCCCTGGACAGCAGAGACATCAGTCGACCTTCTTCTTCACTGCATGAGCTGTGGCTCGCAACGAGAGAGGAGGAGCCGCGAGTCCCGCGACCGGTGCATCGCATATCGACTCCGCCAGATCATCTGAGGCTGCCCTACTACACCATGAAACAAAAAGGATGGTGCCTTCCACAACCCGCTTCGTGCTGATAAACCAGTACAGAGGAGTCGTCTAATGTGTATTTATTTGATCACCGTGGACCGAGCATTAAACGCAAGCATTTGGATCTAGCTGCATGCTAACACCAGGCGAATTGTTGACCCGTGTGGATTTGACGTCTGTGTTCTGCTGGATGTTTAGGGAGAAAACAAGTGAAAGAAACTGCCATCATTGTCCTACAAGATGGAGTGCTTGACCGAACTGGAGAAGTATACGAAGTAAGTACTTTACAGCTGCTGTGCGTTTGTTTTGGCACATAAAACATACCCAATGAAAACCTACATGCACTACAGATTTTAACCAGTTAGCCATTGAGCTATCTAGTTAGTCCTTTTACTGCTAACTCGCTAACCCAACGCTCACGGTGACCCGTTTTCATGGGTTCAGAGCATAAACCATAGGTCAAACTGTACATTTTGGTTTGTAGAGAAAAGGGCAGTGTAGATAACCCGTTAAGCTCAACAAATAGATTCGGTTATGAAAAATAAACATTCATAGACGTTTCAAATGGGTGACCATAGCGACAGTTCACTGTGCAGTTAGCCAGCGAGCCGAGGAAACTAACGTTACTACATGCAGGGACCGATCAAAAAAAATGTAAGTAAGATTATATAAAATGTGATGTTCTTCGTTGCTGGAAATTCACAGAATGTCTAAAATATTATTAGACAATATTGTAATGTCAATGTATATCGTATGTCCTGGATACACAAGTGAAAATAGATGCAGCGAGGCCTCCGTGTAGGCCTCATATCCACGAGGTAAATTTTGTAGCTCCCCGCGCGCTGTTTAGGGCCAGCTCGTTGACATTATGAACCAGACAGTCATTGTTGGAGTTACTGGTAACTAACCGAAGGCCGTGTTATTAAATAACCTTAGTTTCGTTATGGTCGTCCACAGCAATAATTGAACTGAGACGTCTGTAGACAAAACATTGCTATGTTGTGCAAACAAATGTCACCCACACGCGCTCCTCTGCAGTATTTAGCAGCTAAGCATTTATTTTGCCACTTTACCACAACATGTCGATTTATAATCCTTTATTATATGATCAACGATCAAGCTATAATTATTGGACATAACAAACAACATAATCCAGTCTTACTCATTTATGTCAGAACCCATATTTTGCGTCCAGGGCACGTAACGTTAGTTTACCTTTCACATATGAGACAAAAGGCAGTTTGTCCTGCTGAGCCAGATAAGTGCTCTTCCCTCCACTTCTGTCTGCTGCTACAAGCAGCCAGATGACCATTTCAATTCTACATTTTCGCGTTTCGACAAGCATAGCAAATCTAAGGCTTTAACTATTATTATTCTTAAAAATATTAAAAATCAAACTTGAAATGAATGAAAATTACAATTAACTGCATAGCCCCATTCATATGCAAAACATGACATGTAGGCTGAATATGAAAAGTCATGTAAATCCATGAATTACACAGAAGTAATTTACCAGCCAGAAACATGGAACAAACACTAGGCCAAATATTGTTTTACTATTAGCAGCCATATTAATATTCAAGACAAGTGACAGATTAATTTGCAGCAGAATATTGTAAAGATAGTTTTGACAGCTAAATGAAGTGTTTCACTTTTGAAATGTCAATAAGCTTAATTAATTTACTGTCTTAAAGGGATAGTTCACCCAAAAAAGTCTCATCATTTACTCACCCTTATGTTGTTCCAAACCTGTATGAGTGTCTTTCTTCTGCTGAACACAAAAGATATTTTGAAGAATGTTGGTAACCAGTAGATGGTAGCCATTGACTTGCATAGTATTTTTTTCCTACTGTGCTAACCGTCAACTGTCTTGTTACCAAAATTCTTCAAAAAAAAATCTTTTTAGTTCAACAGAAGAAAGAATCTCATACAGGTTTGGAACAACGTAAAGGCCCCGATATACTCACAACAAAGTTCTTTTTCGTTTTTCATTTAGGGGTAAAACGAAGTCCGAAATACGTGTGCAGCGATATACTATTATCGAACATCTGACGCCGCCCACTCTGATGAGAGGAGAACGCTGTTTAGATGAATATGTAAATATGTGCTGCACACTTTCCTCTCAATCACAAAATTAATACACAACAAAATTAACAAAACAAGCAAGCATTTTATTAAAGCATAAGAAAAGCATATGATCATAGCATCGTGGATATTTTAAAGTCACGTTTATTTACATATCACTTTATACAATAGATTAAAATCAAGCAGCTTTACCGTATTAAACATGAAAAACAGTGTATGTGTCTCGTTTCATCAGAAGTACAACTTCATTTTTTACTGTAAAGCAGCTCTCCAGGGTGTTCATGTTTTCATTCAAGGACGTCAGACCGCGACCGACTGAACAGGCCACATGAGCCAGAAAAGATTTTCATGTGAAAGAAGGCGGAGCGTCCGAGCACACCTACCTAATACGTAATTGCCACAGACCAATGGTAGCAGGAAAAACAAATGTAAAAAAAACAAAAAACAATATAACAAACTTTTAGAACAAATTTTTTTTTTTCAACAGAATTCGTTAAATTTACCGAAAGCAAAAATTAAATATGTAAAAGTAAATTTAAACAGAATAGAACAAACTTTTAGAACAGAAAAATAGAATCAAAAGTTAAAAATAGAGACGACAACAATATAGCCTATATTTCATATTGTAGACGTCGGTGGGCAACAGAAGCCTATTCCTCGGCGGAGCAGCGCGATAACAAAAAAAAAATAAAAAATACACCAAAAGACCATTATCGGCATATCTTGCAGTCAGTGAAAATAAATTAGGTGCAATGACGCTGATTATTATTACTGTTCTATTCTAGAGAGCGCTCCTCTCTCGTGTGAGAGAAACAACCGATCTTCAGGGCTTTCTAGTAAATTTGTGGTCGAATGGTAGAACTTAGGTTTCAATGATTTAGATGACACGGGTTCAAATCCTGATCAAACATGGGCTACTGTAATTTTTTTTTATTAATGGAGAGAGATATGTCTAGTTTTATAACTCTGTTACACCATAGTTTTTTTTTTTTTTGCTTATATTTCTAAAATAAAATGACCATGCATTTCCATTTTACACTAAGGAACAAGTATCCAACAGAATGACTGAATTTACATTTGTATAGTAATTCCAATCATAATTTCAAAAGCAGTTCTGTTAAAAATAGAAAGAAAATGTTCCCTATCCACCTTATTCTGCTCAGTCTAAACAATGCGCGCTGCCATGACGACGACTCCGGTTGCCTACTTCCGTTCATAGCGCTTGACCTGTACTAGCAGCGAGAGAATGAGTTCAAGCTCCTCATGTGCTGTTGTTATTTGTTTTAACAATTCAAAGAAGATTTCAAACTTTTTAGAAACTGGGTGTTTTGAGCATAAGATAAGAAGGAGATAATGCCCATGTATCAGATACATTCAATAAAGTAAACGTTTAGAGTGGTTAGCGTTAAAACTGAACTTCTCTCGCTACTAGTACAGGTCAAGCGCTACGAACCGGAAGTAGGGAACCGGAGTCGTCGTTATGGCAGCGCCCATTGTTTAGAGCAGAATAAGGTGGATACAGAAAGAGTTAAAAAAAAAATGGTTGTAAGCAAGGTGCGATTTGCCAGGGCGAAACATACAGAAAAAAAGTATGAAGCTGGAAGAGCTGAGATTTGAACTAAGACCATTTGAAGCGTTGACCACAGACCTATCGTCTGAACGCTGTCTTACGAGCATGAGCTTAACCTCTTATGCTTACGCAAAGCCTCATTGATGTGACATTTTTCTATTGCAATGTTTGTTAAATGTTTTCATTTATTTATTAAAGAAAAATATGCAATCATAACAACCTACTGTAAGCATTTTTAATTCTTAATTAATGCTAAACACAAATGCTGCCGACTAACATCAGTTAGCAAGTCCTGACAATGTTTAAATATTACGATCATTTAGTTTAATTCATTTCACTGTTGTGTTTCAGTTCATAAATCTAGGGCTACTAACAAATTAAATTAACATGAAGTGTAAGACACACAACCTTTACATGCATTGCCTTTCTAGCTATAGAAAAACTGGGCACACAATGTTAACGTGTGTACTTTGCTTAAAGGCAGGGTAGGCAGGATTTTTCTAAAAAACGTTTTCCCAAATTTGTTTAAACTGTCTTTATATACCAATATATAGGGATGGGACGATTACCGGTTTCACTATAAACCACGATAAAATGTACTGACGGTTAATTATATCGTTTAAAATTTAATTATCATTAAAACCGTGTTTGATTATCGCGATTTTAGATCCTGTTCAGCCAGCAACAGTCTGACGCAGGCGCAGCGCGCAATGTTATTTTTTTTATTCAATAAGGAATTGCGGAAGGCAGTGACCGTGCTCGGGAGATTTTTCAGCCTTTTAAAGGGCACCTATTATGCCCCTTTTTACAAGATGTAATATTGGTCTTGGGTGTCCCCAGAATGTATTTGTGAAGTTTCAGCACAAAATTCCCCAGAGTTAATTTATTATAACCATTTGAAAATGTCATTTTTGGGGCCTGTTTTAAAAAGAGCTGTTTTTGGTCTATACCACCTTAAATGTAAATGAGCTGCATATCCCCGCCCTGCTGGACCCAGATGATGAAGAGAGTCCGGCACAGAATAAACACGAATGAGAATGGACTAAACGTCTCGGAAAGGTTATTTGATACATTTATGTACTTATAGAGTTTTAATCGCGTCCCCTTTGCAATTATGGATGTGCAACACACACACACACACAAACAAATTGTGATAACTTTCGCGCAATTTTTTTAAACTAACTTATACACACGCTTATGTGGCAAATATGAGAAGATGGCTAACGTTGCAGAACCAGAAAACAAATGCTGCAGGGAGATAGACGTTTATACTGTCTATGGAGATAGAGGTATTCATTTTACATTTTTTATTGCTGCAAAAAATAATGTACGTGACATAAAACTGTCTGACGTTGTTTGTTGAGACATCCTATGACTACGACAATAAATAGCTTTAGACGCATTTGTTATTGAACTGGCTGACATGACATCGATTGAAATGACTATTTGCTCAAAAATGATAAAATACACTTACTTCTCTTGGAGGTGACGTAGGATCGCGAACAGTAGGCAACGATCCACACTTGAGGATTAACTTTGACCCTCGTTCACTAAACAGTCAGTCAGAAAATGATTCTTGTATTTAGGAAGTTTAAGTGGTGCCTTTTCTTCATAAATAAAATCCATCCGCTGCGTTTTCAGTGGCTCTGATGTCAGTGAAGACTAGTATGTCCATTCTTACATCCCACAACAGAACACCTACACTTCTTAGGAGACATTACCGGCTGTCGTTGAAACAATGGCGATGGTGTGCAGAACAGATCACCGAGGGCGGGGTCTATGCCAAAACCAGATGTCAATCAAACCGCGTCGGTGGGGCTTAGCTCATTTCTACGTCACAATGAGGGAAATCTAGAACAGCTCGTTCTGAGACAGTGCTTATGATTTATTGAGATAGTAAAAAAACTACTGGGTGGATTTTTATCATTCTAGGGTGGTTTTGCTCACACACTGCCAACACACATTTATGTTCAAACACCATGTAAAAGTGAATTTTGCATAATAGGTGCCCTTTAAAAGAACCAATTCTGAGGTGTGGTCATATTTTGGCTTTAACAAAAGGCCTGAGGGAAACTTAATCGAGGATGGTCACCCTGTCAGCAGAACATGCACAAGAAAAAGTCGCTGCAATAGGGGGAAACTTCAGATCTGCCGAGTCGTCTTGTGTGACCATCACCGACACTGACTGTTGTTTAGCGAACGCAAGGCAAGGTAACTTTGACCTCAATACCAAAACTACGTCTGGGAAATAATAGGGCATAAAATGTTGTTTTAAGTTGAACTATTTTATATCAATCACTTGAAATAAACGTGAAGCTTCCGCAAAGAAAAGTTTGCGGCAAGTGGCTTAGCCAAAGACGAACGAACAAGTTCAAACAAGACTTAAAGGGATAGTTCACTTTGAAATAAAATTTTGGTATGTTTTAGCTTACCTCAAGGGCATCCAAGATGTAGGTGTCTTTTTTTCCGCAGTAGTTTCAATTTTGATATTTTTAGGTCAAACCGTTCTTGTCTGTCAGTCATATAATGCAGGTCTGTGGTCACTGTCTCAAAGAGCATGCACAGAGTCCAAATTAAAACAATTCCCCATCGTCCAAATTAAACAATTCCCCATCGTAAGTACACATTGATGGCCTAAGACACGAAACGAGCGGTTTGTGTGAGAAAACGAACAGTATTTATATCGTTTATACCTCTTGTAACACAGCCACGTCCAAGTGATCTGAGGGCGCGGGCGCTTCCTGCTGTGTGACGTGTACGCAGACTGGTGCATAGATATATATATACACTAGATGTCGCATTAAAGACATTCGTTCCAATGAACTGCCGTAGCCAAGGCGACATCTAGTGTATATATCTTTGCACCAGTCTGCGCACGTCACACACCAGGATGTGCGCGCGCCCTCAGATCACTTGGACGTGGCTGTGAATAAGAGGTAAAAACGATATAAATACTGTTCGTTTTCTCACACAGACCGCTCGTTTTGTGTCTTAGGCCATCAATGTGTACTTATGATGGGGAATTGTTTAATTTGGACGATGGGGAATTGTTTTAATTTGGACTCTGTGCATGCTCTTTGAGACAGTGACCATAGACCTGCATTATATGACTGAAAGACAAGAACGGTTTGACCTAAAAATATCAAAATTGAAACTACTGCGGAAAAAAAAACCTACATCTTGGATGCCCTTGAGGTAAGCTAAAACATACCAAAATTTAATTTCAAAGTGAACTATCCCTTTAAGAGTGACATTTAAAGGATAATAATTTATATTCATTATACACTTATTACACCGATTTTTTTTTTTTTTTTTTTTACCACATAATTACGGGGACATTGAATTGAGATTGTTTTAAATCTTACCTGTTTATAAATCCATTATGTACAGCGTACAAACAATCGTTCAGACAAGATGATCACAACAATATTATCAAACTCTGTAAACAATAAATCAACTTAATTTTCAATACAATTAAAAACGGAGACGCAAGACGGCAAGTTGTATTTAAATGAAACAAGAGAGCGCGTCCATTGTGATACATGGTGTACGTTAACGTCTGTCAGAGAGTTTGAAGTCTGCCCAGATGAAGAATACAAGACAGTGCAAATGAACTGGTAGTTCCACGAGACTTTTATAGATGTTTTCTCTCAGTTAAGCACACTCTTCACATACATGTCGAATAGCGAATGTTAAAAGGGAAAAGAAAACACTCTAAAACACGCTACAAATCAAAGTGGAAGTAAACACATTATAATAAAACAACGGTCAGCAGTAGAGCAGTCATCTTCCTCTTTGCGTGATCAATCTCACTCTCACTGTGCGTGCGCGCTCACATAGAAACAGCATGCATACAATAACGTACGCCATAGAATAAGTTATCTTAAAGGCACATCAACATTCATGTCATGAACACTACTTAACACTAGGTGGCCGTTACAATGGATGTGCGCAGTGTTATTATGCGTTGCTATTGACGACCATCGTTATAAGGAAGGAAATGCCACATAATAGAATCTTGCTTTAAAAAGTGCATAGAGCTGCTTGTTTTATTTGTTGTTTGTTGATTTTCAAATATAAAACTTGTTGAAATGTCTTCAGTGTGATCATCAACTCTTTTTGAACACTTTCATCTCGTTTTAACAAAACCGTGATAATATTAATAATCGCGATAATTTTGGTCACTATAATCGTGATATTAAATTTTCATACCGTCCCATCCCTACCAATACATAATTAAAATGTAAGTACGCTGAAAAAGAGAGTATAAAAATCGAGTGTCTGTAGTCCTCTCAGGGCTGCAATAAACACAGGTACTTATTCCATTCACTCCCACCCCCTCCCTTCTGGACTCCTTCCAAAGCCACGCCCCCAAAACACATGAATGCGCGATGCCGACCGCTCAGCTGGAGGAGGACGCGTTTGCACTGCGCATGTAGTGACATCATGTCAGAATCACATGTAATAAAATACCTAACTTTATCATTATGAATATAAACAACTAACATGGCTGTTAGTACTCACTATCAAGCTAGCATATCGATACTGGTAAAGTTTACGAGCTAGTAACGAGCTAGTAACATAAGGCAAAGCTAAAAACAGGTTGCATTGATACTGCTCTTTCTCTGCCATAATTGTGATTCTTCCTAGCTTCCGTGCCTCTTCCCCGCCTCGAGTCAAACGGGCGCATATGGGCAGCTCCTGTAGCTGCAGGGGTGGTTGCCATGGTAGCGAGGGAGAGTGACAATCGCCCAGCCAATCATTTCATTCGTTCCGAATGGAAATAAGTAGCTGTTTATTGCAGCCCTGAGAGGACTACAGACACTCGATTTTTATACTCTCTTTTTCAGAGTACTTACATTTTAATTATGTATTGGTATATAAAGACAGTTTTTGGTATATAAAGACAAAAAAAAGTTTTTTAGAAAAATCCTGCCTACCCTGCCTTTAAAGGGGTGGTTGATTATGATTTCACTTTTCTAACTTTATTTAGTGTGTAATGTTGCTGTTTGAGCATATACAACATCTGCAAAGTTACAACGCTCAAAGTTAAAAGCAAAGGGAGATATTTGCTTTTACAGAAATCGCTTTTTAAGGACTAAAACAAAAGGCTGGTAGGGACTACACGACATTCTTCCCGGGTTAGTGACATCACTAACCCTAACATTTACATAAACCCCGCCCCCGGAACACGATTTATAGATTATCAAGACAGAATATGCTAATCAGTGGCTAGAATATAACTACACATATTCATCAACTAGGCTAACCATTCAGAAATGTTGACATGTTTTCACTTCTGACTCCGGTTTGAACATAAAAGACTAAAAGTTTTTGAAATTTTCAGTGCATGTCTGTGTGAGGTAATCGAAGCTGCTAATGACGAGCTCTTGAAGCTCCACCCTCTGTGCTGGGAGCAGCAGCTCATTTGCATTTAAAGGTACAGACACAAAACGAGGCGTTTTTGCTCACCCTCAAAAAGTGACGACTTTAACATGCTATATAAAATATCTGTGTGGTATTTTGAGCTAAAACTTCACATACACACTCTGGGGACATCAGAGATTTATTTTACATCTTGTGAAAAGGGCATTATACCACCCCTTTAAATTTGATACAATAATAGAAAGCTACATGTTTCAGTTCTAAATTTGTACTGTAATTTCAGTTATTATGAATTCGTTTAACTACAAAGTTTCTTTTGAATTTATCAGCTGGCCAGTTCTCAACGAGCCGCGTCAGATTACGCAATAGAGAGAAAGAATAAACTGACACTTTTCAAAGTCGGTGATTGTAGTGCCTCTTAGCGTTAAAAGGCAGCAAATACCCCTAAAAGCTGCAGAGAAGCAAATGGAATGCTGCAATTCATAGAAACAACTGGACTCCAGGCAGCAAGTTACCATTTTGTGTTAATATGCTGAATTTAGGGGTAAAATCATACCCTATATTGTATTGTTATATATTATATTGACAACTCATCAATTAAATATTTGGGCGATTCCACAGTATCTGTCCACAAGGGGTGTAATGAACAATATAGATTGAACAATACCCAGTTGTTGTCATTTTTTTATTTTTAGTTCACTATTTTGTTAAAGATAGATGTAAGAAATAATAAAGTTACTTTTATCCCACTAGGCCTTGGCATTATCATGTAATGAGACTTTATTTTATTTCCGTCCCCATAAATTGCGGATGTCACGGTGGGACATTCAGTGCATCTGGATTTTTCCTAAGTCATTTCTTTCATTTCCTTTAATAAAATCCTGAATTTTGGCGCAAAACATTTATTTTGGTGTGTCTTCTACAAAATACTACTACTAACACTGAAAGTAGAATTCCCTTAATCCACCACGATGCAATGGAAACATTTACTAACGTTCGTTACACTTTCTGTCCAAGCAGTTACGCACGTTAAAATATGATTCTAAAGGAAGCGGAGATATAATTTTTCCATGTAATTCTATCAGTAGCATAACGATAAAACCATCTTGTGTGGGTTAAATTCTCATATGCGTTGCTACATGATAAATTGTTAATAAATCGGGATAAAACAGGGGCCGAGATTTTCTGTCCAAAAATCATAACGCTCGAACATTTTATTCTGACGCTGAATTTCCATCTCCTAATGTCTAGGCCTGTCACGATAACAAATTTTGCTGGACGATAAATTGTCCAAGAAATTATCGCGATAAACGATAATATTGTCGTTCTGAGACCATTTTCATTTCATATAATTATAATGGCATAATAATGCAGGTACACCTTTTCAACGATCTATAAACTTTTATTTCTAAAGAATATTAAACATTGAAAACGGAAAACATTTTAAATATCCCAAAAAATGAACAAAACAACCAAAAACAATGAAAGCAATGGACTCTTAGTGTCTGTTAACAAAATAAATGTCTGTTAATAAATAAAATGAAACAAAATTGCACTTCAAAAAATATTAAACATTAGGCTTTAGACATTATTAAATAGTGATACATTCCATAACAGGCAAAACTGACAGTTAGGACCTTTGTAAACAAATAAAAAAAAGCCTCAACAAGCCATATCGCACAATTTTGCACTGTTACTCCTGTTACTTTGTCCTCCTGTTACTTTGTCAAGTGATTGTGTACTGTCGGGAAGGCATGCTACGCACTGAAAATACTTGGTTAGGATTAGGGGTGAGGAGTGCGTGCGTATTACACGCCATAAAGAGCGTATCATATGCACGCAAAAACTATTTTTGGCGTATAAATGGCACGAGAAATAACATTCGTGGTATAGATACGCATTTTCATGTGATCGGGCTCGCTGTCGCAACTCACAACTAGCGTCTTCTCTCTCTCCCGGCAGTAGCCGCAAACACTCCCGCCGGCGCTTTCCCATACAAAGACCATGTGACTGAGCGCCGCGGCGCCGCCTTCTCACACAAAGACCATGCAACTGACAACAAGAGGGTTCACTCCTCCTATACGCTAAAGAACCGAGCGAGAGTGGTCATCCAGTCTCTTTGGTAGAGAGAGAGAGACGAGGAAAACAAACAAGCATGCAAATGGAATTATCGCGGCCGGAAAAATTATCGAGCTCGTTTTTTTTTATCGTGCGATTAATCGACTTATCGACTATCGCGACAGGCCTACTAATGTCTCAACGGTTCTCATCAAAGAAATAAGATTGTATAGGTCACGGTTGCTCTGCGTGTGAGAAAGGGTTAACAGGATTTCACGGATTTCGACGAATGTGGGTAAGTTTGTGGATTCTGTCCAAAAGGTTACGAACGTTAAAATGATACGAACGTGGTAAACTTTGGTTAAGTAAACATTAAATAGGATCATTGTGGTGAGAAAGGATAAAAGAGTGTGTAAGTCGGATGATTGCGAGTGGTTTCGGACCGAAAGCGTCGTTCATTGTGAAAGAGCATGCATGAATGGTGGTTTTATACATTTTGACAGATTCTGCACATCTTGTTCGTAACTTAGACGGAAATTTTCAGTCTGTCCAACTTCCAACGTTGTTTTCTGCGTATTTTTGACCCAATAAGCTGTTCATGAAAGTCAACATCATCAATGACATTTTTCTTTTTTTTTTTTTTTTTTTTGATGATTTTTTTTTTCTGTCCAATGTTCGTAAGAATATAGCTTAGGCTGACGAAGTTAACACGTTAATAGTGCGTTAACACAATCTGTATGATCTTTAAATTTGATAGTATGATGACAGGTTATTTTAATGTGTTATGAACTTGTTCTATTCTTGTTCTATTCTATGCCAGTTTTCATGAAATGGTATTATTTTGTGTTACAAAGGCAATCTTGCAGGATTGTTTAATTTTTTCCGTCCACGTTACACACGTTATAACTTAGCACACTTGTAGGAGTTCCTTTGTCTTCTACATTTGGCAAATAAATTAGAAAAATATACCTGTGGTATTTGTTAGTAATTTTGCTGGCTTTCAGTTTATGAACATACCAGACTCAAAAATGCACCTTTAAGTTTATAGAACAGATAATATTAGATGGCTACCCTGCCTGCATGGAAGTCCTATTACCAGTTTTGTGAACCATACACAACGCATGACTCATAACTATACCAAATTAGGAACAAAGTAAAACATGAACTGGGATTCAACCAGATTTTATTAAACTGAATTAGATTAAGTACACTTTCTGCTTGAACTTACATTGTTTTTCCGTCCATGTTACATACGTTAAATTTGACATCAACTCAACTTTGATCAAAGTTTACTAGTTTACCATTGCCAGATTTATCCTGCCTTTCACACAGCTGTACCCAAGGTTTTCTCAGGATGTTAACCTGAGGACAATGGCTTTCTCCATGAAGATTGATTTTTGCAGGCTGTTGTCCTTGCAGTTAGCCCTAAACTGTGGAATCGCCCATTTACCATCGTACATTCTGCATAATTGGATGTTTTTAGATAAACACTGATAAAAAAACTATACAAGTTTTTAGGGCTGGATGATACACATAATATTGATATAACTGATCACCCGAATTTAGACCTACCTATATAGCTTGTTTGCATATGACGTCACGTCACTGCGTTGCCAAGGCGCGAAATGCTGATGGAGGGCAGGAAGTGATTTGTTACATTTAGGAAGCACTAGGCTATAACAAACTCAAAATGCCGATGTTTTGCGTCGTTTATGGTTGCTCAAATCGATCAAACCACGTGGAGTTTTTATCGTATACCAAAAGTGGTTGTTCATAAGGGGGACAAATGCAAGAAATTGACCGAAAAATGCCGGAAAAAATGGCTTGCAAACCTACGTCTGCGGTCGGGAGGAGCCGAATCGGAAAATGCCCGTGTGTGCAGTGATCATTTCGTCAAAGGTGAGTTAATACAACTTACAGTCAGGTCCATAAATATTGGGACATCGACACAATTCTAATCTTTTTGGCTCTATACACCACCACAATGGATTTGAAATGAAACGAACAAGATGTGCTTTAACTGCAGACTTTCAGCTTTAATTTGAGGGTATTTACATCCAAATCAGGTGAACGGTGTAGGAATTACAACAGTTTGTATATGTGCCTCCCACTTTTTAAGGGACCAAAAGTAATGGGACAGATTAACAATCATAAATCAAACTTTCACTTTTTAATACTTGGTTACAAATCCTTTGCAGTCAATTACAGCCTAAAGTCTGGAATGCATAGACATCACCAGACGCTGGGTTTCTTCCCTGGTGCTGCCCTGCCAGGCCTCTACTGCAACTGTCTTCAGTTCCTGCTTGTTCTTGGGGCATTTTCCCTTCAGTTTTGTCTTCAGCAAGTGAAATGCATGCTCAATCGGATTCAGGTCAGGTGATTGACTTGGCCATTGCATAACATTCCACTTCTTTCCCTTAAAAAACTCTTTGGTTGCTTTCGCAGTATGCTTCGGGTCATTGTCCATCTGCAATGTGAAGTGCCGTCCAATGAGTTCTGAAGCATTCGGTCACAACATGCTTTTCTTCACAACATTTGGCCAGATCAAGAACACTCTCCAGGAGGTAGCTGTATGTGTGTCAAAGTCAACAATCAAGAGAAGACTTCACCAGAGTGAATACAGAGGGTTCACCACAAGATGTAAACCATTGGTGAGCCTAAAAAACTGGAAGGCCAGATTAGAGTTTGCCAAACAACATCTAAAAAAGCCTTCACAGTTCTGGAACAACATCCTATGGACAGATGAGACAAAGATCAACTTGTACCAGAGTGATGGGAAGAGAAGAGTATGGAGAAGGAAAGGAACTGCTCATGATCCAAAGCATACCACCTCATCAGTGAAGCATGGTGGTGGTAGTGTCATGGCGTGGGCATGTATGGCTGCCAATGGAACTGGTTCTCTTGTATTTATTGATGATGTGACTGCTGACAAAAGCAGCAGGATGAATTCTGAAGTGTTTCGGGCAATATTATCTGCTCATATTCAGCCAAATGCTTCAGAACTCATTGGATGGCGCTTCACATTGCAGATGGACAATGACCCGAAGCTAGTGTTGTCAAAAATATCGATATTTCGATAAATATCGATACTGAAATGTCTGAACGATACCAACACTAATGTCCCGAAGTATCGATACTCCCATACTAGCCGAGCTGTCACTTTAACTTCTCTCCAAAGGCGCATTGACAAACATCACACGTGACCGCACTCGTCTCATTCGCTCTGTTTAAATAGAGCTCGGGATCGTTGCGTCACGCCGCAATGCATTGTGGGAATCACGGTACGGAAGTAGATGTACTGTATAGTAGCGTATATTAGGCAGTAGGTAACGTTGATCATTTGGTCATTAATTTAGGTTATTTTTTGGCAAATGGTTCAGTATTGCTGTATTGTAAACTGCTGTAATCGGTCTCATGATCGACAGGGGAAACGCCTCATAAATCATAATAGTTTTCCCTATTTTCGTTGAATGGCTTGGGTCGCCGCTGGTCGTCAACCGGACGAAAACAGTGGATTATTGCACGTATGATAAATTACTCCTGAAGTGTAACAAACCCGCATAGACAAGCTTCATAGCTCACAGAATCTGACAAGTGTGTGTGTGTGTGTGTGTGTGTGTGTCACCACTGATGCTTAGTTCACGGTGCGAACGATTGTTTTCTCCGCGTTTACCTTGTAGATATGCAGATCTTGCACTCATCCATTTGTGAACTGCAAGTGAGCCTCCAGTGACAAGTTTCTACTTTTCTAAAAGTGTCTACTTTTAAACAAACAATTCAAAACGAAAGAAAACAGACAGCTCTCTGCTTATGTAAGTTAATCAGTATGCAATTTGCATTTCTCTCTGGCGCGTACAGCGAAGATCGCCAATCAGCATCGTCAACCTCATCTTTGCAGCCGACTGTGACAAAAAAAAAACCCATTTGTTTATTAAACAATTAAAATGTGTGTGTGAATGTTGTTGCCGAGGGCACAGGAAATTGTAAATCCGGCTCTGGATCGGAGGTGTAAGCGCTCACTCCACAGACCAGGTAGGAAAATATCAGGGAAACTGAGGCTTGGTATTAGCCTACTCCAGACTTTTATTCATAGGGATCGATTCGCCTATAATCTAATTTTTTTTTAAGTAGCGTTGTTTGGCTTCATTATTAAGTTTGTCAGTATACATTATAGCCAACTTTTTTTGTCACGGCCCATAACTTTTTCTCTTTCTTTCTCGGTGCCGGTGGAGACCGGTCGGCTACGCTATTACTTTATTCCGAACGCTTCTGCGTTGCCTCTAAAATGGCCGCCGTTACCCACAATGCATCATTCCATAACGTCTACGCCCGAGCTCTATAGCAAAAGTGAAGTGAATGGAAAGATAGCGAGTGCGGCGCCCTCGCAACCACCTTTGGTTGATAAAGAACACCGCGAGCGGGCATGTCGGAGAATAGCGCGGACACCCGTTAAAAACGCACCGTGAGCGGGCATGTCGGAGAATAGCGCGGACACGCGCTACACACCGCGAGCGGGCATTTCGGAGAATAGCGCGGACACGCGCTTCACACTGAGCGGGCTGCGGGCACCCAAAATATTGTTTGGCTATCAATATCCCTCACATCACTCATTTTTTTAAATTCTGAAAACAGACTTACCGGTAATTAATCGAACAAGCTCCAGGGGGACCATTTAGCAGCATGTAACTGTATGCTACTCAGCATCAATGGGTCACCTCTTTCTGAATTCCCCTTTAACTAACTGTAACTCCCCTGTAACTTCTCATTTTAACTTTTCTGAAACATTAACCAAGATGGCCTAGTATTGTTATAAGTGTGTTGTTTCGTTTTTCCACTGTAATTCTTAATGTTAATATAGGCCTAATCTGACTGTGGAATCTTAGAAGTAAATATTTTAACTGTGGTCAAATGTAAATTAACTTGTGCCTATTTAAATTTATTCAAAAAAATATTATATAATTCTGCAATTTGCCTTCATTAGCAATTACTGAGCTAGACAATGACATCACTGAATTCAATAATGAAATGCCTTTAACTGAAAATTTAATGTTTAATCTTATTATACATTACTGACACTCTATCCTCAAATTTGATACTGTTAAGTGCTTTGACAATCTTTATTGTTAAAAGCACTATATAAATAAAGGTAACTTGACTTGACTTAATGTCGATCCAGTGAGCATTATTTTCGCGTGTGATGCACGCACGTTTGTGTTTAAATCTATTCATCAAATAATAACGTTAATGTATTAACCAGCATTTATGACCGATAAGCAATGCATTTGTTACAGTATATTTTAATCTTTGATAACAGTAGGTAATAAAAATACAACAGCTCATATAGCTCTGGTCCAAAGAAAAAATATTAACAGATAGAACTCAGGACATTTTTGTAAAATATACCTCATTGTCATGTTCTAGACTTGTTATATTCAGCTTTAAATAAAAAAAATACCCCCTTAATATTGTGGCAGTTTTTCTCCGTGGTATCGAAAATGGTATCGAATATCGATATTTTTTAAGGTATCGTATCGAAGTTAGAAATTCTAGTATCGTGACAACACTACCCGAAGCATACTGCAAAAGCAACCAAAGAGTTTTTTAAGGGAAAGAAGTGGAATGTTATGCAATGGCCAAGTCAATCACCTGACCTGAATCCGATTGAGCATGCATTTCACTTGCTGAAGACAAAACTGAAGGGAAAATGCCCCAAGAACAAGCAGGAACTGAAGACAGTTGCAGTAGAGGCCTGGCAGAGCAGCACCAGGGAAGAAACCCAGCGTCTGGTGATGTCTATGCGTTCCAGACTTTAGGCTGTAATTGACTGCAAAGGATTTGCAACCAAGTATTAAAAAGTGAAAGTTTGATTTATGATTGTTAATCTATCCCATTACTTTTGGTCCCTTAAAAAGTGGGAGGCACATATACAAACTGTTGTAATTCCTACACCGTTCACCTGATTTGGATGTAAATACCCTCAAATTAAAGCTGAAAGTCTGCAGTTAAAGCTCATCTTGTTCGTTTCATTTCAAATCCATTGTGGTGGTGTATAGCGCCAAAAAGATTAGAATTGTGTCGATGTCCCAATATTTATGGACCTGACTGTATGTGGATGTTTGTGTAACGTACCATTTTCCGAACTTTGTAAAGTTAAAGTAATTGTTTCTTCTTTTCTTTGAGTTTGTAAGTTACCCCTGTAACTGAAGACAAGCGTAACGTTACAGGCAAATCTTTCAATTCAGTTGAAAAATCGCTCCTCTTCATAACGTAAGGATCACGTCCAACATTTCTTTACATTTTTTGTTATATCTTTCTCTAGTAATAGCGTCTAAAGTAGTACAGTTCGGACTTTACTCCATCTCGTCCATTCCGCTCTTCACTTCCTGCCCTCCATCTGAATTTCGCACGTCATCACAATTACGTGACTGCAAACCACCTATTGTATTTATATAAAGCAAATTTGCTTTATGTATTTCCCCGACGTCAAAATCAAGCACATGTAAATGTCAGGAAACATGATTCCTGGCTGCATGTCAATATCCATGGATCACTGGATCTTTGGTAAGTTGTAAGGAACACTATATCAAATCCAACTTTTAGTTTAAACTGATAATCGTTTGTTTTACCCACGTTTTCGCAGTTTCCCCTATTAAATCACACAACAGGCTCTTTTGCCACTCAGTCCGGCTGAGGGGGCGTGTTCCGGCAGGAAAGTGACGTCAAAAAGTGATTAGATTATTAAACGATTCTCAATGCATCACAATGCACTCTTACTACAAAAGTTATTCTGTCAAGAGCAGTGGGTGAATCCCTCTTTTTATTTTTTTTGTTTGATCAACGTTAATGAAGCATGCAGCAGCAGGTTTATTATATTAAGACATAATGCACGGATCTAACATGTTACACATCAGATTTTTTACAATCACTTACGGCAGTTTTGGAACCACTTATCAGTTGTAGTGGCTGTTGTTGTGGAATAACAGAGCACTACACGGCCCGATTGAAGAATCAGAATTGAGTATTGCCGTGTAAAAATATAATGGACACGTTTGTGAAAGGACTGCTAGTGTCAGGTAAAGGTAAAACAGATGATGAATTTGCTTAAAACGTCACAACTAGCAAAACAATGTGTCTACACCAGAAGCAAGTGGCAGGACAACACAAAATCAAATTGAACCCATTATAATCAACGATATTGTCTACATGTGGCGTGGCGCAACATGACACACTAAATTCCTGACAGTGCTCCAAATGCTCTCGCTACTTCTGACACTAAGGACAAACGGATGTGCACACACTCTTTCTGTACACGCTCTTTCTGTGCACACGCTTCAGGTGTGTCAATCAGCGCGGGTAACGCATTGAGATCTTTTTCGTGCCTTATTGTGCTTAATAAGCTGAAATGTGCCCAAATATCTGCTTTCAAGAAGCTTGGTACATTATCTGCCAACATCAGATGCAAGTGCTTTGCTTCTGAAGGATGCAACCATTTTTATTAATACATTAGAAGAGTAGTTTATTTGAAATACACCAGTACATTAGTATGTTTGATAGGCCTATTTAATTACATTTGAAAAAATTGAATAGTTAGTTTTCATGTATCAATTCAGAATCACTCACTTCAGCATCGCAATGCATCGTAAAAATAATTATATTCTATAGCTCTATCCATTTCATTGCATCTTTAAAATATATTTTAGCACTTATAGAAACATCTAGTGATGTATCTGTGGAGGAGATCGTCATTTTTTTTTTTTTTTTACAATTAGATACCTGGAAGCTTCATCTGTAGATAAAATACTGTATGTTCAAATGTGGAGAACAAATATATTTGCATCAGGGAATCTACATTGACTAAATTAAGGCATGCTGTCTCTTCTCCATAGGTGTGACATTTTGTCAGAGAGCATACTTCTCTGAGTTGGATTGCCCCAGTGTTGCAGCTTCCTTCAAGCTGCTCAACATCAGATCTGCCTCAACATGGATGCTCTGTTGAATCCCGATCTCAGGTAGGGTGCATTATACCATTTGTTTAAACTGCAAGCAAAAACAAAACTTTCACTTTTGGCTGTTAATAGAACAGAGGCTTTGCAATAATCTTCAATTGTGTTTCACTAAACATAACTTGAATTGCAGAATTCCGTGTCCAATTTCAATTTGACATGGGCCAATAGGCTATATCTTTAGCTCCTTATGTCAACGGACAGTATGCAAGAATGTTAAGCCATGCATCCCTGCAATATTAATCCTGCTTCTCCAGTTCCAGGCTAAATTTGGTTTTGCACTATTGAGGGATTTTAGATAACCGAGTGCTTGCATATATTATGTAGGCTTAAAAGATTTTAAAACCTTTTTGCATTTCACCTCTCAGTCTGCCCCTTAGTTATTTTAAAACAAACTTTAGAGAAATGCCAAAGCATTTTTATCACAATATACGACATCATCATCTGGAATGTGTGGGGCCATGGGCTGTATAATGTATAATCCATAAGTATTTGTATTCAAACCTGAATATTGTGGGCTAAATTCAGATTAGACAGTACTTTTGTTAGCCTACTCATTTGCTTGCCACGTTTATGTGCTGGACTTGCTTGATCATGGCTGTATGCATTTTTAACAAACAGTGCAGCACTTGGCTTTTGTGCAGTGTTCAGTATTTGAGCTTATGTATGAAATGAATTTCACATGTCTGATGTTTCAGTTTATTTTATGCTTTTAGTGAGTGTCATTAAGGATATATTTTTTAGCAGTATCATTTGAAATGTTGCATTAGAATGGCTAAAGTGTGTCACACATCAAAATGCTATTCATTCTATTATACCTGATTCTTGATGGTGCCATTATTTAAAAAAAAAAATTAAATAGGGTCATGGTAGATTAAAATATTGCTGACAGATTTGACAAATGAATGGCATGAGAAGCCCCTCGCATAACTACTATTATCATTGTGGGGTGACTCCATTATGAAGGTCAGATGAAGAAAATGGGTCTCAGAGAAACATGTAACCTAGTTGTTGCTTGGTAGCTTCATTTAGGTTTCATATTAGAACTAGCAAGCAGTATGCTTATTTGTTGTTGCAAGTGTGTCAGTTTTGTATGATATGAAGAGACTTAAAAAACAGGAAGAAAATATAAACCATATAATTGTGTGTCATAGACCTTTTTATAACTTTTAAGCATTGACGTTTTGGATAAAATAATGTTATTTTACAGCAGGGGCTGGTTGTATAAACTGCTATGACTAGTAGGCTATAACAAGTTAGTCATACATTTTTTTTAATACTGTTCATAGCTGCCTGTTACATAAAAATACTGATTGCCATTTGACTAATTGCTTGTTGGTTAAGACACAGTCTTAACATAATGGCTATGTTTATGCAACTGGCTGCAGGTTGTTAATTTTCTTTAAAATGAGATTTTAAATTGGACTAATGTTCTGCTTTCTTTCTTTCATGCTGTTCATTTGACAACAGGGAAGATGTAAACGATTGTTCGGTAGGTCTTTAAGTTTAGATATCTTTTTGTTTGTTAAATGTACATACTCACAACATGGTTATAAAATGCTAAATTCTATTTTTTTATATGCATCATTAGATCAAGGTTGAAAGCCTCCCGAAGCAAGTCATATTCAAAGGCCTTGCACCCAGGGTCGTATTGACTAACCATCTCCTGCCTAAAGGAAACAAGGCGAAGGTAAACCTTGAGGAACAGGGTCGACAGAAGGTCTCCTTTAGCTTTGCACAGACAAAGAAACCACGTCAAAATGTATTTTTAGCCCCACCAAGCCCAGAGAAATCTGCAAGTGAACATTCTTCTCCACTGCAAGCTGGAGCTGTACCTACTACAGATCTAGCAGGACAGACTGATGAAATCAAGAATGTGGACACAAGTACTCCAGCAGTGGGGGAGAACCAGACTGCACCTGCTCCAGTATCCATCCCACTCAAATCAAAACATGTTCTTGGAAAGATGCATTTTAAGAAACAGTTTCTCAGCGTTACTGTTGTTGAGGATAATTCCATTGTCAGCATTGCCTCAGCAGATATTTCAGAGCCAGTAGTCCCACCTGAGTCAGACAAAATTAGATCTTCAGCCAAGGTTGAAACTGACACCTCAGTGCAACAGTCTCACAAGAACTCTGTCATTGATAGTTCCTCTGAAATAGTTATCAAAGAGGAAAACCCTCAGGAGAAATTAGACTCATGCCTTAAAGGTCCTGTTTCTTCCCATATTGGGAAGGGAGATATGGACTCTTCCAATATTTCCGAGCATGAGGAAAACAGAAAATCCCAGCCACGATCAGAAAGCACACTTCCAGGTTCGGAGTCTGATGGGGATTCCATTCGTACATCATCTAGCCAGAAATCTAGTGACCACAGAAATAAAATAAAATTTGAATCCCAGATAAATGAAGTGAAAAGATCCTCTAAATTCAAAACAGAGGAATTAGAAAAGCCGAGGCCTGATAGGAAAGAAGATGAAAAGGGGTCGAGTCGGGCAAAGTCTGAGCGTGACTCCAGGCACACGTCTTTAAGATCATCTCGTTCTGACAGAGACAGAAGAAGGACCAAAAGTCGTTCACGGTCCAGATCTCGAGGCTGTCGAACTAATTCTTATTCCAGATCTGAAAGGTCAAGGAGTGAGAGACAGTCAAGGTCACATTACCATGATTCTGAGCGGAGGTTTCATAGAAGTTCTCCTCATCGTGAAAGGAGAAGCTCGCGGTCTCGAACTGATGGCAGGTCTCGTGACAGCTCTGACTCGGAGGATGACCACCGGCGGACAAGGACTCGAGGTAGTGACTCAAGCCGATCCTCTACATACTCTAGCTCACAAAAAGAATCAAAATCATCCACTCACTCCAGATCCCACAGGGACTTAAAACCCACAGATTGTTCTCGATCATCTGAGTCAGACAAAAGAACACCGCATTCAAAATCAGAACGATCTAATTTAAAAGCTGGTGATTCTGAATCCAATAGAAAGAGCTCTCCTGAAGCAGAAGCAGTTCACAGGAAATCCAGTGCCCACTCAAAATCTGAAATGAATGCTAAAACCTCAAATTCCAACCGAGCTACCTCATCTCGAACATCTGAGAAAAAGGTCCATAAAAACAGCTCTGACTCTGATGAGGAGCACAGAAAAAAAAATCAGTCACAAGGATCAGATAGATCATCTGGGTCTCGGACTTCATCATCCAAAAAAACAGGTTCAATGGATCACAAGACTTTAAATCATGTTACTGGAACAGAGAGACAATCAACAGACAATAATAACACAAAACAGTCAGAGTTAGTCCCCAGTTCAGTTACTCTTCAGAAGGAATGCAACAAAATTGATGACAACTGTACTCCGCCTAAAGCTAAATGCATTTCTCAACAGATGCATGAAGCTACACTCAAAGTTAATTTGTTCGAAACAAATCAACACACAGAGCATCAGCCTCCAAACCAAGATCTTAGTAGTTTGGAAAAGTGCACAAATGTCCCTGAGAGTCACAAGACAACTGAAAGTTTGAAGCAATCCAATTCTGCAACAAGTAGAAGCCTTGAAGTTAGAAGTTCCGCTGAGACTGATAAACCTGGAATAAAAGATGAGATTCCAATCCAAAGCGAAGCTCTGACAGAAGGACCGGCCGAGTCATTTTGCGTAGGCCACTCTCCTAGTCAGGATTCAGTAGGATCACTGGCAGACCATCTTTCTCTTTCTGTGAAAGAATTACCAGCTGGAGGATGCTTGAAATTAAACACTAAATTGGATGGGTCATCGCTAAGCATTAGTACAATCAATATACCTGTCACACCGAGTGCTCAACTTTTTGAAAAAGATTCTGAGCAACTTAGCGTGAATTCTGAACAACCTACTGAGATTTTGAAAAAGGATGGTAGTGCTAAAAAATCCAGATGGGACATTGTTGGTCAAGTCACTTCAGAATATCAAAGTCCTATAAAAATAATGAATCCAGATGTGAAAAAGGTAATTTTAGTAAAACAAATAGAGCTCAACAATGATACTACCCCTGATGAATCTTGTACACAGAAACAGGATTCTGAATTACCATTTGAAAAATCTGTAGGACAAATACAGGACAAAACCTCAGTTGAATCTCATCACAAAGTAATTCCCCACACATCTGACCTTGGAAACCAATATACCCATGGTGAATTAGAAAATCAGAATGTTGAAATTCCTCAGTCAACAAATGCTGCGGTTTTTAGTGATCTTCCCCTTAATTGCCGCTCTACTGGTAAAGAGAAAATCGATGTAGATAAACCAAGGCCTGAAACTCAAGACCCTGATTCCTTAAACCATGATGGTAAATGCCACAGTGAGGACAGTGAGAGTGAAGAATCGGACTCTGATTCAGATGATGAGCGGGTCTCCTTAAAGCGGTTGCACTCTGTGGTGGTTGTGCCAAAAAATTCAACCATTGCTCTTGAGACAAATGATTTGACTGAACCGTCTCCTGGGTCCTCAGTGTTTTCTGGCAAGCAACTGACTGATACACATGGAAGCATTAATAGGGAATTTGCTTATGGCTTTAACAATAAGTCCAAGCTTGAAGAATCATCAGCTGCACTTTTTAAGGCCGGTGCACAAGCTGCAATTCCAGATGTTAAAGGTGTCTCCTACCAATCGCAGAGCAACATGATTGATAGCACCAGCCATTCGGAGGCTACCAGTGCTCATGTGGACAAGAACTGGGGTGCCCAAGAAAGACCAAATGCCCAGGTAAACCAAGCCTCTATTCAGAGTTTTGAGAAGAATTGCAGGCGACCCGAATCAGATCACCATCAGTACCATGATAGACCAGATAGCTGGAATGGAAGGAAGGGAGGAAAGCAGCAATATGGGGACTCAAATGACTTCAGCGGTGGGAAGGGTTATTGCTTGGCCTGGGACTTCAATCAGTCAGAACAGCCCAGCAGTACATTTCAGCAACCCGACAGCAGTCATGGCACAGAACGCCCTTCTCAGCCAGGAATTGCTCTGTTTGATAATGTTCACAGACAAGTTCCATGGGCTCACTCTGCCATCTCTGAAACCAGCAGACTAGTCAACACACATGTGCCTTTTCAGTATCACAATTCAGTTAACCAGATCCATCCAGACTCTCTGACCAATGACCATGATTACGATAGTGAGAGAAGGGTAGTAGGGATCAAACAAGGATCTATCCTGTCTGCTGATCTTTCAGGATCATCCCCATTTGTTCAAGCCCATGAGATAAGTAGCAACTGCAGCTTCACCACAGAAAATCAGAACATCTCAGAAGCCCCTCGAGAAGACAACCAAAAGCCTCATCGAGGTAGGGGCCCACCTAAGAAGAGACGTCAAGATTTTGAATCTGAATCAGATAATGAGGCTGAGCCCGGTCTGACCAGTAAAAGGGATAGTTTGGATGAGAACTCAAGGAGTTTGAAAGATAGTAAGGAATCTTTCCATCAAATTCAAGAGGTGCAGCGCCCACTGCTTAGTCTTAACAACTTCCGGGATCCATCTGTGTGGAGGGAAAAGGCAAAGCAGAAAAAAATGCCACCCTACTTTGACCTCATCGAAGAAAATATGTATCTGACTGAACGGTAAGTGTCGATTTTTTTTTTTCTTTTTTACACACATTTTTGTCCCTGGCAAATTAATTCATATTCTTTGTGTTGGTAGCACCATGCTCTACTGTTTTTGATTTTCTAAGTGTTTGTCCATTTAATTTGAACTTTCTTAAAGCTCATCAAATCTGATCTTTGTCTTTACAGCAAAAAGAGTAAGTCTCATCGTGACATCAAGCGTATGCAGTGTGAGTGTGCTATCCTCTCAAGAGAAGAGCGAGCCCGAGGGATAATGGCCTGTGGGGAAGATTGCCTCAATCGCTTGCTGATGATTGAGTGGTAGATATCCTGCTACTACATCATAATATTTGCTTTCTAGCAGAGAGAACCTGTTGAGATAGACTGTAATTAATATATTGTGTTTATGTTACTGGCTTATTTTATATATCTGGCAGATTGCGGTTGTTGAGACTGGAATCTTCAACTGGTTCAACTTGTTCTAATTTGCAGAAAGAACATGGAAGGCAAAATGATTATATATATATTTTTTTTCCTTTTTCTTGTTCTTTCAAGTTCTTCCCGGTGTTTAAATGGGGCATACTGCTCCAACCGGCGCTTCCAAATGAAACAGCATGCAGACTTTGAGGTAATTTTGACAGAGAGCAAAGGTTGGGGTTTACGAGCAGGCAAAGACCTACAGCCGTAAGTACTATTTGCTTCAGTTATCAAGTGCTTATTAGATATGTTTTTTGTCTTTTATGTAAGTTACCTATTTATATATATATATATATTTTTCCAGGAACACCTTTGTTTTAGAATACTGCGGAGAAGTTTTGGATCACCGGGAATTTAAAGCGCGGGTGAAGGAATACGCACGAAACAAGAACATTCACTATTATTTCATGGCTTTGAAAAATAATGAGGTGAGTTAGTGTCATTGGTGCAAAAGATGAGAATTAGAAGTTTTGTTGCTAACTTTCATGAATTAAGTTTAAAAAAATGTATTGATGAGCATATGTCTCCATTATGTCTGCAGATAATTGATGCTACTTTAAAAGGAAACTGTTCCCGTTTCATGAATCATAGCTGTGAACCCAATTGCGAAACTCAGAAAGTAAGTGCGCTTGAAATGATTCGTCAATTATCAAGGATGACTACTTGATTACTTACTAACATGCAGTAAATGGTTATTTAGCCATATTTGTTCTATAACCTAATATCTGTTTCATATATCCAAATATTGTTAAGAAATGCATCTGATTGTGTCTGATTTTGCCCATGTAGGAATAAGTGCTACTGGAACTTAGAGCCTTTGATTTCCATGTAAAATCTTTGTTTTGAATTTCTAATCCATTGCACCCTTTGCAGTGGACTGTTAATGGCCAGCTCCGTGTTGGCTTCTTCACCACCAAAGCTGTGACAGCTGGGACAGAGCTCACTTTTGATTATCAGTTCCAAAGATATGGGTAAAAGATCAAATAATTTATATAACATATGGCCTTACTGTTCTTGAAAATAAAACAACATAAATGTTGACCATAATGTCACAACTTCCTGCTTCTGTTAACCAGTAAAGAGGCCCAGAAGTGTTTCTGTGGAGCTCCTAGCTGTCGGGGTTTAATTGGTGGAGAGACTCGGGTCAGTGTCCGAGCAGCAGGTGGGAAGAAACAGAAGGAACGCTCACGGAAGAAAGACACTGACAGTGCACTTACCACGGTGAGGAAGAGGGCTTAATTATTGTGCTACATCCAGCTTTTGGAAATAACAGGAGAAAGACAGAATGAACCCATGCATTGACAGAAAGTGTTTTACATGTCAAGTCCCTCCTGATATTAATCTGTTATTTATTCAGACACATTGTTAGTTCACAACATTTATGCTTGAAGAATTATGTGTTAAAGCTAGACACAAATAACATGGCCTGCTAGATTTTCAAATCGTTGTAGGCAAAGCGTAATCTTAAACCAGCAGTACCAGAGCAGTGATTTGTGGTTGAATTGGGTCAGCTTTGTTCTTGCTTGCATGTTAATTGCTCTGAGACTTTCAGGGCCTGTTCCAGTCTACAAATATCGTGGCTAATATATTTTGCATGCTTTCAAGCTAATTGCATTTTAAGGATTTTTTAGCTTGTTTGCACTCTAGCACTCTTCATTTCTGGCATAAAATGGAAACATCCTCCTCGTACATGAAATGAAATGACTTAAAATTGGAAGTGAGCTTTTGCTACGGTCACAGTTTGATCGAGAACAAGAAAGATTTCCCCTGTGACGCTGCTGGTGTCTAAACTGGTTGACATTGTTCTGCAGTTGGATGAGGAACTGGAGGCTCTGCAGGAGAATGGAGAAGGCTTATGTGGAGAGAAAGATGTGATTGCACTCTGCAGACTAATGGTGCGAGTGGAGACGATGGAGCAGCGACTTACCTGCCTTAAACTCATCCAGGTAAACTACAACAATGTCACATTGAGATGAATTTGATTTATTAGGTTGCACAGCATTGCAGTGTTTGAAGACATATTGCTGCATGTTTTTGCGTAAAGCATTTAAAAATGATTGATATCTGGTCTTACTGAGTTTTTTGCACACCTGAGCAGAATACCCAGAATCCCTTGTGCCTGAAGCAGTTTTTGGATCACCATGGCCTCTCGCTGCTGTGGATATTTATGGTTGAACTTTCTGAGGCTAAGAGCAACTCTGTAAACAACATTAAACTACAGATGGAGGTAAAAGTTCAATATTTCTGCTATGTTCCTTTAGCAAACTCTAGAAATTCCTTTTGGCCTGATATTTTAGTAAATGTTGCTGAATTATAATAAGGCTGTATAGTTTTAAACTCATCCATAGAAATTTAAGGTGCAGCCTCTTTAAGGTTTTTTTTGTTGTTGCTGCAAATTTTTTAGATAATGAAGGCTCTGGCAGTGCTACCCATCTCAACGAAGAACATGCTGGAGGAGAGCCGAGTGCTGCAGTTTATCCAGCGCTGGGCTCAAAGCCGACCACTCAGCCAACCGGCTGAACAGGATGGTTACTCCAGTGAGAGCACCTCCCGTGCCCAAACGCCCCTCAACACTCCTGATGGTCCACCGGCCAAGCTGGCCACCGAGCTGGACGGGGACACTCCCAAGCGAGCTGTCTATCGTAGGTTGAAGATCATCAGTGAAAACAGTCTGGACAGCGCACTGTCTGATGCTAGTAAAGCTTCAGATGGAAAAGAAGAGGAGGAAGAGGAAGAGGAAGAGATGGAGGATGAGGCTTCACGGTTGGAAGCCACGATTGAAAGGGAGGTGAAAGTAGAAAGCATTGAAGCACCTTCTGAAAGTCAAGCTGAGCTTGAGGCAGGATTGAAAGAGGAACCCCCTGAAACTGTAGAAATCTCACTTTCAATACCAGAGGCCATTGTCAGTGAGGGAGAGACACTTGTAATGCAAGAACCTGAAGAACAACTCATCTGTAAGCCTGAAGAACAACTAGAGGATGAGAAGATGGTGGAAGAGACCAAGAGTGAGGAGCCATCAGAGATCCAGACAGAGTCAGTGACCGTTGAAGACAGTGTCCCCTCAGTCACAGACACCACATCTGCACAAGATGTTAGTAACAATGTAGTTGCTGATGTGCAAACTCCCATCACTGAGACCCAGGTGGAGAATGCATCTTCTGAACAGTGCAGCTCTGAAGGGAATGAAAGTTGTAGCATGGCAGAAATCACACCCACGCAACCATCAGAAGTTATAATGGAGAGTGTAACCTCTGATTCTACAGCTGTTGCCATAGAGAGCACACCTACAGAATCTCCATCTGTCTCTTTGGAGACCATTCCACCTGTTTCTGCTACTGTTTCTACTGAAAACACATCATCAGAGGCTGTTGTAGCTGCTGAGTCTGCTGATGCATCGGCCCTGGCTGTTGTGGCTGTTCCAGCCGAGGGCGCTGCAGTGGGAACGCCCTCTCAAGATGAGGAGGAAGGCGTTTCTGACGTCGAAAGCGAGCGCAGTCAGGAGCCACAAGTTCGGGCTTCTGATATCTGTGACATGGCCGCCCGGCTGCTGGACAGTTGGAAAGACTTAAAGGCAAGACTAAGATTTGTTAAAAGCAGATATAGTTTTTTTGGAGGCCAAGTACAAATACTGATTCTTTTTGGTTCTCACTAATACCTGTATTTTTAGTAATGCTGTAATTTTTAAGTACAATACAGTGGGACTGATCATTTGAGGTAGCGTTTAACCTGAAGCCAATACTAGAAAAGCCGGGAGTACACTTTTTAAAAACATTTTTATGTCTGATTTTTCTAACCACATTTACTCTGTATGCTAAGGTCGCACCGGCGCATTGAATTTTTTTCATTTGTAGTTGTAGTTCCAATTGCTTGGGGCACTACTATGATAGCATCAAAAATCACTATTTTTAAAACATTAAGAAGGCTTGACACAACATGAAACTTTGCTCGAAGTATCACCACTGGCTCTACACATGAACTCGAGCACTGAGAACATTATTTGTGTACACAGTTTACTAAAAAAAACTCAATATAGCTGTGTCCACCGGCATTTTGTCAGTCAAAAATAGTCGAGCCTTCTTAGTGTTTTAAAAATATTTTTATAAATTTTTTTTTTTTTTTTATGCTATCATAGTCGTGCCCCAAGCACTCCCATTCAAAAGGCAGTTTGACTGAAAACGAAAATACGGTCAAACTTAAGTGACGTTTCCATTCTAATTATGCTTTTAAACGAAAGTTTGTCTCGGGTAGATTAACAAAAAGACCCTAGGTTGCATTTTGGCGAGAGTTACCCTTTAAAAGAAATAGTGTACTTGAAGACTAGATAATGATGGATCAAAAATAAACAAGCTGTTTTATTTCACTCTCAGGAGGTTTACAGGATACCAAAGAAGAGCCAGGTTGAAAAAGAGTCAAATGGTAGGTCAAGAACGCATCATACTCTTATCCTACCCAATTTAATTTAAACCATTTCATACTTTTTGTTAATGACCTCTGATCCATTGTTTTCCTCTAACAGATCGCAGTCGTGATCGGGAAGCCCTGATGACCCCTCGCACTCCTTCGAGCAGTCGAGAGAGAGAGCGGGAAAGAGAGAAGGAACGTGATCGGGATCGAGACCGAGACCGGGACAGAGACTGGGAGCGTGAACGGGACTGGGACCGTGAGCGGGAACGGGAACGGGAGAGGGATGGAGAGAGATCGTCCCTTCGCAGTGCAGATAGGAAAAGACGACGAGGCTCCACTTCCCCTCTTCCACCTTCAGCTTATGAAAGGGGCCGCAGAAACGATGACCGGTAAGATTTACGGCACAATAAAACAAATGCAACAATTCTATAATGATTTAATCACCCTCATGTTGTTCCAAACTTGTACAAGTTTCATTCTTTCCTAGAGAAAGTGTTTGGAACAATATGAAACATGATTTTCATTTTCAGACAAACTATTCCTTAAAAAGACATGAGAGATTTTCAAAGTCTGGTTACCGGCCCTTAGATCTTCTTGTATTATTTTCTGTAGTTATGAGCAGGCCAACAGCAGCAAGAAGAAACCCCACACCAAAGAGTCTCGTAACAAGCTGTCCACTGAGGAACGACGAAAGCTCTTTGAACAGGAAATGGCTCAGCGTGAAGCACAGAAGCAGCAACAACAGCAACAACAACAACAACAACAACAACAGCAGCAGCAGCAGCAACAACAACAACAACAACAGCAGCAGCAGCAACAACAACAGCAACAGCAATTACAGACGCTTCCGTTTAACCCACTGGCCTACACCTCCAGTCCAAGCTTCATGGCCTACCCACCTGGATACCCTATCCAGACCTATGTGGATCCCACTAATCCCAATGCAGGAAAAGTGCTCCTGCCCACACCTCCTGTAGAGCCTCTTTGTGTCACCCCAGCTGCCGGTCCCTTCGAACAAACACCTACTCAGCCCGTCATATCAGATCTCGGTCTAGCTTCACCCTCTTCTTCCACCACCACCCAGGCCTGTCCTGCCTCCAGCTTGGCACATATCTCTGCCTCTCTGGAGCTTTCCTCTGGCACACAGACTCAGCAGTTCATCCAGCCTGCTGTGCCAGCACAGGACCCGAGTGTGGCCGTCCTGTCGGTGCCTGCACAAACAGCCAACACGCAGGTCCAGAGTCAGCAGGGCTACACCACGCTCTGGGACCCCAACACACAGCAGGCGGTCACGGTGCAGACGCAGCCCACCCAGCAGTATTCTACCACGGCACAGCCTCAGACGGCCATCTACTATCAGGGCCAGCCCTGCCAGACCATCTATAGCATTCCTGCAGGCTACCCGCAAACCAGCACTCCTGTCATACAGGTTGGATACCAGTACTTCCCTTTTAATCATTATTCTCACATAGTGGTCAACTCTTAAACGTTTTTCATTGCAGATATCTAGAGAGCAGAGAGGTATTTTTGTAAATACAAAATATGATGCAATGCTATTCCATAAAATGATAGCAAATGAGACATCTTACAAATTAAACATTTTACATGCAAAAAAAAAAAATAGGGATGAAAAAATATCTGTACAATATTGGTTACTGGCAGATATTACAGATTTTATTTTAATATATTGCTAGTTTCCCCTATTTTTTACATTTAGATTACCTTTAATAATATTATTCTCATTTAATAAGTGGTGATCTTTAGCAAATACCACAATAAAAATACTGTACATTATAATGTAATGCCTAAATTAATTTTGGAGATAATTTTGGAGAACATTCTGACGCTGCACAAATTTGTGCATTTACATCAAAGAAAAGGCCATTCTTGTTTGAGAGAACTGGTTTTGCACAACCCCATCTGTTTTCTAAATGCATGTCAATGATCTTACAGTAAACGATTCTACTTGATTTGAAAATAATCTTACAGTGAAATAACGCATTTCTCTTGCTTGAATTTTCTAATCATTTATGGCGCTTTTCCACTACACAGTACCAGCTCGGCTCGCCTCGACTCGGCTTTGTTTGGTGTTCCACTGTGTAAAAGTTGTACCTGTACCTGCTTCCAGGTACTTTTTTTCGTACCACCTCCGGCGAAGTTCTAAACGAGCTGAGGCGATACTGAAATGTGACGTGAAAACACGGCAGTCTGCTGATTGGTCAGAGAGAATTGTCACTATTCACTGCGTCATCATTGCACGAGCCAGACGGAGTATCCTGAATAAAAAACAGCAAAAACAAAAACATCCAAAAACAGCATGCACTCGATTTCCTCCATTGTCCTGTGTGTGTGGGTAGCGGGTGCCTCGCGTAGAAGATTAAGTCACGGCAGTTTCCTGCGGCGTCACATTGACGACCAAGTACAATTGTGGAGGTACTATCTGCAATGGAAAACGGAGCGAAAAGCGAGCCGAGACAAGGCGAGTCGAGGCGAGCTGAGCTGGTACTGGTAATGGAAAAGCGCCATTAGTCTACTTAAACTTCTTACAATTTTCTTGTTTTCGATAATCTGTTTTACCTGCATGTACCCCACAATATGGTAGAAAATATCTGTCTTCAGATCAGTTTCATTTGGAAACATGCTGGTTTTGAACCACGAACCGTTTATGTTAGTGGCTAGAGACAGGATATCCTTACGGGGAGGGTAAAAGATCTCAAAACAACTTTTGTTAGGCTAGACTGAAAAAACATTGTAACTGACTTTCAAGTCTGCATGAAACTGAATTTGCAACCATTTTTCTTCGCTATTGTGACGTGGATCTGAGTGAAACCACAAAAAAAAAAAAAAAAGATAGGCGGGACTTGATTTTGTCCTTTGGGAAATGATCACTCATGGGACCAATGCTGTGAGATATGAAAGTCATGGTGGTCACACAGGAGTATAACTGACATCTCATGCTATATCTAAACCCAATGACAGCTCAGGGCATAACTTCATGTACTCAGGTGTTTTTTTTTTGTTTTTTTTTGAAGAGTGAACACTTAACAAGTAGCATGTAATGGCATACTGTTGTTTGTGGTTGTGTACAGACATACACTGAGCCAGCTGCCAACTACTTGCATGGGCAGCAGGTGTACACGGGTCATCCACAGGGTGTGGTAGTGCAGCAGGGAGGCACCGTCACCACCATTGTCACCTCTCAGACAGTTCAACAGGTATGCAAGTCATGCCTGTCACCAGACGAGGGTGCTGTTACTCTTTCTCTCTCTTTCTCTCTTACTCCTTACTCCTTACTCCTAATTTAACTCATAAATGAATAATCGATTAGTCAAATAAAATAAAAGATTCCACATGCGTTCTATAACCAGCAACAAAATAAGATGACTTGAACAAGCTATTCCTGTTTATTAAAAAAAAAAAAAAGCATAAATAAAAATATAGAGATGAAATAAAAACTATTTTAAAGGAGTAGTTCACTTTAAAATGAAAATTCTGTCATCATATACTCACCCTCATGTTGTTTCAAACATGTATGAATCTTTCTTCTGCTGAACAGAAAGGACGATATTTAGAAGAATATCAGTAACCAGACAGTTTCTGGGTCCCATTGACTTCCATAGTAGGAAAAAAATATACTATGGAAGACAATGGGACCCAGAAACTGTCTGGTTACTGATATTCTTCTAAATATCGTCCTTTCTGTTCAGCAGAAGAAAGAAATTCATACAGGTTTGAAACAACATGAGGGTGAGTATATGATGACAGAATTTTCATTTTAAAGTGAACTATTCCTTTAAAGACTTGCTAATTAAAATCTGAAAGACAGGAACTTGGAGATTTGTGTCTTCAAGTTGTAATGCGGGTTTGATTCAGTGTGATGCGTGTAAATTTGATACAGAACTATAAGCTATATGTTTATTACTCTTAAATATTAATGAATGTGGTCACATAGTCTATAATATACTATCATGGTCCTGTTAGACAGCTTGTAATTAGTGTTTTATAGACTATAAACAGGGTTCCAGGAATCTCAACATTCTGACTAACCTCCCCTGAACTGTGATTCACTACAGGAAATGATCGTACCCAACAGCATCATTGACCTGCCGCCTCCTTCCCCTCCCAAACCTAAAACCATTATCCTGCCTCCCAGCTGGAAAGTGGCGCGAGACCCAGAGGGCAGAATTTATTACTACCACATCATCACCAGGTATGAATGGTCCTTATTAAACAAGCAGTCTGTACATCATTAAAACTTAGAGAATCAAACCTCCTTTTATTCAATTAAGCTTGACGACATCAGCATGGATTGATTTATTGAGTTTCGACATCACAGACAGACCATGTCTTCCATTGTCCTATTGTAATTGCTTCATGTGCTCTCTCTCTTTCAGGCAAACACAGTGGGATCCTCCCAGCTGGGATGGGACTACAGAGGAAGGCAGTCTAGAACACGAGGCTGAGATGGACCTTGGGACGCCCACATATGATGAAAATCCTTCAAAGGTATTTAACAATTCCTCATGCTGTAAAGGGAAAAATCTTGGGATTTTCATCAACCTTGAGTTAGAAATATGGTAAGTGTTCTTCTTTAATAACATCCAGATCATCTACTAAAACTAAACAGTAAAAACGGATAATTCAGAAATTGTTACAGTGTTGACATCACCACTACAAATACATTAACAGATGCCTGTCCATGATTACACATTAGATCAGCAACTTTGGACATTTGTTACTCATTTCACATGCATGGGACTTAATAATTGCATTAGTTGCAGACCATCTATAGCATCTATAGTTAAGATGTCTTAAAGATACAGTAGGCTACGTTTTTCATAAACAATTTTTGTTCTACTGGTTGAAACACTCTTCACATCCTGATAGCAATCAATAATAGAAGTGTTCTAAATATTAAAATATGTGTATATATATCGTCTGTGGAAGTCTCAGGACCAAAAAATGTGTGTCCAATCATTGCATTCGGTCCGATAGCAATAATAGGATGTCCTACCTGCCTGTCATAATATGTATTTGCATATAATACGCTAAAGAAAAAAGTATCTCTCTCTTTTTTTTTTTATGATCTCTTTTCCCGCCATCGACGGAAATTTCCGTTATTTGTGAGACAACACTTCCCCGCCATTGAGGGAATTTTCTGGCTTTCCGTGTTTTCAAAAGGGGTGCTATGACACATCTTCTAAAAGAGTACAGAATCTCCTGATCAAAACACAGACGAAGAAGCAGCAGAATATCAAGCGATATCATATAAAATGATATGCATATTTGATTGATTTAGTATCGACTTAGAACTTAAGTGCTTTTTTTAGTGTTCGCTTAAGTATGCATGTTGGGCCTGAGACTGTCCTAGCCTCTCTGGATAATTGAAGATGTTGTTCCAGTCATCAAGGATGGAATGGTTCGCAGATGCGGCTCATCCAAATAGAGAAAAGCTATTTGGATTTTTTTTTTTTAAGAAAACACTTAGAGCACTTAGATTTGCCCTCAGCATTTAAAAGGCTTTGGCTTCTAAGACATTATCTGATGCAAATAAACGATAGGTATGACCGGGCCAAACCAAATTAAAACAAAGTCAAAAACAAGTTACAGTAAACATTGTTTTAAAGACGTCAACTCAAAGGTCACAACCACTAAAGTTCACTAAAGTCTTCTCTTCCTCATTACCCACTCTGCATTTCTTTTCTTTCCACTTTCTTCTTCTCTCTCTCTCTCTCTCTCTCTCTCTCTCTCTCTCTCTCTCTCTCTCTCTCTCTCTCTCTCTCTCTCTCTCTCTCTCTCTCTCTCTCTCTCTCTCTCTCTCTCTCTCTCTCTCTCTCTCTCTCTCTCTCTCTCTCTCTCTCTCTCTCTCTCTCTCTCTCTCTCTCTCTCTCTCTCTCTCTCTCTCTCTCTCTCTCTCTCTCTCTCTCTCTCTCTCTCTCTCTCTCTCAGGCTTCTTTTGCTGGTGTTTTCTCTGGCTCTCTTTGATACTAATCAAACCCAGCTGTTGAAACTGCATTCATTTATGTGTGGTTTCTTGTTTGGGACTCAAGCTTTGCAGAATCTCTTTTGTCTTTTCAGCAATCGTCCTTTCATTTTAGACTTCAAAATATCGTAACTATTAAACTTTTAACAGATATCGTTACCAAGGGGTTTTGTCGTCTGTTGTCAGTATGTCAGCATTTTGTTTGATGTGCACTGATTTGCCCTTTGGATTGCTTTTTGGGACAATGAGTTGACACTCTTGGCATTGATTTTTCTCATTTATGTCATATCGGCTACCTAAGGGGACTCTGGGAGTTACAGTGTTTAATGTTGCATGTTGCAGAATTTAGTCTCCCAAGTATGTTTTGGAAAAGAATGTTAAAACAATTTCTAGATACACTTACATGAGTAATATGTCAAATTAACCGTCAGTGTTTTTTATATTCCAAACAAATTGGCAGAATTCACAATTTATTTTCATGCGTTGGCTTTTGTTTGACCCCTTTCCACAGTTTTCTACAAAGACCGCCGAGGCAGACACGTCTAGTGAGCTGGCCAAAAAAAGCAAAGAAGTCTTCCGCAAGGAGGTGAGCTTGAGATTCTCCTGTTTTTTTTTACCAAATTATTATAGCGGTAGCTCATGTGTGTCCGACTCTTCTAACCTTTCAATTTCTCCTGCTTATCTCTTCAGATGTCACAGTTTATTGTGCAATGCCTTAATCCGTACCGCAAGCCAGACTGCAAGCTGGGCCGTATCAGTAACACAGAAGACTTCAAACATCTTGCTAGAAAGGTAATGTGTGTGTCTTTATGCTTTTAAAAACAGACAAATAACATTCTTTTTGCAAAAAAGCATTTATGTCTGTCTTTTTAAATGCTCAGATAAGACCTGTTAAAGCACGTGCATCGCTACGCAAGCATAGACATCCATGGCTTGCACCTTTTTATTTTATGGCTTTTTAAAACTGTGAAACAATACAGAAGAAAAGAGTTGACTACGTCTGTGACATACATCCGTGTGAAATGGATTATCGAAAAGAAAAAAAAATGGCTCAATGCATCAGTTGTTGATTGGATGGAGGCAGATCTGAATACAAGCTTTTAGCTGATTGTAATAAAGGAATGGGGTAAAGCGGGACTAAATGATTGGAGAAGTCTGGCGTGTGTTACCAGAGATAAGTCACCGTAAGATGCAGACATTTTGATTAAAAATTACACCGTAAAAAGAAATATAATAAATTAAACATTTAATACATAAACAAATTAAACAGGAAACTTATCTAATACTCAAATTATTCACAGTGTCCTTTTTCAGAAAATATGTAGTTTACACACCCTTAAAGGGATACTCCACCCAAAAATTTCAATTGTTGTCCTCACGCCGTCCCAGATTTTTTTTAAACTCTTTCCTCAGATGAACAAAAAACAGATTTTTAAAAAAGTAATCCATCTCTGTGAGTCCATGTCATGCATCCCTCACAACTGATAAATTGAAACAATGTCTTTTGAAGCAAAACGATAGGGGTGTGTGAGAAAAATACTTATATTTTCAACTTTTTAAGCTATAAATCACTGCTTACAGCCAACTGTCATACATTTATTCCTGTGACTGAAACGTCAGCATGTTGTGAAGCATAATGTAAGCATGTTGTGAAACTCAGGCAAGAAGTAGAGGTCTTCTCTGGTCCAAACATCTGTACACATCACTTCACATCACAGAACACGGCATGCATAAATAAAAACAAAGAAAAGAAAATCTCGATCCAAGACAGACTCCATAACATCAGACCCGACTCAACGGCAATTTTTCAAATCCGACAGAACGTAAACGGCATTGACGTGTGCCTGCAGCACCACATGCACCAGTCAGGCCCAGACTGGCCATCGGGAGCTCTTAGAAATCCCCGTGACCTGGCGACTGATTTGGCCAACTGCTCCATTCATTTTCATTTATTTATTCACTTATTTATTATTACTTTATATTATAGCCTGCCCAGTGCAGACAAGTGATTTTTGAATTTCGGCCAGAATTTCAATTCTTTTAATTGTGACCAGTTGATGGCATGACAAAAATGAAATGGGAACCCTTATAAATCACAGATCCGCTAGTGTTGACTGCAACACTATTTACCTCCGCTCTGGCGAACCGCTTCTGCACGCAAAAGAAAAACCCTGCATGAAGATGCAGTGACCTGTGGCGTTTCCTGATGGATCTTGTAGCTATAAAGTGGTTTTCTGTGTGCAAGGTTGGGATTGTTTAATAGAATTCCACTCTGTAAAAGCACATTTATTTTAAATTACCCGGGACCCGAGGCCACTATTATCAGACTCGACCCGTGTCAGAGGCAGTGGTGAGGCTACACAAGGGTCAGAGTGACACTGGCCCACTCAGATTGATGGTTGGTCCACCTAATTGATTGAGCCAATTTTTTTATTGTGGGAAATAAGATAAATCATGTATACATGACAATAATAATTGCTCAAATACATGAATTTAGAAGATGGCACTCCCGAAACTTTGCTGGGTGTGTATGTGGCTGCTGGTCAAGCATGAAGATGTATTCGAATTCTGAACTGATTTTATATTGCCTTGAAAGTGGGCAAAGATCAGTCCCTTTCTAATCACTAAAAAGCTGTCACTCATCTTAGTTCATTTCGATGACGTGATCTCACGAAGTTCCGTTATAATCAATAAAGCTGTCTATGTCTTTCTATACTTCGTTATAACGAGAGGTTTTGGGAGTGAGCAGAACTCAGCACTGGACAAAAACTCCGGCTTTGAGCTGTGAGTTGATTCTAACTTTAAAGACCCCTTATTGGCCATTGCTATTAAAGGTGCTCTAAGCGATCCCGGGAGTCGTAACTTATTGTTGACATTCGAATTGTTGTCAAACAAAATGGAGGCTAGATAGACCCTCCCTCCTCCTCATCCCGTCTCCTCCCTCCTCCTCCTCCCCTCCCTTCCGACATAAAGGAAAGTCAAAGTAGTCACTATAAATACTGATACTTCAAGCAATGTGTAATGTCGCCAAGTTAGATAAACGGTTTTATATATTGCAGAACAGAATGCAGAAAAAGAGAAACATTATCTTAAAATCGTTTCGCCACCTGAGGTTATAACTATAGCTCCCATAGGAGGACGCAATAATAGCATGATAACGTTAGCTTCGCTTTTCCCAGTGAGCATAAACAACGGCGGCGTCGTAAACAAATCTAGTCAAAGTTGTTAATAGCCTATAAATAAACATTCAAATTCATAACAAACAGTGGATGAAAACAGTCATTCACACAAATTGTCGCCCTACTGTGAATTTGCTTGATCATTACAATAGAGATTGATCGCTGCTAGAAACATATGTTGTATTCACCAAAGTTAACGCTGACTGCATAGTTCTAGCTAATTACATCCTTGTGTTGGTTTGGTGAACATGAACGTCTGTTTAGAAAGAAAGATGGATTTACCTGTTCTGCAAAAACAGAGCAACTGAATGTCGGATCGGAAGCCCTTCTGCCGGCGGAGTTCTCGCCACCTTTCAAAGGTTTTTCCGATGTAAATTCGGTACTACGCGCGTTTCTAATCCTTGTCCCTCTTCTTTGCAATTTGTTCATCGGAACGTCGTCTCTTTGGTCGTGTGTCGGCCATAATTCAAACTTCCCTCTTCATGCTTCTCTGTTCTCTCTCCTCCACACACCCCCTTCATGTGTACACGCACTAACCCCGTAAACCCCACCCTCCAATACTTCTTGCCAGTGATTGGCTGGAGCACTGTTTGTTATGTTTCGGGGTGCGGGTGAGCCCAGTTTGTTTTTGTTGCCGTTTGTGGAGCCTGTGGTGTCTAGAGAGACCGCGTTTTTTTTACAGTGTGTTCAGGGGACAGGCAGCTAGCGGATAGTGAGGAGATGTTTGCTGTATGTGACAAAAAAAATTTGGCCTAAAAAACGCGTGGCATCGCTTAGAGCACCTTTAAGAAATCAACAGAAATGCCTGTGATTGGCTACATTGCTCAATGCTGCAAAAACTTCATAGCGTAAACACAGATATGCACTGAATCGCTTGCCAGATTGCCAATATGCTATGCTGTTATTACGTAGAAACTGATCCTAGACCAGCAGTTATGAGCAGCTTTTCCCTTTAAAAACAATCAGAAGCAGCAGCAGATTCCAGGGGAAGGATAAGCCTATGCCACTCTCTGCCCATGGTTATTTTTTTTTTTAGATATTTATGAGCGATCTGTCTACTATATGGACTCACAAGTAATTGATCATTTTTGTTCAAATCTCTGTTCATTTGAAAAAGTCAGTCATATAAATCTGGGATGGCATAAGGGGGAGCAAATGATGTGCTTACTGAAGTATTTTATTATGATGTCATTGGATTGCTGCATGTCATGTTAATAGATGTGATTTATTTTACATCTCTAAACCTGAGTGTGTGTGTGTGTCTGCTCACAGCTGACTCATGGGGTGATGAACAAGGAACTGAAGTCTTGCAAGAACCCTGAAGATCTTGAATGCAATGAGAACGTCAAACACAAGACCAAGGAGTACATCAAGAAGTACATGCAGAAGTTTGGCTCTGTGTACCGACCCAAGGAAGACACAGAGCTGGACTTACTAGCCTGAAGCAACCCCAGGAATCTCCTGGTAGCTCTTTCCAACCGAACACCCCTGGCCTGAACAGTTTTGGTGCGTCGGGACAGGGCGGCTCAAGCACGAGTCCTGTTGTTTTATTCCACTGACCCTCTAACCATGTCGTAAATGCTGCTCTGGGAGGGGGCATTGCCTGAGCCGTCCCACGCAGGGGACGTTTTAATGATGAGATGAACTGCTGCGGTGTGAAGCGTGGAGGACGCAATCCATGGGTGCTACACAGACTCTTTCCAAGATCTTTTTGTCTTCTCAAATTATCTCTAAGGCAAGTCTCATCAATTTGGAGAAAAGGATCATCCGAAACTATAGAGGGAAAAAAAAAGAATAAGTGGACCATTAAAATCCCCACAACATTACTGTAGTTGTTACCAAGGGCTTTTATTAGCTTACCTGCTCCGCCGAAGGTCCCGATTCCTCGCTGACATTAGTCGAGGAAAGAGGGTAGGAGAAAGACAGACGCTAAGGATTATGGTATGTCTCAGATCAACTATCCACAGAACTAGTCATTTTGGACTTACTGGCCATGGGTCGCCCAGCATTGTTTTTATGGATTTTAATCTATAGAAGTGTGCAGGTCTGTGATCTAACCCCATTTGCCCTGGTCTTATTTTTCTTCTCGACTGGGGGGAAGGTTATGTAGCAATGATATTTTATCAACGTCTTTCACTGTTTTTACATTAACTTTTTTTATTCATGTCACAAAGGCATATGTGAAGCCCTCCAGGCAGTTTGTAGCTTATTTTTGTGGCCGTCACATATAGATTGATCAGGTTTACCATCCCATAAGCTCTGGCCATTAATTAACTCACCCCACCTTATTAACCTGCATTAAATCTGTTTCAAGACATGTATTATATTGCTTTATATGTGAATATATTGAGATTTAGTTTTTGAGACCATTAGCAGAGACAAGGTCCACAATGTCTTGTGTAAATATGTGTAATATACCAGACTGGGAAAACGGGATTAGAAGGATGCAACTAGATCTGAGTCCTCCGCCCCGCCGGTGCAGCTCCGTTGTTCCTAAATCAAGCAGAATTCCGCACTATCCCACTGCTCCGTTTATTGGGTTGAATTTTAAAGGTTGGGGTGTCATTATGGTTTGTTTTTCCTTTGCTTTCTCTGTAGAAAGTTTTTTTTTTTATGTGCAAATAGGAGTCTCACCCCACTCCACTGTAAGTACTGTGCAAGCACATTGTCATACTGAGTGTAAAAACATTTTAAAATAAAATAAACTGTTTTCTAAAAAAAAAAAATGTATTATCATTTATTATTTCTTATCACCTAATGCCTATGTGTTGAAGAAATAGTGTCTGTTCATCAGCGTCCAGCAATAACATGCTGCTGTGTTTGAACCTGGGTGACGAAAATGGCTCCCACTACTTCCAAAAATCTGTTCTGGAACTACTTGCAATAATTTATTTACCATTATTTTATTAATATTTATTTAGAATTATAAAATTAAATTTGAAAAAAAAAAAAAAAAAAGTTTATGATTTTATTATTTCTTAAAGTAAGGGGGGGGGAAATAATGCAAATTAGGTTAAAATTGTTAACACAAAATCAACACAAAAATGTTACGGGGCACAAAATGAAGCTTCTGCCATGACCGTCCCAGTTCCCTGACCTGATGAGTGGAGTGAACTGAAGAGAAGCACCAACATGGATCTGGGAATCTGAAGGATCTGGAGAGATTTTGTATGGAGGAATGCTCTCTGATCTCTTGTCAGGTGTTCTCCAAACTCATCAGCCATTAAAGGAGAAAACTCAGAGCTGTTATCTTGGCAAAAAGAGATTCCATTCCCCCTTGACCATCTTGACCAAAAATGAATGCACCTCTTGATGGAAATAAATGTTATTACTATCAAGATGTGCATACATTTTAGGTCAAGATCTTGTATTGACAATGCAAGAGTCAAGCACGATGTAAAGTCTCCTCCAGCACATCCCAAAGACTCTAAATGAGTTTAAGGTCTGGACTCAGAGGTGCCAGTTCATGTGTGAAAATGATTCTTCATGCTCCCTCCTAACTATTCTTTCAATTTGAGCCTGGTGGATCTTAACATTGTCATCCTGGAATATGGCCATGATGTGTCTTCCTACATGGTTGTTTAAGAAATGAAAACCTACACACTCAATCAAGGTCTGAAAAAATGGCATCTTTTTTTTTTTTTTTTGTCTGACCCCTCATTATTTTCTGAAAATAAATGCTCTAAATGACTTCTTTTTTTTCTTTCTTGAAATTTGTGAGAAATGTTGTCAGTAGTTTATAGAATAAACCAAAAATCTTAATTTTACTAAAACACATACATATCTATCTATAAATTACAGGAACGTCTGTCTGTCTGTCTGTGTGTGTCTGTTAACCGCATATCTCTCGAACCGTTAGTCCGGTGGATTTCAAACTCGACAGGTGTCTTGCTATGGGCACGAGTAAGTGCAGTGCCAAGTTTGACGTTGTTTGGATGAGAAATGCAAAAGATATTGTTAAATATATCATTTTTAGAAGGTTGTGGTTTAAAAATAAACATTCTGACATTAGAGGGTTGTATCGGTCAAAGAAGCCCCAAGAAGGTTGTGGTTCAAAAATAAACATTCTGACATAAACACTCTGTCAGCTACACTGTTTACTTCTGATTATAGTTTGGTTCCAGAACGTGATAAATCCATTTTGATTAATTTGAGTAAAAATGTGTTTTCTTTACCAAGAAACCAACAATTACTAAAAACACACACAAAAACGTATCGGTTACCTAACGTAACCTCTGTTCTCTCTACAAGAGGGAACGAGTATTGCGTAAGTAGCTTACACAGCGGGTAAAGTCATCTTTTCTCGAGATATGAGAGATGGTCCTCAATGCAGTACAAAAGATCCGGGGGGAGGAGTCGGATCCAGATCCAACTCCTCCCACCTTACATACCTAAACCTACCCAACTCCACCCCCTGATCCCTAGACCCACCCCTAAACCTACCAATCTCCACCCCTTATATGAGATCCGACTCCTCCCCCCGGATCTTTTGTACTGCATTGAGGTGCTACTGAGATATGAAGCCAAAAAATTATCCTTAATTTGATCATTTTGTCAACGCAGTGCAGCAGCAAGCAGACCTAGAGCGGGCATACTAGCGTGCTCATTGGCTGCCCTGCGGCAACTGCAGCAGCCTATCGCTGAGCCCTTGGCGTGACATCACGCCCAATGAGCGCGCTGGACGTGCTCACGCGTCACGGCCCATCAGAAGGGGCGTGGCTTAGCGTATAAAAGAAGGCTCAGAGGCTGCTTTCTCTGGTTTTTGTCGCTTGAAGCTCGTGAGCTCGTGGCACGAGCACAGCGGGTTACGCAATACTCGTTCCCTCTTCTAGAGAGAACAGAGGTTACGTTAGGTAACCGATACGTTCTCTTACGAGAGGTTCTCTCGTATTGCGTAAGTAGCTTACGCTGCGGGAACTCCCTTGTCAACGCCGTGCGCGCCCAGCATCCACTGAATGAGTCCCAGGGAAAGCCCGGGGAACACGATGAGTGGGAGCCGGGCGGCCAATAGAATGGCTAGTGCAATACATAAGCACACATTAGGGCGCTCAGAGCGGCGCGGCCGGTCTGACTGACAACCCCTGTAAGTGAAGCTCAACCAGAAGAGCTAAATCACACAGCAGTAGCCTGCACACGGAAGTGGGCCGGCTACGCGAGACTTAGACTGATAAAAGTTTGGCCTGCAGGGCGGGAACTTCTAGATTGTAAAATCTGACAAATGTAGAGGGGGAGGCCCAGCCCGCCGCTGTACAAATGTCGTGAATGGAAATTCCGCTAGACCAAGCCCACGATGAGGCCATGCCTCTGGTGGAGTGGGCTCTAATGCCCAATGGGCACTGCAGGTTTTTAGACGCATAAGCAGCTGCAATAGCGTCCACTATCCATCTGGACAGGCTGTTTCGAGGCGGCGAGACCCTTGGTGCGCTCACCAAACGAAACGAAAAGCTGCTCCGAGCGCCTGACAGCGGCGGAGCGCGCAATATAATTCCTCAGCGCCCTGACAGGGCAAAGGATTTTACCGTCAATCTCGCTGCCGGATGCCGGCAGGGCCGAGAGAGAAATGACCTGCGCTCTGAACGGTGTGCCCAAAGTTTTGGGGACATAACCGTGCCTCGGTTTGAGAATGACTTTAGAGTCATTAGGTCCGAACTCGAGGCATGCAGCGTTAACTGATAACGCATAAAGGTCACCTACACGTTTAACTGAAGACAGAGCTAATCAGAAAAACGGTCTTGAGCGTGAGGTATTTCATATCCACCGTTTCCATGGGTTCAAAGGGATGCGCTTTCATGGCCTCTAAGACCAGGGAAAGATCCAAAATAGGAACCGAAGGGGGTCGCGGGGGGTTCAATCTCCTAGCTCCCCTAAGGAAGCGGATGATGAACTCGTTCCTCCCTAATGCGCGGCCCAGTGCCGAGTAGGCGAAAGCTGAGATGGCCGCAACATATACTTTGAGCGTGGAGGGGGACCTGCCCATGTCCAGCAGCTCTTGGAGGAAACAAAGCACCTGCAATACCCCACATGTTAGTGGATCCAGCCCTTTGGCGGTGCACCATTTACTAAACACAAACCATTTAGACGTGTAGAGCCGTCTCGTAGAGGGAGCTCTAGACTGTGTGACCGTGTTCATAACCCCTATCGGCAAGTCAACGGGTATCCGTTGATAATCCATGCATGCAGAGACCAGCGCTCTGGATGAGGATGCAAGATCGAGCCGCGGGCTTGAGAGAGAAGGTCTCTTCTCACCGTTAACGGCCAGGGGGTTGTGTCTCCCAGCCGTATTAGTTCCGGGAACCACGTTTGATTCTCCCAATACGGGGCTATGAGGAGCACCGAGTGGCGCGCTTCCCTGATTCTCCCGATGACCTGCGGCAGCAGGGAGACCGGGGGAAAAGCGTAGAGCGGGCCGCTGGGCCAGGTCTGGGTCAGCGCGTCCTCGCTCTTTGAAAAGAACCTTGGGCAGTGCGCGTTGTCTTTTGACGCAAAGAGGTCGACTTTCGCTCTGCCGAAACGGCGCCACAGTGACCGGACTGTTTGGGGATGCAAAGACCACTCACCCGGGGGAACATTGTCCCTGGACAGTCTGTCTGGACCTTCGTTCAGGCGACCCGGCACATGCACGGCTCTTAGCGAGCGCAGTGAGTACTGAGCCCACACAAGTAGGCGTTCCGCCAGGGTGCAGAGCGTTTTGGATCTGACACCGCCTTGGCGGTTCACATAGGCCACCACTGACGTGTTGTCCGTGCGGACTAGTACATGGTGGCCCTCTAGGTATGGGAGGAAGTGCTTGAGCGCTTTCTCGACCGCCAGCATGTCTAGACAGTTTATATGAAGGCGACACTCCTGGTCTGACCAGAGGCCATAGACCGGTCTGCCCTCGAAGAGCGCTCCCCAACCTCGGTTGGACGCGTCTGTCGAGATAACTTTCCGGTGTGAGACAACTCCCATCGCCACTCCTGTGCGATACCATTCGGCTGCCAGCCAGGGCTGCAGGGCTGAGACACAGCCCTGATTCACCCTGACTCGTGAGCTGCCGGCCGTCCAGGCTCGGTGAGGCACTCGCGCTTTCAGCCAGTGTTGAAGCGGGCGCATGCGCAGTAAGCACTGCTGCAGCTGAGGCCATATGCCCCAGGATTCGCTGGAATGTTCTCAGCGGAGTCTGGCTGCTCATCTGGAAAGACGCGGCGAAATGTCGAATGCGGCGCGCGCGCTGCTCCGACAATCTGGCCGTCATAGCCACCGAGTCCAGTTCTATTCCGAAAAAGGAAATTGACTGGCGGGGCAGTAATGAGCTCTTGGTCCAGTTGACCGAGAGACCCAAGTTTTCCAGATGGCTGAGAAGCGCTGTCCTGTGAGACAAAAGCTCTGTCTCTGACTGCGCTAGAATTAGCCAGTCGTCCAGATAGTTCAGTATCCGCATCCCCTGTGTTCTCAGGGGAGCGAGAGCCGCGTCCATGCACTTCGTGAATGTACGGGGTGCCAAAGATAGACCGAACGGCAGGACGGTGTACTGATATGCCCGACCGTCGAAGGCGAATCTCAAGAATGGCCTGTGACGGGGGATTATCTGGATCTGAAAATATGCATCCTTCAGATCGAGAGAGATAAACCAGTCTCCCGGGCGAATCTGCGCGAGGATTTCTCTGGTTGTAATCATTTTGAACGGCCGTCTCATGAGGGCTTTGTTCAAATGCCTCAGATCTAAAATAGGTCTTAGCGCTCCGTCCTTCTTGGGTACGAGGAAATAACGGCTGTAAAAGCCCGACTCACTCAGAGAAGGATGCACCTGTTCTATAGCCCCCTTGTGCAGCAGCTTTGCTATTTCTGCCTGAAGCAGATGAGCCACTTCTGTGTTCACTCTCGTCTCGGTTCGTGCTAGAAAGCGCGGTGGACGACGAGCGAATTGAAGTGAATAGCCGTGCATTATAGTATTCAGCACCCATTCTGACACACCCTGGATAGCCTGCCATGCTTTCGCACACCTCGCTAGGGGTCGAATGGTCTCTGGGTTCAGATCGCCGCACTGCGCGGGATGGGGAACCTGTATCAGAGAGGATGGGGCGGCGCGCGCGCCGCCGGTGCTCGAATACGGGGGCTCGCAGACAGTGGTGACTGGCTGTACAGCACACAACGGCTCGGTCGCTGTGGACGAGGCACATTTTGCAGCTGGAACGTTTTGTAAACGTGTTTGATAGTAAGTGCGCGCGCTCGTGAGCGGGCACAGGGCTTACATACGCAACACGGCCAGTGCTGGGGAGCATAAGAGGATCTGCGTCCCGGGATAACTGTGTGACAGAGCGGGCAATGGGTAGGTGTGGGCACAGAATCGTGGGCACATTCTCTACACTTAGCACTCGAGCGGCGCGTGCCCGCTTTATGAGAGTGCGCTCTGTGAGCGTTACCGGGGAGATTGTGTTTGTGTGTAGTGGTGAACACAGGGGTGTGGGCACATTTTCTACACTCATGACACCTTCGGCGTGAGCCGGAAAACCCGAAACCAAACTCTTTATGAGATATCTCTGGGCCGCCGTAAAAACGGCGTTTGTGTGCAGGCGAGCGAGTTGTTTTACTGGCTCGTTGGCTGCGATGTAAGCCACTGCAGTAGCCTTTTTTAAGGGGACTGACAGGGCTAGGCGCTTTGATGGCGGTCCGGCCGCAGCGGGACTCAGCCATCTTTTCCTCCTTGCGGCTGCTAGGAGGACTTCGCGGGCTCAGGTTTCAGCGCTATCTTGGGCCAGGGTCCCCGGGGGGAGGCGGTCTGCGACGGCTGACTGAGCTCTGTCTAGGGCGGCCGCCCTGGCGTCGCTGCGAAGACGGAGGCTGAGCGTCCAGCGCGCTCATTGGGCGTGATGTCACGCCAAGGGCTCAGCGATAGGCTGCTGCAGTTGCTGCAGGGCAGCCAATGAGCACGCTTGTATGCCCGCTCTAGGTTTGCTTGCTGCTGCACTGCGTTGACAAAATTATAAAATTAAGGATAATTTTTTGGCTTCATATCTCGAGAAAATATGACTTTACCCGCAGCGTAAGCTACTTACGCAATACGAGAGAACCTCTCGTAAGAGAACTAATTTTGCACAGGCACTTTGCACTGCTCCCTGAATCGACACGCTTATTCATTTGTGGATGTTAACTGAATCTGTAAGTCAGCTCTGCTGTTTACTTCTGAATATTATATTTCATGCTGGTGCGCTTAACGTTATCGCTGCTGTGTAATAGTAGCCTATGCTATTCACCAACTAAACATATCCTATTCAATGCGTTCACAGTCTCTTTCACGGGCACCAAACCAACAATTACTAAAAACACACACAAAAAACTGATTTTGCATGGGCATTTTGCACTAGTAAATAGCAAATCCAGAAAATCCAGTGCTAATTTTGCAGCATTGGTCTCTTATTTTATTTTTCCAGAGCTGTATATTACAGCACATGGAAATAAAGAGTTGCCTTTATATTTTAGGAAGTCGTGTCTAACAAGGGGATTATCATATTTGGTGGTCCTTGGCATCAAAAAGTTGGTTCTTTTAACCAAAAAGGAATGTAATTTCAGAGACAAGGCAATTTAATAGCATTTAATGAAAGATTATGACAAATTATAAAAGATTTTGTGAGATTTTATTTTTCTTTTAAAAAATGCATGCACCCTGATGTACAATATATGACCAAAAAAGTAGTAAATTAAAGTAAATACTATATTTTTGGTTTCATGTTGACTTTATACACATTTAAACTCCTTGTTTTCAAAGACATAGACTGCCACCACAGCACAGATCTGGCTCTATTAAATCAGAGAATCAAAGTGGTGCACTGCTTTCATTATAGGCTCTTCCAGGGCTCAGAGACTCTGTCTACACAGTGCCTTAACCATCTGTGCAGAGCTGGTTTTCCCCTCCCCTCAGCCCAGCCCTTCTCTGTGCAGAGCAGAGCTCCAGGGCCAGGGCATTCCGGGGCTGCTCCAGACCGCAGTTAAGCAGCTCCGTCTGGAGTACGTGACGGCATGCAGAGCCGCCCAAGTCCCTGCTCTCACTTAACAGATCATCACAGAAATCATTAACACGTTTCATTCGGAGAGAGTCTTTCAAGTTAAAGTTAAAAAAGATAAAGTTTGTTTTCCTGAATAACACTTTCGGTTTAAGGGCACAGACATGTAAAAGTAACTCTAACATGCCCCAGAGTTTGTTACCGCCAAACTCATAGGGTTGAAAAAAATGTTTTTTTAATAAAAAGGAATAATTTCTTTAAAAAAAAATTCCCATCAACCTTGTCTGTAGGCAAATTAACTTCTGTGGGGGCTTCCTCCATGCAGTTGTTACCTTAAATGGAGAGTTCACCCAAAAATGAACATTCTGTCATCATTTACTCACCCTGAAGTTGTTCCAAACCTGTATGAATTTCTTTCTTCTGCGGAACACAAAAGAAGATATTTTGAAGAATGTTTGTAATTAAACAGTTGCTGGGCCCCATTGACTCCCAATCCATAGTTTTTTTTTTTTTTTACCCCATATGGAAATAAACTGTGCCCCATCAACTGTTTGGTTCTCATTAGTTACAAATGATTTGCTGTTATCATCCGATCATGGTTGTATCTCTATTAGGGTTACTGGATCTTAGTGCTGCATTTGATACTATCAACCACAATATTATTTTGAATAGACCCGAAAATACTGTTGGCATTAGTAGAATTGCATTGGAATGATTCAAATCATACTTATCTGACCGTTATCAGTTTGTTGCAGTAAACGAAGAGGTGTCATATCGATCACAAGTTCAGTAAGGCGTACCACAAGGCTCAGTACTAGGACCGTTGCTTTTCACTCTGTACATGCTACCCTTTTAACTAAAAGGGCCAGAATACCCTAGCAACCACCTAGCAACACAATAGCAACCACCCAGAACACCCTAGCAACCGCCTAGCAACGTCCTAGCAACCACCCAGAATACCCTAGCAACCACCTAGCAACACCATAGCAACCACCCAGAACACCCTAGCAACGCCCTAGCAACCACCAAGAATACCCTAGCAACTGCCTAGCAACCACCCAGAACACCTTAGCAACTGCCTAGCAACACCATAGCAACCACCCAGAACACCCTAGCAACCACCTGGCAACAGCATCTTGCTAAAAACATGCTAGCAACATGCTAATCATGCTAGCATCATGCTAGCAACATGTTAATCATGTTAGCATCTAGCTAAAAACATGCTAACAAAATGCTAATCATGCTATCATCTTGTTAAAAGCATGCTAGCAACATGCTAATCATGCTAGCATCATGCTAATCATGCTAGCAACATGCTAATCATTTATTTTTAGGAGATATCATTAAGAAGCATGTCATTAGTTTTCACTGTTATGCTGATACTCAGCTCTATATTTATTTGCGCCCCGATGAAACTTACCAATTCACAAAATTAACCGAATGTATAGCTGTTATAAAAAATTGGACAACTAGTAATTTCCCTTCTACTTAATTCTAAAAAAAAAAAAAAAACACTGTCCAACACTTGATGGATGTTCTGTCAAGTCTGCGTCGTCAGTTAGGAACCTTGGTGTGCTCTTTTTGATACCAATCTTTAATTTAAAGCCATGTTTCTAGCATCCGTAAAACCACATTCTTCCATCTTAAAAACTACGACATATGCTCTCAATGGCAAATGCTGAACAGTTCACGTTCATGACCTAAAGGCTATATTATTGTAATGCTCTACTGGCTGGTTGCCCTGTATGCTTAATAAAAAAAAAATTCCAGCTGCTCCAAAACGCAGCAGCTCTTACTGGTTCTTACTAGTTCTAGCCCGGTTCTGTCAACACTGCATTAACTCCCTATTAAATATTGTATACATTATTAAATCTTGCTAATTACTTACAAAGCACTAAATGGTTTTGATCTCAAAATTCTGGCCAGTTAATAATACTTAGAATATCAAAATCAACTGCTGACGGTAGATCCTTTTCCCATATAGCACCTAAACTCTGGAACAGTCTTCCTAGCATTGTTCGGGAAGCAGATACACTCTGTCAGTTTAAATCTAGACTAAAAACACATCTATTTAACCTGGAATACACATTTTCAATTTTTAATTCAAATCATGTAAAATGATTGTTAGGCTACATAAACTAGATCAGCTGGAACCGGGAACACTTCCCATAACACCTGATGTACTTGTTACATCATAAGTAGAGAGGCATCTACGCTAATATTAGTCCCTCTGTTTATCCCGAGGTTTACCGTAGTCAGCCGGGTCTGGGCCATTTCCAGATCTGATGAAGGACCTGTGTCTAGACACGAGCACAACGCAGCCCTGAAGTGTCAGCAGAGTGTCAGCTACACTATCCCCTGTGAAGGCCTCCTCCCCTTCCCTTTAACTCTGTACAGATGAAAACATTATCAAAATGATTCCCGTTCACGGATCTAATACGACTAAAAACGCTAAAGTCGTTACTTTATATGGGATGATTATAGTCTCAAAAAGATTAACACGTGTAAGCACACTTATTAATGAACTTGATACATGTTGCAGAAATGTTTTATCCATGCCTTTCAATTTGCGTGTGCAAAATTCTAAATTGAATGAATGTGAAGCAATTTGTACAAATAGAGACATTTTTGTGAATACAAATGTTTTCCTTTGTATTAGTGTATCATAGTTTGCGCATGCAACACAGAAGATGTGCATGTGTGGATCAGGTGACACGCGTGCATTCATTGACGTCTCCTCTGAGTCGATCTCATTTGATTCATTTGAATTTTGAGACTTTCTTTTCGCGGTTTTTAAGCATTTCACAACCCACACACAAACAACTACAAATGAATAGGCCTGGTGCTAATTATTAATGTGTGCACAACTACCCATCTATTTGACAAATTCACAAATGTGCGTCACTACATTTAAACTAATACAATACAACTTGTGTGTGCAAAATCCAAAATCACATGAATGTGCAGCATTTTGTACAAATAGAGACATAGTTGTTAATACAAAACCTCGATCTTGTATTAATGTAGGCCAGAATTTGTGCATGCAACAAGTAAGATGTGCATTTGTGGATCAGGTGACACGCGTGCATTCATTGACTCGTTTCTGAGTCGATCCTATTTGATTCATTTGGATTTTGAGACTTTCATTTCGCAGGTTTCGCTTGCACGATCCACACACAGCTGTCTGAGAAAACCTGCTACCACTAGATGGCAGTATTCTGCTAAAACAGACAACGGCAGCATAATAAAGCGTTCTTCCCCATTTAAGACGCTTAATGAGAGTGATATTGAAGCACCACATTTAGTACACAATATTGGCCTACCTTATTAATAAAGCATACTTTATAGAGGCAAACAGATTACATCAGATTATGAACAACACACATAGAAAACCACTATAAAACGCTTAACGTGCAATCGCGCGTTGAATGTTCAATAAGGTGTATAAGGCTACTGAGTTTAAATATCACCGTCTTACTGCATTGACGTTAAGCTTTTTCTTTATAATATGCTCTATGGGAGGAAAACTATAGAGCCTACAGACAAGAGCCTATATGAACGCGACGCGCGGCGTTTCATGTTAGTGGGCCATTCCACCGAATGGGTGACTTTTGCTTGTTGTAACTCTTAAAAATTAAACTTAATTTTTTGATTTTTTTCAACACTGAATCTAATACTCAAATATTTACCTATTCAAAATGTGTATTGGTAAATCTCAGGCTACTTTATTTAATTTTTTACAAGGTTTCTAAGTAGAAGATGGATGCATGTTTTCACAGTCCTGTTACCGAAACTCATGTGACATTTAAAAAGCATGTTTAAAAGCATGTCAATTATTCCTTTGTTTTCCCCACAAGAAAGTGTTTATTTTAAAGATATTGTTGGTTATATGTTCAAATAACTGATATTTGTGACAAAAAAATCACTATATTAAGGCAAAGTGTATTTTAATAAAAAACACAAAGCCATTTTTTCATTTTAAAGAAGGCCGAAGCCTCAAGTTTATAATTTTTTTTTATAATTTAATTTATTAAACAATTGTATAAATGATGGACCAAACAAAACTGATAAAAAAAGTGGTTTAACTTTATTTTTTTAGAAAATAAATAAATAATAGTAACAGGAATGAACACTTGGTAACAGGAATGAACTATAACAGGAATGAGGAACAGGTAACAGGAATGAGTGTCCATATGTGTGTGCACGAGAGAGAGTGTACATGACTGTGTGTGCATTAGATTTCTATGTTGAAGTGATGTACTATATGCTAGTAGTACTTCACAGCAAATGAGGTGGAAAGAGAAATAATATTTACAGTATTAAATCATCAAAACAGAGGACTCTACTCACTCCTGTTACGTTAACTCACTCCTGTTATTTTTTCATATAAGTAACAGGACTGAAAGTAACAGGATTGAGTTTATAAGCAAAAAGTTCTCAAATACATGACATACGGCCACATAGCATACATGCTAATAGCATGAGGACACTGAGCAAATTCTAGTAACTTAACAAAAGTTAATATCTTTAAAATAAACAAATACATTCTAAGAAATTATTTAGGTAACAGGATAGTATGTTGAGATTGACCTTCTCAGTCATAGTTACAATTTCATCAAATATACAGAAATTAAAATAAGAGGACTAACTTATGATCTTCCCATTGCCTTTAGAAGATCAAGATGATGCAACTTCCTGTTGAAAATGTGTCTTATGGAATATTCCAAGTTTTTCAGAGGGGGGGATGAGTTAGGGTAACAGGACTGAGTGAAAACCCGGGGACATGACTAAAATGTGTATTTTATCTAAAATATTAGATAAAATATTTTTTTCTCATAAAAATAAACAAACATTTTAAATACATTGGATATTAAGTCATACAACAATCCCCAAAACTTAAGATTTCTGAAGGATTTTAATCATTATATTTCATGGCAAAGTTTAGAGACAGAGAGTGGGGACATGCAGAAAATGCTATTTTTTTGTGTTCTATGTAGTTTTTATTAATGTTTTTAATTATAAATTTTATAATTTGTAGTTAGCTTAATATGCAGGACATTTTGCTTAATAATAAAATGTATTTTAGAGTTAATTTTCATGCAATTTTTTACATATGATGTTCTGGGGACATAAATGTCACCCATTCGGTGGAATGGCTCTAATGGCATTTCCCTTCCTGTTAAAAAAAAATGTTTCGCAGTTGCGTTCATATTATGCTTATTATTTATCTGACTACACATAATATTCATAGTATGCAAGCTTTGGAATTTGAAAATGTCTGTTTTTAAATGTTATAGACGATTTTCACAGTACATTTGTTTTCCCTTGACCCTTAAGCCATTGTTATAGGCTAGTCTTACTATAGCACGATTAGTTTTAACAATATGCAACCATTGTATATCGACATGAAATATTAATTGAAAATCAACTGGCCCTACGTGTGTAGCTGCATATTTGTACATGAGAATGCTTTGACGCGCTAACCACGGCTTGTGATGCACAAGGGAACGTCGGCCAATTCCACTGCGTTAAAACGTATAATTTGTTTTCATTCAAATTACTTTTAATATTTAAAAACAGACATTTTCAAATTCCAAAGCTTGTAGAAGGTTCCTGTAAGACGGATTTACAAGTAAAATTTGGACAAGTCTTCCCTTCATTTTTAAATTGCTATTTTTAAATCTAAATTGAAAACTTATTTTATTCCCTGGCATTTTAATGATCTCCCGATGCTGTTTCTGCCTGTTCTGTTTGGTTGTTTCTATGCTTTATTCTGTTTGTTTTTACTTTGTTCAGCACTTTGGATAGCCCTGCTATGTTTAAATGTGCTTTATAAATAAAATGTAGCTTAATTACTTTCTTACTTTACTTCATGTACTGTATGTAGCCTGTATTCTGCAGAAAAATACTGTAATTCACTAAAAGGGTTTTTTCATGTTCAAAATGGCTGTAGTATGTTCCTAGTGACTAGACTGGCTTACTACAGGTGAAATTGTCCAAATACCGCCCTTGCCTATTTACAGTAAACAATATTTTTTTTAACAAAAATTACTGTAATTAACCAAACAGGTTTTTGGTGACTTACTAAAGGTGAATAATGCAACATTTCACCTGACTATCACTAACGTAATACAACCTTTGGAACATGAATAGAAAAACAATTTACAGTAGGCTAATTTAAAAAATCGTACTGTTCAATCGGGATATTGGCTGGACATACACTAGGCTAAGTCAGTCTGCCCACTAGGCATTTACCACAACCTTGGAAGTATTCATTTGAATGAATGACTGGACGTTTATATTTTTTGACTGTGAGTGGAATTTGCAGATGGTCCCTTTTGAAAATGCGGCGAATATCAAACCTAAAACGTACTTCACTGCGCTCTCGGACGGTTTCTCTCCCATACACATGCAAAGTTAAACGCAACTGCAGAATTTCATGTTAAGCTTCTTTTAACAGGCTCAGGAAGGGAAATGCCATTAACATGAAACGCCGCGCGTCGCGTTCATATAGGCTCTTGTCTGTAGGCTCTATAGTTTTCCTCCCATAGAGCATATTATAAAGAAAAAGCTTAACGTCAATGCAGTAAGACGGTGATATTTAAACTCAGTAGCCTTATACACCTTATTGAACATTCAACGCGCGATTGCACGTTAAGCGTTTTATAGTGGTTTTCTATGTGTGTTGTTCATAATCTGATGTAATCTGTTTGCCTCTATAAAGTATGCTTTATTAATAAGGTAGGCCAATATTGTGTACTAAATGTGGTGCTTCAATATCACTCTCATTAAGCGTCTTAAATGGGGAAGAACGCTTTATTATGCTGCCGTTGTCTGTTTTAGCAGAATACTGCCATCTAGTGGTAGCAGATTTTCTCAGACAGCTGTGTGTGGATCGTGCAAGCGAAACCTGCGAAATGAAAGTCTCAAAATCCAAATGAATCAAATAGGATCGACTCAGAAACGAGTCAATGAATGCACGCGTGTCACCTGATCCACAAATGCACATCTTACTTGTTGCATGCACAAATTCTGGCCTACATTAATACAAGATCGAGGTTTTGTATTAACAACTATGTCTCTATTTGTACAAAATGCTGCACATTCATGTGATTTTGGATTTTGCACACACAAGTTGTATTGTATTAGTTTAAATGTAGTGACGCACATTTGTGAATTTGTCAAATAGATGGGTAGTTGTGCACACATTAATAATTAGCACCAGGCCTATTCATTTGTAGTTGTTTGTGTGTGGGTTGTGAAATGCTTAAAAACCGCGAAAAGAAAGTCTCAAAATTCAAATGAATCAAATGAGATCGACTCAGAGGAGACGTCAATGAATGCACGCGTGTCACCTGATCCACACATGCACATCTTCTGTGTTGCATGCGCAAACTATGATACACTAATACAAAGGAAAACATTTGTATTCACAAAAATGTCTCTATTTGTACAAATTGCTTCACATTCATTCAATTTTGAATTTTACACACGCAAGTTGAAAGGCATGGATAAAACATTTCTGCAACATGTATCAAGTTCATTAATAAGTGTGCTTACACGTGTTAATCTTTTTGAGACTATAATCATCCCATAACTTTACGCTAACGTAAAATTGTACGTAAAAAGTCCTTTGCCGTTTTCACAGATTCACGTTTTTGAAGTTTACACAGAGATGATAACGGTATTGTTTTCAAAAACTTGCAATGTGAAACCTACTTCAAAGTTTGCATTCTCAGGCCACCAAAACTCTGTTGTCGTGTAGATGAACAGCCAGATCACATTACAAGTTTTGTTTTCAGATGAAAACGGTGTCTAATGACTAATCATTTTTACAATGGGAATTAACCAATCATTGGACAATGACTTTCTTCTAGAGCTGCTGTTCAGCCAACAATCTCTGTTCTAATAATTTTCTATTATCACTGTGAAGCTGCTTTGAAACAATCTGTATGATTGTTCGGTCGGTGACTTGACTTCCCACTGTTTAAATCATTCTTACAATCCTGACTGTTGTTATAAATCACAGGAAGATGTACAGGCAAGAACGCGTATTATGTAAACAAAGCACTCTATTGTGAACGCTTGTCATTACATCAGAAATTCTGAGTGCCAAGAAACTGCTGTTTTTGGTTGGGTGTCGAGTTGGCATTAACACAACAAACTTTTTTGGCTCTCAAAAAGATTTAAATTACATGCAGCTCTCTCTTTTGCCAATTTGAGCAATTAGCTAGAAAAAAAAACAGCTTCACCTTCTGCTATGGTTTTAAAGTGAAATACTATTATTCTGAGCATGTCGCTTAAATGTACAGGAAGGGCAAAGAGATGTGTGTATTATTATGAATAAATCGACAAGAGAATCATCAGACCCGGCGGCTCCAGATTTGACTATTAGGGTTAATGGTGCAGAAAAAGTTATTTTCTATAATTCCAGGTTCAAATCTTGTTTTCACAGTAACATTGCACCATTATACATCATTAGTGTCATAAAATACTACTACTTTGCTCACACAATGCATTATTTATTTTCTTTAAAAATACAAAGATACCTCTAAACATCAATATTTCCTTATTAAAAAAGGACACACATAAGTGATAGATACATAACGTGGATGTTATTAATATGAAAAGCCTCTCAGCACGGAAACCATCAAGTCTCACCCAGAACTCAGCACTAACATACAGAAATGACCCTAAAATACATACATGGTATAGAAGACCAGCAAAGCACAAACCTGAGCGTTTCTCTCACATAAAACACAAAACATAACTTTGCTTTTAGGTTGCATTGTTGATTAAAGTGCAAACCCAGCATATATATTTCCGAATATACAAGCCCATTTAGTGGTTTTATTTACAGTATAACATTGCCTTTGACAAACAACAGTATAAAAACTGAATACTTCGGTGTTGATCATTGTCCGAATGACAGAAGCACTGAAATATAAATACAAAAGCACGATTGAATCGCATGCATGATGCTTTCTCTAGCACTGTGATACCCATTCCACATGACAGGAAAACTGTCATGAAATTCACGAGGGCGCAGAAATGTTCACGAAATGTCCGTGTTCTTTGATACCAACCACAGCTGAAACCAAAACCACCCAAAACACTGACAATGAAAATGTTCAGCATGAATGTGTCTCGGAGAAAACAGAGTTTGTTTTGACAGTACAATGAGGATCTCATTAAGCTTAAACTGCCCATGAATCCTGGAGGAAACATCTGTCTCGAGCAGAAAATGTTCTGAGGTGGCGGAACATCTCAGGCTTTTGAAACAAAATTCATAAGTGAAACGCTATGTTTAATAAAACCCCTTATTATTTCCAATCCTGCTCTTCAAAGTCTTAGTGCACGCTGCAAGGCATTCGCCTTCGAAAATGAGTCGGCTGATGCTCTTCCTCTATTATTTTAGAGCCTTTTTCACTTTCACGAAGGCGTAAGGAACATGTTCAAGTATTCAGACGACTGACACTCCTTGAGAGGTGGCGGCGAGGGCGGTGATGATGTCCGGCCGCTCGATGCGTGCCAGAGCGGAGCAGAGCAGGCCCAACGTGGACCCTTCCTGTTGGGCCCAATCAGTTAAGAGGGTGTGGATGGGGTCCTGGCCTCGTCCAAAGACGTCCACACGGTCCTGTTCGTAACCGAGCGTGGCGGCCAGCTGCCTCCAGCTCCGACTGCCCCCCTCTGCGAGAAGCCCCTCTACCTCCTCCTGCCTGTGGGGAGGCAGGTTCACATAAAGCCGCGTGTCCTGTTTGCTGTCCCGTTTGCTGCCTGCCGAGAGTATGAGAAAGCGATCAGATAATTACTAATCAGCCATTTAGCAGACACTTTTAGTAAAAGCAACTTACAGTAGCAACTTACTAAGGCCCTGTTTACACCTGGTATTAAGATGTGTTTTGGTTGATCGGATGACTTACTGACCTAACGCGCAAACTTTATGGGAAGCACGCTAGCCGGATGGGATTTAAACTTTGTTGGCCGGAGACCCAAGTTGTGTTTGAAGACGAAAAATGCACCAAGCACAATGTTCTCTCACCATTCCTGATTTCTAACATGCACTCAGTGTTCGGTGTAGTCTTGCGGCTATCAGAGCAGAAACGAAAGCTGCTGCTGCTCTCCGTGTGTTTTTCAGCCGTCTCCGTGCGCACTCATATGTAAATTGCGCAAACTTATTTTGTCCACTAGATCGAAAGATCTGAAAAAAACATTAATTTACCTACATAGATCCAAATGCGTCGACCAAAACGCATCTTAATACCAGCTGTAAACAGGGCCTAAGAGTGACAATCCGTCCAAGTACATGCAAAAACAAACATTTAACACAACCAGTGTAGTCGAATTGTCCAACAAATTGCTCTTTTGAAACGATTCTTTCTCACAACCATTGTAGTCTGATGATTCCCAAAAAGAAATGAGTCTTAAAAGTTGGTTCTTTTAATAAAGAAATGATTAAATAGAACAAATGACTAAGCAAGTTATTTTAATGAACAGTTAAAATAAATGAATGAATATTACAAATGACTCTTATGAGCAATTTATTTTAATGAACAGTTCAAAAAGATGAATGAATAGTACAATGAGCTGGTTGTTTTAGTGAACAGTAAAAAGAGACGACTAATTAGTACAAGTTATTCTTATTGGACGTTCAAAACAACAAATGGATAGAACGAATGACTCTTATGAGCCAGTTCTTTAAATAAATAGTTTTGAGTTTGCGGTCTTGATTTATAGAATCAAGTCAAATCAGGAAATCTGAATGGATTCTCAGCCCTTGACAATGTATCTGTGTTTAAGCGGTTCTCTTATACCTTTGCTGGGTTGGCTTTCCTGAAGGCTTTGACAGTCCAGGAACACACCACTGTCGCTGTGTAATTTCTCTCCTTCCCCGGCATTATTCAACTCGCCAACCCGTGCTTTCACCAGAGCCTGCTTCTGCTGACATGACTTCCAGCTGAACACACACCCCAATTCACACACTTATTATATACAGTAAAAACCAACAAGAATAATATTTCACTCAGCAGACACATTATGGTATTCTGTCTTACATATACAAGTAGAATTAATTTTTGAGTAAATCATCTCGTAAGGCATAGTTTTTCTTCTTGAAACCGCTGTATGACCTCACCATTTGTAGGCAACGTAGAGCAGGAGGCCGAGCACCACTGCAGCCAGTACAGACACGTAGATCAGGATGTTGTTGTTGTTGCCCCCTTGATCCTGTGGTGTGAGTCGAGGGGTTCCGGACCCTGGTGCTGGGCTGCTCCTGTTCTCGGTTTCATCACTCAGAGTCGGCCATCGGGGGAATTCCCGCGGTACATCAGAACCAGATGGCCGGGACAGGATGCTGAGGTCTTTCACTGGAAAAAGAGATTTAACGGAATAAGTCATTTTGAACTGCCTTTATATATTCAAACAAGATATTGAAAAACTGGGAACTTTAATATATATATATATATATATATATATATATATATATATATATATATATATATATATATATATATATATATATATATATATATATATATATATACTACTGTTCAAAAAAGAAAAAAAGCCAATTAACACTTTTACACTAAAAGGATGCATTAATTTTTATTTTATTTTATATAGTAGAGACATTTATAATCTTACGAAATATTTCCATTTCAAATAAATGCTGTTATTATGAACTTATAAAAACTGTTTCACGGTTTCCAAAAAAATATTAAGCAGCACAACTGTTTTCAACATTAATAATAATAAGAAATGTTTCTTGAGCCGCTAATCAGCATATTATAATGATTTCTGAAGGATAATGTGACACTGAAGACTGAAGTAATGATGTTAAAAAATATAATCTAATCAAATATATATATATATATATATATATATATATATATATATACATACATACATACATACATATATATATATATATACATACATACATATATATATACATACATACATATACACATACAGACATACATATCACACACATATACATAAACTAAATAGATATAATCTGAAAAATGAATGCATATATACTCCTCTGGTAGTTGAACTAAATGAGTAGTTGTGCGGTCTTCATAAATCAAGTGAAACTCATTAGACTCACAATAGTTATACGTTTGAAGCACACTCAAGTACACCCTAGCCTAGAGCATTCAAACACCTAGAATGCAGAAAAATGCAGATGCTCATTTTAGCCTACATATGAAACCCACATCTGACACACATCTGCTGTGAGTGATTAACACATCATCAGTGTGCACAGGCACAGCTGACAGACTAAATACCAGATCGAAATGTTGGAAAGTGTGGAATGGTCAGGACAGGAGGATTCATGCCTCCCGCCCTCCATCCTGAAATAGATTGTACAGGCGAGGCCACCCCACACACACTATCACACAGATGCATGCATTCTTTTGTCCACTCACTCTCTCTCTCTCTCACTCACACACACACACACACACACACACACACACACACACACACATACACCCCACAGGCTGCCTGTGCGGATCAAACACTCGGTGTGGCTGCCCTGACCTCGGCAGGTCAAGTGATCTAACTGGTCACTCCACCCTGCAGAGAACAGAGGGCAACGTGGGATGCGACCCACTAGCCAGCTGGTTAACCTCCAAACCGATTTAACTCACCTCAGGCCACAGTTTAACACGCAATCCAATGAGGACATGCCGCTTCTTAAATGACAGTTTATATTAAAAAAAAGCTAAACAATTTAATATTTGATCAAACAAAATATATGTGACGTGTTTATCTTCTTAATCTGATCATGACTGGATTGTTGCTAAGCTCATTGAAGAATGAGCAGAACATCTGAAGTCAAAGTGAGAGCTGCATTTTCTCAAAAGCTTCTCTCTGACTGAACACAGGTGTCTGCCACATGTTAACAATCTAACCACACACACTCTCACACACATGCATAAATGTTTTTATATATAGCTTGGCACAAACTTCATCCAAGACACACATGCATATCGGGTTACGCTCACACAGTCAGTGTTTGGGATTGACAATCATATTTACTAACAGGTGCGTCAAATCAATGACAAATAAAAGGTCCAAGATCCAGGAAAAGGAAACTTCTTTTAAAAATCTAGTTTAAACAGCACATGTCAAGTTCTTAGAAATGTACTCATGCTTTATATCCATGTTGGTTTCACATGGTTTTAAAAAAATATTTATTCCATTTTTGACAAAAAAATTAAATAAATGTAATGAGTACAAAGTTATATTTTTCCTTATACCGTGAATACGTGGGAGTGCACACATTAATCCATTATTTTTTTTTTTTTTTTTTTTTTACAATATTATTATTTTTTTCAAACTAATCTGTATATTTGACAAATATCGTTAATTCTTTATTAATAAATATCATTGTTATTAGGCGTTAATATACCATTTAGTAATACATACATACATACACATACATACATACATACATACATACATATATATATATCATATTGTAATACATGTATTATATATATAATAAAATCTAAACTAACCGTGTCACATTATAAAAAGGTAAAATAATCTAAATTTTTTGCTAATATGATATTGTCTGTATATATATATATATATATATATATATATATATATATATATATATATATATATATATATATATATATATATATTCATAGAGACGGCCCCTACAGACAATATCATATTAGCAATTTTTTTTTATTATTTTACCTTTTTATAACATGACAAGGTTAGTTTAGATTTTATTATATATACTGTATATATATATATATATATATAGAAAAAAGTTTTTTTATATATATATATTTATAATATTTGAATACAAATTTTACAGTTTTTTCCCTAAGAAATAATCAAATCTAAACGGAAAATTACTTAGGGTTATTTTTTCATCCTTTTAATAAGGCTTTTGTCTTCATTATGATATCAGGACGGTTGAATCACACTATAGTGCTGCACGATTAAAAAAAAAAAAGTCAAATTGGAAATTTTCTGCAATTGCAATAATTTTTTTTATTAAATAAAAAAAAAGCTCCAGGTTTGCTGTGCTTGTTTGTAGGGCTGCACAACTTGGCCAAACATGTTATGATCATATAGAAATATGACAGTAAAATAGTTTATTAATAAAAATTGTTTAAATAAAAATATTAAACAAAACAAGAAATGTTACTATTGTAATATTTCATTGTAAAATAAAAAATAGAGTAATAAAGACACAGAGTGCACATATTTATTTAATTAAATCCCATCCTTTACGATTTAATAATCACAATACATACACCCAAGATCATTTACATATATGCGCACTAGAATTTAATGAACAAAACACTCACCCATACAGACGGTGTCAGAATCTCGCTGGCAGGATCTGATCTCCACCTCTTCGTCACTACATTGCGAACAGGGCATGCAGGGTTTCCTGTCGCTCCTCTCCTTTGAGTAAGTCCCTGGTTTACACCGCTCACATATGGTATTTCCCAGCGGACCACATTCCCGAGCCACTCCACTTCCATGTCCACACATGCTGCAGGCCGCGCACAGCGAGCTTGTGCTGTTACCATCCCGCCACAGGAAGAAACCCTCACCGCAGTCACACTGGGTCTCCTGAGTGGGCGTGCAGCGGGCCAGTTCACGAATGCCGGAAGGACAGCGGGCACACAACAGACAGGCTGAAAGATTCTCAGAGTCTGAGAACGACACACCTGGGAGAGATTTAAAGGGATTTTTATCAAGAATATGAATGTAAACATTTGCAAAAAACAACAATACTCACATTTAGGCATTTATTCAAAGTTAGTTTTAAAAAACACTCACCATCTTTACACGGCTTACACTTGGTGTCTTCCTGGCCGCAGTTGGTTGCCAAGCCAGAGCCCGCAGGACACATGCTGCAACATTCGCCTGTTTTTGTGAACTGCTCACTGATACAGGCCTGGCCAAAAGCCACCTGCAAAACACACAAGCACAAATTCAAATTAGTGATAATAATTAAATGGAATTTGTAGCATTATTTTGCTCTCAGTGACATAAAAGACAACCCTAGGACACAGAATGACAGTGTCATCACAGTGTCTCTCTTCTGAGGAGGTCACCAGAGCAGAAACGAGAAGATATACTGATCTTCAGCCAGACAATTATGTTCAAAGAATGTGCGGAATAAATACAAACTGTAAAAACAATATAAATGGTGATTATAAAGATTATAGGTAAAGAAGATTATAAATTTCTAAACAATAGAAGCCTGGTGGAGTATATATTCATTAAGAGACTGACACGGGCATATGTGAAAGGGACGCTATGTTTTCTAACACACACACTTCCCTGTGATTTTTCATTATAGATATTAGAACAGTAATATTAAGTAATAATAATATTTCACAATATTACTAATTTTCTGTATTTTTGATCAAATAAATACAGAATTGGTGAGCATTAGAGACTTTCAAAAACCTCAAAAACATAAAAAAAAAAAGAATGGTAAGAGGGATGCCCTATAAAAATTATACAAAATTCAGTTTCCTAATATGGTGTTTAATTCTCACCAAACATAGTGAGCTGACGGGGAACTAAATATATCCAAAAAGGAGGTCTAGGCATTTAAATTGCACAGGGTTTCCTGTGAGAGCCAGAAGTGAGTTTAAGATTAGTTCACTTATTTCCTGATAATTTACTCGCCCCCACGCCATCCAAGATGTTCATGTCTGTCTTTCTTCAGTCGAAAATAAATTAAGGTTTTTGAGGAAAACGTTCAAGGATTTTTCTCCATATAGTGGACTTCAACGGTTATCAACGACTGACCGTTTGGCTAGATAAGACCCTTATTCCTCGCCTGGGATCGTGTAGTAGAGCCCTTTAAAGCTGCATTGAAACTGCAATTTGGACCTTCAACCAATTGATAACCGTTAAAGTCCACTATATGGAGAAAAATCCTGGAATGTTTTCCTCAAAAACCTTAATTTCTTTTCAACTAAAGAAAGAAAGACATGAACATGTTGGATAATGTGGGGTGAGTAAATTATCAGGAAATTTTAATTCTTGAGTGAACTAATCCTTTAAGGAATCTGAGTGACTTGACCACTCCAAATTGAGGATAAATAGTGACTGAGTGTAACAACACCATTTCAAACAACTATAAAATATGTTATTAAGAATGAGGTGGGTAGAGCGTGACTAGGGGATGTTTAAAAAGACTCCTCGTTCATGGGAATGGAAAATGATGTGTATTTGCACCCAGTTCAAACAGAGGCATCAGCAGTGAGGACAGCGGTGCAGCTCGAGACCTCAGGGGAGGGTGTGATCTGTTTGGGTAAGAGAAAAGACTTTGATGTTCCCCGCAGACCTGCAGGTGTGATAGAGGAGGTCAGTTCTGTGGCATCTAAGACATGCATATGTTTAGGAAAATTACCCCTCACACACCCCCTCTGCTTCCCAACTGCCCCCTGGGGCTCTGACAAGAGCCAACAGATGCCTAACATATAAAGCTCCTCCAAAGAGGGAAAGCAAAAACCCACGCAGCCTCTCTGATGTCTCGCTCTTCTTCTCTCTGATCTCTGTTGGGACAAGAGAGCGTGTGTAAACCTGTTGAATGAGCGCACAAGCTCATAATCTCATTCAAACACTAATACACATTTGTACACAACAGCCCACAGGGCAACAACCTTCACTTTGTGAGTAAAAAGAGCACCTTTATTCTGCGTTTCAGCCACACTTGCCTATTGTTGAAACACCAGGATCTTTGCATTGTTTAAAAAGAAGTAAAGCTGAGTAGCGATTAACCAAATATACAATACATTGAAAGGGACTGAATTTAAATGTTTAAGAATGTGCCATGTAAAAAAATCCCATATTGTTGAACCACAAATTTTAATATTAAGGAAATGCCTCCTCGATGTCCATGGTAATATATCCAAATAAATAAAGTAAATAAAATATATATTCCGTTCAAAAGTTTGGGGTCAGTAAGATTTTTGTTTTTAAAGAAATGATTCCTTTTATTTAGCCATTTTGATCTTTCTATTCATGAAAGAATCCTGAATCACAGTTTCCACAAAAATTTTAAGCAGCACAACATTGATAATAATCAGAAATGTTTCTTGAGCAGCAAAAGAGCGTATAATGATGATTTCTGAAGGATCATGTGACACTGAAGACTGGAGCAATGATGCTAAAAAATTCTGCTTTGTCATCACAGGAATAAATGACATTTTAAGATACACTGTCATTCAAAAGTTTGGGATCGGTAAGATTTTTTATCTTTTTAAAAGAAGTCTCTTATGTTCACCAAGTCTGCCTTTATTTAATTAAAAATACAAAACTCACCCAGTAATATTGTGAAATATTATTACAAAATGTTTTCTATTTGAATATATTTTAAAATATACTTTAATCCTGATGCAAACCTGAATTTGTCAGCATCATCACTCCAGTCTTCAGTGTCACATGATCCTTCAGAAATCATTCTAATATGCGGATTTCCTGTGGATTATTATCAATGTTGAAAATAGTTATGTACATTTTTTTTCAGAATTCTTTGAAACTTTGCATCTCAGGAATAAACTACATTTTAAAATAGAAAACAGTTATTTTAAATTGTAATAATATTTAACAATATTCCTTTTTTTGGTATTTTTAATCAAATAAATGCAGCCTTAGTAAGCATAAGAGACTTTTTTTTAAAACGGTAAAAATCTTACCGATCCCAAACGTTTGAACAGTAGTGTATATTCAAATAAAAGAGTTATTTTAAATTGTAATGATATTTCACAATATTATAATATTAAAACAAAAAAGTCTTGGCAAGCATAAGAGACTGAATTATAGAAAAATCTTACAAACCCAACACTTAAACTTGAACAGTACCATAGTACCTGTCCAAAATTGTTTATGTTTTTAAAAGATGTCTCTTATGCTCACCAAGGCCACATTTATTTCTTCAAAAATACAGTAATGTTAAATGTTTCACAGGAATAAATGACTTTTAGAGAAACAGTTATTTTAATTTGTAATAATATTTCACAATATTATTGATGTTTTTACTGCATTTTTGATTAAACAAATGCAGCCTTGGTGAACATAAGAGACTTCTTTCAAAAACATATCTTTTTTTTAAAGTTTCCTAAGTAAACTCTTGACAGGTACGGTTTGAATTAAAACTAATTGGAAAAAGCTTTTGGGGGAAGGGGTCCTATAAATAAGTATACATTATTTCTTGGAAAGATGGAAAGAGACAGAGAGATTTCTGAGCAGTACTATTGGAATGTACAGTTTTCCTAATGTGGTGTTTAATACTAACCAAACAAAGTAAGCTGAGGGTAACTTAACATCCTCAATGACAATATCTCACCATATAATTTGTACCTAAGTCTAGCTAAATACAATGTACAAAGTGGGGACAAATGATATATCACCTACACCTATAAACATTTGGGCAGAGCAGGAATGTAGTGCTCTGAGGAGGGACGGGGGTGGGCATGAATACAGACACGTCAGTGCTGATTCCACATAATGCAGAGAGATAATGCATATGAATGAAGCGACTTCACACAAAACATCTTTGATTTACCCAAACATTTCGTTCGCTTCACTGAGAGATAATGTCAGTCTGGATGCCACACTTAATAATGTAGGTCAAACATGCCCCACACACTGAATGATAGGGACTTTCGTAAAGGGATAGTCCACCCAAAAATTTAAATTCAATCATCATTTAATAGTCCTTCCAAACCTGTATGACCTGCGGGACACAAAAAGATGATGTTTTAAAGAACTATTTTTGTCCATTCAATGAAAGTCAGTGGGGTCAAAGACAACATCGTACCCCATTAACTTTCATTGTATGGTCAAAAACCACAGAGACATTTTTCAAAATATCTTCTTCTTTATAGAACAAAGAAAGTCATACTGATTTGGAATGACATGAAGGTGAGGCAAGTAATATTTTTTTGGGTTGACTATGCCTTTAAGTCCAATGCTGTGTATGATATAATATAATATATAAGCACATCTGTGCTGCCATGAGCGAGTTTGGAAAGAGCAGTCTGAATTATGAGAACATGAAAGGAGCTATGAGCCCCTAAAGGCAACAGGGATTGACCCCTCACTCCTACCGGCCAAACATACAACCACAGACATCCACTGAGACTGACCGCTATCTTATCTCCTGCAGCCAACAGTAGCAGAAGATCTGTTTCACAACAGGCTAAACACGGCCTCGGGCCTGTACAACTTCAAGATCATTTACAAAAGTGTCAGTTTGCCGCCAAAGACTTCTCTATCAAAACGAGAGGGGAACAAGAGAGAGGGAAGAAAAAAAAAAGAGGTTGTGAGTTCAAGAGGAAACCGCAATTCTGGCCCCCACCGAAAGAAGTAAAGTGATGTGGCTAAATGGAAAGTCAAATTACTGAGCTGCGATTTATACACCCTCGCTCTCCACAGACCAAGAGAAAATTATGATAATTACAATGCTCCGGATATCCCGGGCCCCTGCAGTTCTTAAGCTGTGGTTGCCTATCAACCAACAGACATGGGGGGGGGGGGGGTCTGCTGCTATCCCTGGCTCCCCCAGAGACTGTTTGAACACACCAGGAGACATGGATCTGGATCAGGCAAGAAGCATTTAATGCATTAACTACCACTGACCTGAAAAGGGTGCAAAATCATCAAGCAAAAACGTTCATCGTTTGGGTTTTGCATACGTCTGTAACAGTCAGAACAAATGAATCAGGCGTTTTGTGATTAACGGTTTTAATTTAGAGTGAAAAAGCGGCTTTTTATTTTGGTGTTCGGATAAACGGGAATAAATCACAGGGCCATTTGTCTCTGCTTTGACATCTGCAGGGCGTATTTATTTGAGCATAATTTATCATTTGGAAAACTTTCCATTTGGATGGTAAATTTTCAACATTTTATACACACTGAGAACAACTGCAGGATATTGCACTAAGTGTGAAAGAAAAACATTAAAGTTATGCTATGCAGGTCCCGGGAGACACAGGGCGTTACTTTACTGTCTTTGCTTTTGTCACACGAAATACCCAGAATTTATTAAAAGATAATCATGGAAAAAAAAAAAAAAAAACATTCTGCATAATATAATCCTGCAATTCTCTGACAGACTAACATGCTAGTTCAGGGAGAACGGGGAGTGTTGGAATGCAGTTGAGTTGTAACACCACAAGAATTTAGCCAAGATTTCTTTCTTAACCTGCTGGTTTGATATAAGAAAGTAAAATTGGATGCCTGACTTGTTGTGAAAATGTTAATGAATGCTAAATAAAGTGTCACTTGAATCAGGTTCTCTTGTTTAATATGATATATAACATGAACTGTAACACTTTCCGATGTATTTCAATATACTGCACTGACATATAGTCAGTCAATATATGTTTTTAATTGCTGTTAGCTCCAATTAAAAAAATTGTTTCAATTAAAAAGTTTACAATGAAATGAAGGTGGGTGTTTAAGTAGTTTGAACAAGTAGCCTAAATTTGATTTGTTACAACTTAACCGAATAGAGGTTGTAACAACAGTCACTTTTTGTACTTTACTTTAATTGATACAGTTTAGGGATAAGTTGTGGATTTCTAAACTACTTTAATATGTATCTTAAAAACATGGGCATACTAGATCAAGTTTTAGATACATGGCACAAAAACATTGAGTTACAGACCTTATAGCAAACAGTGTTACAACCCTCCCCGGGCTCCCCTAATTAAAAGTAACGTAACTGGAAAGACACTACCGTCGGAAAATATGAGAAGTGAAAACTATTTACAGCCATGCACCAGAAATTAAATAAAAAACGAAACGACGTGTTACGAGTTTACAAGTCATAAATAGTGCAGAATAACTCACCTTTACGGCCAAAATAAACAAACAGAGTTGAAGTGCTGCCATCGCTCCCTTCATCATCTTCAGGACTTCCCCTCAGAGTTTGGGAAAATAATGCAACGAGTCTTTTGTGCTCAAAACACACTAATGTTCATAACGACAAAGTATAAACATAAGACATATAGAGCTGTTGAAAGTATCTGGTACTCTCTTCCATATATGAGGAGTCTTTTTTTCTTCGAGACTTCCACCGAACAGCACTGTAACAGTAAATACGGATAATCCTCGTAGGAAGCTTTAAAAGTTCACAACATCGTCTTTCTTCGGTCTCCACAGTCAAACCTGCGTGTCGATTCTTCACTCGACTGCTGCTGTGGTCGCGGTCAGCTGTTGACTAAATAGCTTTTGCTGAAGGGGGTGAACAATGAAGAACATAAAACCCCCATATACGCGCGCGCACAGAGCCTCAAACGCACGAGCTCTGTGATTGGACAGACTGGCGCGTGATGGAGAAAAGTTGATAGGTCAAACTCTTCAGGATGATATTCTTGTGGGAAAATAATTCTGTCTCATAGTGCTCATTTATTACATAGTCATATTGAATATAAAAATGTTGCACAAATATTTTGAAATGTTGTTTTAAATTGCATTTTTAAAAATGTGTTGATATTTTCTGTTCAAATGTGTATGTAGCCTATTATAATTGTTAACTTTGAGATTTTGAACGGACAAGGTGATTATCAAGGTGAATTACTGGACTACAAATACTGGCACAGATTAAACCCCATTTGGCTTAGGGTTCTGTTAAGACTTTGAGATAAAAAGAGACACAACAATTTTTTCAGGGTTTTAAGTAACGTCGTAAAACTCAGTATGGGGTCTCGAGACTTCAGAGAGCAACAAATGGAGACTTCCCTCGCATACAATGATCAGCGCTTCAAAGAATGACCGATAAGAAGCGGGGGGAAAGTAGCCTAAAGAAGAGATGGTGTTCAGTTAATTCTTCGCCTATGCGTTTCGCCTTTTCCTTTCGTTCCTGGTATCTTAATGACTGAACTCAATTGTGTGTAGGCTACTAGGGAACTAACGTCTAAAAGCCCTTTTTTGTGTTGAAGATGCCCTGTCAGTTTACAGAGAATATCATTCTTGTTTTCTCTATGCTGACAATTTGTTAAAAATAACGTCAGTTTTAAGATTTAGATGTTAACTATCAAATATAAAAATTACTTTGGAAGTTCCCATGAAAACAAAATTTACTGCAGGTAAAACTGTAATAGGCTAACTGGAATATTCTATAAATAGGTTAAATCCATTTGATATCTTTAATAAACATAACATAATTATCTGACACAATTACAATTATCATAGCTTTAGAAGTAGCTAGGTTTAAACATAAAAGGGTTATTTTGCCCAACAAAGCCCCCATTTTACAATTATACTTCTGGTGTCTTAAATAAAAGATTATCCCTTTGTCAGAATATTACATTAAGTACACAGGACCTACTGCTTCCAGTGAGATTCTGATGTGCATATGATGGGCTGCGTCTCAATCAGCTCCCTAGCTCCCTAGGTTGTGAATCAGTATATTGCGTACACGAATTCGGGCACTGGTAAGGACTCACTCACTACACATTGGGACAGTGAAGGCTCTATTTCCGGCGACGTCCTCAATGTACAACTTCACTACTGGTATTTATGAACAACAGCCGCACATAAATCTTGCTGACATTAATTGTTTATTTAAAAGTACATTATGATACTTTGTTACATGTCCCGATACAGCATTTCAGCCATAAATGTTAGCTACATTATATTCACTAGGCTACCTGTCTAGCGATGTATGTTTATGCCGAAATATAACGTTATATGTAGTTTTGGCTCACACGATTTATGTTTCACTCTTCATAATTTCCAGTAAGAGAACATGCGAGCATTGATGCTCCCTGGTTTTCATGGTGCATTGTGGGACTTTTTAGGGAGCGAAGGTTTCAGTGCACTGGAAGGATTTTGCAATTGAGACAGCTCTTAAAATGGCCGACTGTCTGATCAGTGCCCTGACTACTGAACTAGGGAGACGATTGAGACGCACCCATGGAAACTACTATCCCATGAGGCCACAGGAGTGAAGTCGTGAATGGCAGTGAAGCAAACCAACTGACGCCGTAAGTCAAGTGTCAGTGGCAACATGGGGAATGTAGTACGTCAGGATTGCATTCAGACTACACACATTCACACTATACAACATACGTTTTTATCATGAAGTATGCTCCTCATCAAATTTAGCTACTTAATATGCAATTTTGGTTGCAGCTTCTGAAAAATAAGGAAGAAATCAGATTATTGTATTACGAACTGCAGTGATCTCACATTTTAGCGGAAAATATGGTTAGGCTACCATGGTAATATGCCTACAAATGGTTCAGTGATTGAGAAAACTTTGACAAAACGTAAACAGTTCAGATGTTCACATTTGTCACAAAAAAAAACTACCCAAAAATTGTCTTACTTAAAGGGTTAGTTCACCCCAAAATTATCCCAAAATGTACTCACTCTCAAGTCAGATGTATGTGACTTTCTTCTTTCAGGCAAACACAATCGGAGTTATATTAAAAAATGTCCTGGCTCTTCCAAGCTTTATAATGGGAGTGAATGGTACCTTAGATTTTGAAGCCCAAAAAAGCTCATCCATCCATCATAAAAGTAATCCATACGGCTCCAGGGTGTTGATAAAGGCCTTCTGAAGCGAAGCGATGCATTTTTGTAAGAAAAATATCCATATTTATAACTTTATAAACTATAATCATAATCCCGGTAACGGTCGTCCGTGAGTCTAGTTTCGGCGGAAGAGTGACCTCTGACCCTTTAAGAGCGAATTAACCCTTTAAGGCCTGTTCACACAGAGGAAAACAACTTTGAGAATAGGGAAAGTCCACATCACAGCTAACATATAACGGTACAGAGGAATGTTATTGTTGGAATCGATTTCAGAACGATTTGTTTTGGCTGATGAATGATAAAAACATGTGGCGACATAACTGCAGTGCATGCTTAAAATAAAAACAACGTTATAGGCCGCGGTGTGGACGCTAATATAGTTATTATTATTGTTATCTTTAGAGTAATCGGGCCAACACCCATGTCAGTGAGTCCCGAGTCATTAAGTAGTTTTTAGTCTTTGGATCATGGTCAACAGACCCTGAGAAGCAGAGAACTGTAAATTACAAGCCTATAAACCCTCCAAAGATGCAAAGACTTTGGCAGCCTGTAACCAGAGTGTGAATTTGCAGATCACAGCAAAGAAATAATAATACTTGAAAGATGGAAGATGATCACGGCCTGACAACGCAGAGACAAGATAAGGGGGTGGGGGACACTGGGAGGCTTTGTGGTTGTTTGCAGGTTGTTGTGGTTCAGGAACTACCCAGACAACAAGTGATTGTCAAGACGTTTTAACCTACACCCCTTCCCCCACCTCTTGTTTTGGGGGTGGAGGGGAGATGCCTGGTTCTACTAAGAGCAAGGTGTCAAGCCCTCCTCCCATTGTTATCCACCCAGATCAGAGCAGAATTGCCACCATAACCAGCACATCCCATCTCCTCTCTGTCCCGCTGCATGTAGTGACTGGAAGAGGCGCATTCCATCCCTCCATGCCAGAGTCCTCCCCCCCCCTCCCCGTCGTCCACTCAAACGTACCCCTTGGGGTGTTTATGGTTCAGCCAACAGGATGCTCGGCCCATTGAGAGATCAAAGGATTCCCGGCTCAGATAAATGTGGTGTAACTGTGACCTCTTCAACTCTAATAGGGTTTAACACGTCAGGACAGGAGGAGGGAATAAAAGGCTGAGACGTCAGGGAAAAACTGAGACTTGATTTGAGAAAAGAAAAGAACCTTTTTTAGGATCAAAAAAAGGAGGAAAAAAAAACAATGTAAGATCAATTATGATACAAGTTTTTGTATTTCCTTTTTATGATTTTTTTTTAAAGTAAAAAAATATGTACATTAAAATAAATCACATTATTTAAACAGATTATTTGGGTTATTATAGTTAAACAAAAAAAAAATACTAGAAATAAACATTAATTTAAATTTAAATTCAAATAAATTAAAAACAGTAATAATAATAATAATAATTAAAAAGACAAAAACATACCAGAAAATTACTAAAACTAATGGAAATTAAAATGAAAACAGAAAAAATAGCAATAAAAACGAATTCCCTAAACCTAATAAGTCACAACTCAAGTCAATTTATTTAGACTTATATATTTAATTAAAAGAAACATTTACACAAACACATCACTCACTCAAGCAGAAATGGGCATGTGTTCAACAGAGAATGGTTGTTTACATCTCTTTTGAAGCCATCATTTGTTCGAACAGACATGAGGCTTAACATAATTCAACCAGTTTGACAACATCATAGTCTTTACATAAAAAGAATCATGGAGTGATTTAGTCGTAAGCGTTTCATAAAAACGGGACTTAAACTCTTATGGCTTCAGTTTCTCATCACAAATCAAATTCTATCATTCAATCTTTAAGACTAAACTCAAACAAGACAGACTCTCAAGGCTCAATGTGTGTGTGTAGCTGGGAAATACAGTGAAAAATAATACACACTTTTAAAAAAACTCCCTTAAGTTATATAATCTTACAGTAATGGTTTCAGTGGCAGTGAGTGATAGTGATATATTGTGTTTAAGGAATAATTCACTGAAGAAAATGAAAATTCTGTCATCATTTATTCACTCTTATGAAGTTCCAAACCTGTATGACTTTCTTTCTTTTGTCAAACACAAAAAGAGGATTTTGAAGAGTCGCTCTAGTTACTCTCATTCATGCAGTTAAAATGAATGTTGACTGAAGCATTAAAAAAGAGCCATATAAAAAAATTATACAGTAGCTTTGAGTGTGGAATTTTAAGTCATTACTCATTACACTCTTAATAATAAAGGCTCCAAAAGGGGATTTTCGCTGCAATGCCATAGAGAAATCATTTTTGGTTTCCCAAAGAACCTTTCAGTTGAGAGTTCTTAAAATATATATTTTTTTTTTAAACATCAAGAACCTATTTGGAATTGAAAGGTCCATGGATGTTAAAGATTCTTCATGAAACCATCAATGCTTTTGAGTGTAACATGAACAAATTGTTCTTTTCAGTGAATGATCCAGTTCACAAAGCCTGAAAGATTTGTTCGTAAATCAAACTCACTCAAGCTCACCAGAGGGGAAGATTTTCAGCGATTAACACCTTAAATATTAGTTTGTTGTTAACACAACGCGTATTGTACAACTTAATATATAATATGCAAGTTGTATGGACAACTTTTGTGTCCTATTTGAAGCTTGAAAGACCCAGTCCTCAGTCATTGTCGTTCTAAAATAGCGATCAGTACAATTTTATTCCACTGAAGAAAGAAAGTCATGAGTTTAGAACAATACAAATGTGAGTAAATACCAGAAAAAAAACCCTTTAAACAGTGTGTAACTGCTGGCCGTTGTGCTCGGTGCTTCCCTTTGTCTCTGCTGACTTTGCTATCCATAACAGAGCAAAAGATTGAACGCAACCATCCCAGAGAAGCCAGCAAGATGTGTCCGAAACCCATGTGTCTCACAGACACCACTCATACAGCACAGCCTTCAAAGTATTCAGTGCGTCGAGAGAAAAACAACAACCCCAAAACATCTAGACAAAAAAATTCCAATGGTAACATAGACAGAATTGTGGCCCCAGCCAACAGACACATTCACAGGGCAATTAAGACTAGCTGGCATATGTTTCACATATTACAAATAGTTGAATGATTACAGTGAAGAACACAGTTGAGGCACTTTGCAAAGTTCGAAAGTGGATAACTATTAAGATTTCGATTTTGTGTAGGCTAAATGAGATTTGAAATGCAGCACATTAAGCGGCATCCAAGGATGCTCTGAAACCATGTCGTAAATATGAAAAGAAACCAAAAGCTTTTCATTTCAAGTGCAATTTATCCCTACAGTGGAAGAACAAACAAGTGCACTCATTGACTTTAACATTTAAGAGGATATTTGTGATGGCTGTGCGAATCCCTCAGTGCACTGACAGGAAGGCACTTTCTTTTTTATAACACATAACAGGATATTAAAGATTTATGGAAAATATCATCATTTAAAATAAAGTGATAGTTCACCCCTAAATTAAAACCACGTGATCATTTAATCACCGTCATGCCGTTCCTAAATATTTTTTTGACCATACAATGTTATTTTGGACCCCATTGACTTTAATTGGAACAAAAGACAATTCTTCAATATATGTAAATTGTTTCTTTGTTCTTATTTTTTTTTTTTACTGACTCTTTACATGTTTTTTACATTTTTGAACTTTTTAATAGTTAGGCTAACAGTTTTTGTTAGAAATTGTAATCAAGAATTATGACATTTCACTGGTATGTAAAATGCTGGTGTCAAACTTATTTATTAAAATACAAGGTTACATAATCCAAAAACAACTAAAATAACTTTTATAACGTTTCTGTGGCGGCATGTGACATTTATTAAAATGGGTTTATGTAAATATTCTTTTAAGTTCACTTAAATTAAAAGTTGCTTTTTTTTAAAGCCTATTAAATGTTAAAATGATAGCTTTTTATTTTACTGTGATGTTGAATCGCTATAATTAAAAATTGTACCCCCCCCCCAAAAAAAAAAAATTATTAATCGTGATTACTTACAGAAAAATGTTTGAATTTTAGATTAATTACTTTGATTATTTTTTTAATCAACTGACAGCACTAATATTATATATATATATCTTCTTTTGTGTTCTGCAGGAGAAAGTCATTCAGGATTGGAACGACTTGAGGGTGACTCAGAGATGACAAATTTGAATTTTCGGGTGAACAATCCCTATATATATAGACATATATAATGTCATAATCAATCATAATTATGAACATTGATATTGTTTACCTGTTTTAAGGCACTGGTGGTACTGAATCAAGTCTCAAGACTTAGTAGGGCTCAAAGCGCTTCACATCGTCGGACAAGAGTGAAAGGATCTTTATCATCATTATTATTGCCTCATACAAAGCATCTGCAAGTAACCGTGCAAAGCAATACAAACACCCACACCCACATATAAACACAGAGCTAAAATATCTCTGTTGGTGCCTGTCCCATGGATAAATCTGGATTCATAGCTCAATATAAGAAGGTTTTCAAGTGTCAGATGGAGTACCAGTGTTGCTGTGCTGACCGTGATCAGCAAAGCAGAAGCAAAAATCAGCATAGGAAGATCTACTATACTATTAAACGGCTCAGGTGATTACGGTTTGTCACTCAGTGACAGAGACTAAGTCCATCACGCTGAGCTACAGTGCCTCGGTCTCCAGACCAGTCTGTGATTCACAGGACAGAACATACTGCTTTTAAAGTTAAAGTTCAGTCTCAGCCGCCAACGCTCAAAAAGTGTGCCGCCTGATTCGCCTGATCAAAAATCTTTGGAATGTTTGTTTGTTAAAAGCAATATAAATCATTGCATTGTCAAGAAGAATGTTCCCTTTTCATAAAAAAGTGCATGTTTTGGATGTTCACAACTGTTCCCATTATGCTCTCTTCTTCCCAATCTCTGTTTTGGAACTGCAGGAAACCAGACGAGTGCTGAAGGAACGGTGGAGGCAAAGGGTTTGCCGAAGGCACGTGGAGCTCATTTACCAGGAGGTTCAACAGGGTTGTATTCGGTCTCTCCTGAGGACACCTGGGAGATTCTGCGTGTGGAGCCCCACAGTCGCCGGGAAAACTGTCCTGAGCGCACCTGAATTAAGACAAAGGTTTAAATATCCTTGAGAAAAGAAGGTGCGGATTCATTTTCTACATGTGCAGTAAAACGTTTTAACAGTACATATATTATGAACTAACATGAGCTAATAATGAATAATATTACATTTTAGGGAAGTCATTTTGAATAATTTAAACCATAAAAAACGAATTTTAATATGTATATATTGTTTTAAAAGTTTATATTTTAAGGTGAGACACGGCAAGCAAAAACATAAATTTTTCATGCAGTGGTCAGTTTTGAGATTTTGGGCTAGTTTACTCCTTCAATATGTGTTCTTTCAAGCTGCTATAAAGAAAACGTTGAAAATATACATTAAGACTTTTATTTTATTACATTTTGTTTACTTGCGGCAGTAAGTTTCTCCCGAATTTACCAGGAAGTTAGTATTCCAGCGCGACACGCTGAGATACGTCTGTTTACTGAAGTCTGTCATGACCAGTATCGTTGTAAAGTCTCCTGCACAACGCTATATAACCCAAATATGGGCATTTCCTTTCTATCAGTAACCAATCGTGAATGTCCAAAGGGGGATTTAAAGCTACGACGATTTCTCATTTAGAGCTATTTAAATCTTTAACTGACGTTTTCTCAAAATGAGTTTTTTGTCATTCTCCAGTATAAACATCTCAGCCAATGTAGCACCTGTGTACACCAAACTTTCCAGTTATACACTTAGCAGGATTCTGAAGATATTTTCAGAGGGATTTGTTAATAAATCATTCCTGGCCTGATTTATGTGACATTTTAATCAAAAAAAATATGTCCAAAATCGATTTTTTATGGCTATGGACAGTATATTTTGATTTCCTAGGTAATGAAAGCATATATCCTGAAATCCCTCTGAGTTTTTATTTCCATCTTGTGTGTAAACAAAATGAAAAAATAATTTTGCACCTGGCTTTATCATATGTTCAGATCTATCTACCGAAAATATATGCAAAATCGTGCATATTTAATGAGATAATGCCTAATTTGCATAATTAAACATACACATTTCTAAAACCTGTAATACATTTTTTTATATACTTGTGTAAGTAATCAACTGAGGAAGTTTCATGGTGATATCTATTATTTTAAAATTTTACCCTATTCACCTGTAGTGTCTCGCCTTAAAGTTGTTTTACACTGTTTACACAATTTTTACTATATTTACAAAAGTTTACTAACTGTTACACTAAAATGTACACTACCGTTTCGGGTCAATGGGATTTTTTAGTTTTTTGTTGAAGAAATGAATACTTTTAATTAGCAAGAACGTAATAAATTGATCAAAAGTGACAGTAAAGACATTAACAATGTTATTTCAAATAAATGCTGTTATTTTGACCTTTCTATTCATGAAAGAATGCTGAAAATATGTATCACTGTTTCCACAAAAATATTATTATTTAATATTAAATAATAAAAAAAATTAAAAAATCAACATTGATAGTAAATGTTTCTTAAGCAGCAAATCAGCATAATAGAAAGAGTTCTGAAGGATCATGTGACACTGAAGACTGGAGTAATGATGTTGAAAATTCAACTTTGCCATCAGAAGAATAAATTACTTTTTAAAATACATTTAAAATAGAAACCAGTTAGTTTAAATTATAACAATATGTCACATTATTACTGTTTTAATCAAATAAATGCAGCATTGGTGTGCATAAGAGCACAACACATTAAAAAAAATCATACCAGCTCCAAACATTTGAATTGTAGTGTAACAGTAAACTGTGACTGTCAATTTTATGCTGAACTACTAACACTGTAACCTCACAGAATATAGGTGACAGTTTCATTGGTCACTCCTTTAATGAGTAGCATGCATTCTATTTCAAACAGTAAAAACGTAATGTCTTAAAAACCCTTCCACATACAGACCCTCTCAAACTCACTCACCTCTTCTGGTTTCCCTGCTCCCACCACAATGAGTTTGCCATCCTCAAGGCCCACCAGGATATGACTGCTCTCTTTCGTGACAGACACACAGCGCACTGGGACCTTCAGGGCCAAGGGCGCCACAGCCAGATTTAAGCTACACACACACACACACACATACAGAAAGAGAGACTTGGGAATGAGAAGTAAACATGGACCCAGCTGCTGAAGATTTAATGTGATGACACAAAGGATTTAAGAATTCTTCTACAATAAAGATAAATAAATAAATAAAAATGATCAAACAGTTTGTGCTAAGCTGGACAGCTGTACGCCTACACTACCGTTAAAAAGTTTGGGCTCAGTAGGATTTGAACATTTCTTTCTTTTTTCTTTTGCTCACACAGGCTGCATTCATTAGATCACAAATGCAGTAAAACAGTAATATTCTTACAATTCAAAATAACTTTTCTATTTGAATATTTTTAAATTGAAATTTATTCCTGTGATGACACCGCTGAATTTCCAGCATCATTACTCCAGTGTCACATGATCCTTCAGAAATCATTCTAATATGCTGATTTGCTGCTCAAGAAACACTTCTTGTTGAAAACAGCTTAATTATCGTGTGGAAACTGTGACATCTTTCTGGATTCTTTGATGAATAAAAAGCTCAAAAGAACAGTATTTATTTGAAACAAATTGATTTGTTGACATGTTTGTAACAATGTAAAAGTCTTTACTGTCACTTTTGGTCAATTGAATGTGTCCAAGCTGAATAAAAGTGTTCATTTCTATTAAAAAACACCGACCCCAAACTTTTGAATGATAGTGTACAATAACCGTCAGAGGTGTGTTTACCTGTACAAGTCTCGAATGTGAAGGTTCCCCTGTTGTGTGCCCACGATGAGGTAGTCAGGCACCAGGTGCAAAGCTGAAATCTTCTCATCCAAGGTCTCAGATGCTAAGAGAGAGCCATTTACAGAGTACACATGCAGTGCATACTTCTCCTACAGGCAGAAAAGAATAAATATATATATAAAAAAATCAATGTAACAGTCAAAAAACAGGGCCCAAAGTCAAGGGTTTAGAAGCACTGCTCTAATGGACCTACATATAAAAACAATACATATTTTATTATTATTTATAATTTCTTTTGCATTTTTATAATGTGTTAATTTCCATTCTTTGCACCGGGTAGTTTCGCACTTAGTTCTGGGAACTAGCTACCAGGGTGGTTCCCCGAGAACTAATGGTTCCCCTAGGAACTTTTTCCTGGTTGCATTTGCTCCGCCAGTAGGAAGTGACGTAAGTCGCGCTTATACGCTGATTTCACGCAGCCGCCATTTTGAAATTGAAAGCGAGGCTCCGGTGGGAAAAATCCCGGAAGTAAATATAAACAACAATGCATTTGGACTACCAACCTAAAGCTGCTGCCGCGATTTACACTTTTGGATGTTATACATAGGATATGTATATAGTTCATTCCTGCTTCTTTTTTTACTTTCTGAATTATATAAAAAAATATTTATTTATAAATGAATTTCACTATATATAGTCTAAAGTATGAAAGAAATGTATGTACAGTTTTAGAATTGACACAACATCATTAAACACAACAATACGCCATCGCATTCACGACTCTCCTGTGATTAAAGGCGACACTTCCGGTTTTCTTCCCACCGGAGCCTCGCTTTCGATTTCAAAATAACGGCTGCGTGAAATCAGCGTATTGTGACCTTTATTTTAACGGCGCTGAGAACGCCAGCCAGAGCCACACAGTGCCCGCATCCTCCATGTTCATTAGTTTACGGTCTGTGTCTAACAGTCCTGTCTAATATGTTATTAGATAGAACTGTTATACTTAGAAAGTAGACAGTAATTAAAAGTTGTTAGCGTATGCCGTGTGGTTGATGTCCAGTGTTGCTAGCTGAGAAGAAATACACAATCATGTTTCCCTTGGGAAAGTTGCGTTGGATTTTCTCTTCAGCGTAAAGGTTAAGAGGCCCATCTATCACTGTTTTCCATGTTCGTAGAGTTAGTTTGTAGAGTAAATATATAGGCTATAATCTGGCGGGTGCTGGTGTTTCACGTGCATTTGGCCAATCACAATAGAGGTGGGCAGAGTTATGAGGTTTGACTTGCAGTTTGAGAAACCAATGGAGTTAGAAGCTTTGGTCACAAGCTCTTTTTAATACTTTTCATTGGTTAGATTTGCAACACCCACAGACAGATATAAAGAGTAGTGATTTATGGGGAAAAATAAAAATGACGCAAAATTAAGATACAAGGTTTCCGCCCGACAGCAACGACTTGCTTCTTTTGACAAACAGTGTTTAGTGGTCTGCAGTCAATCAGCACCTTTCCAGCCGTGCGGCCCTCCATAACAGTCTGTGCCACAATGTGCCCCTCCATGCCGACCTCCAAGTGCGCCACAGGGGCAGGAACGCAGGTCTCACTCGGTGGTCTCAGGGTCCGCAGGTACTGTCCACGACGCACACTGTGCATGATTACTGTGCCATCCTGAACGAGAGACAAAGACAGCAAGTGAGAGGAAACTCATCAGCCCTGATGGCAATGCAATAAAGTTCAACTCCTGAAGGGACGTTTTAGAAATGGCCTGATTTAAACTGACCTTTGACCCTGAGATCGCCATATCCAACTCAGTGCTGAGGGCGACACACGTGACCTCTTGATCATGTCCACAGAGGACCTGCACGGGCCGTGGAGACAGACCGCTAGAGAAACCACCCTACAGGTAATCAGAGAATATAATCACTAGTTATATAATCATGCTGTAGTTCAGACTATTATTATATACACTACCGTTCAAAAGTGTTTGGTCAGTATGATTTTTTAGTCGTTTTTAGTCTCTTACATGCTACATTTATTTGATCAAAAATACAGTAAAAACAGAAATATTGTGAAATATTATTATAATTTAAATGATCGGTTTCTATTTGAATATATTTTAAAATGTAATTTTTTCCTGTGATGGCAAAGCTGTCATTACTCTAGTCTTCAGTGTCATATGATACTTTCATAAATCATTCTAATATGCTGATTTGGTGCTCAAGAAACATTTCTTGTTATCATCAGAGTTGAACACAGTTGTGGTTCTTAATATTTTTGTGGTAACCATGATACATTGTTTTCAGGATTCTTTGATGAATAGAAAGTAAAAAAAAAAAAAAAAAACAGCATTTATTTGGAATAGAAATCTTTTGTAATATTATGAAATTAAATGTCTTTACTGTCCCTTTTTATCAATTTAATGCATCCTTGCGGTATTATTTTATTTAATACATTAATAATTTATTTAATAATTAAACAAATCTGACTGACCCCAAACTTCTGAACAGTACTGTATCTTATGTCAGTTATATAAAGTGATGAAAATTCAGCATTTATTAATCAATAAATTAACACATTTTGGTAACAGCAAAAATGAATATGCTACTAAACATACTTTTATTTAAAAAGTTAAATTAAAATAAAACAAAGGAATATAGTCCAATTATGTCAATTAAGCAAATACTGCTTCAAATAATTATTCAAGTAAATGGTAATAAAATCAAGAAAAAAAATTGACAAGTTATGAGCAATAGAGCAAAATGTATATATAAAAAATAACAGAACAAACATAAAAACTAAATATTTTTAGGTTACATTATAAATGTCTTTATAGGTTAAGTATGTTTTGATCTTTTAAATGTGTCCTTGTTGAATAAAAGTATTAATCTTTTATTAAAAGTCAAACAAATCTCATGATGACGCATCATCCTGAGATATGAAGCAGCACGGACGCCCTTCACATGGGGACACAAGCGATCAAAAGCAGCTGTCTGTCAGTGAGACAGAGAAATGAGTATCGAATTGAGGAGGTACATGTTTCTAGAAAAGTTTATAGAAAAAAATACTAGTATAATTTTATTTTTGTACTAACTTGGTACTAAAGTACAAGTATTTTGTGTTAGCAAACCTGCTGTAGGACCTGCCACACCATGCATGTGGTGTCCCGTGAGCCAGAGATGAGGTAGATACCACAGAGATCCAAAGCCAGGCATGTCACCACATCTACATCCCACAGAAATACACATTAATTAGTCGTCATGACATGCATTCATAATCAAATGCATTACGAAATCAGCAATTTACACCATACATATTCTGAATGATTTAAATCAAGAGGGACCTGACAGTTATTAATTGATCAGTTTCAGCCAAAAATTATTTAATGAACAACTCATTAATACGCCTACAGCTGCGTCTTGGCTCAGCACTATTTGGGTCCGTCTATGTCGGACAGACGGCTCTCACCTATGTGACGGCAGATCCTGCCCACCAGCTTGGCCTTGCCTAACATAGTGACCCGCAGGCTGTAGTCCCAGTGCCCCCCGCTGAACAGCAGACGCCCGTCACTGGACACCACCAGCACCTGGGAGCCCATTTCCACCCCTGGGGAGAACGGCCCGCTGAGGAACCGCTGGGTCCTAAAAACAGATCAAACAAAAGGTTAGCACCAACAAACGGGACTAAACTTGTCAGCAGAAACAGTGGGAGAACATTTTGAAATAGATCAATGTTGTTTAAGCATCAGACACATGTTAGCAAACCACTCATAAATAACAAGAAAGGCTTGGCAAAACAAATGAGATTTTACTACAAAGGACTCAATTTGACTAAAGAACATTATAGAGATGAAAGCAGCCAAACCACCAGAGTTTGATGTCAAATAGCTGCTGTTTATATGCTTCTATAAAGCTTTTGATTATTTGTCCAAGGACCAGTGTTGTCACCAAAAAATTACTTTCTGGCTAAACAAAACCTCGTCTTTAAAACCGTATGACATCACTGATCAAAAGCCTCTGCACATGATTATATAATGTGTTTATAGAGAATATTTGCGCTTGTTCAAACTTACTTTGGGTTGCTCACAGACGGGTCTCTGGTGAAGGTGAAGTAATTGGCTATGTTCTTGTCGTAGGGCAGCCAGCTATGAGTGCCTATCATTCCATTAGCACTCACTGTCACCTTCAAAACAGGACAAAAGCACTTCAAAACCATTCGGTGTCTGTTCTACAACAAACTTACTGATGTCAGGGACCCCCAAACTTGATGAACCATTTGTGAGGGACCACCTTACTAAAATGTAAAGGCAGATATACTACCGGTCAGATGTTTGGTGTCAGTAAGATTGGAAGAAATGAATACTTTAATTCAGCAAGGATGCATTGAATTGATCAAAAGTGACAGTAAAACATTTATAATCTTACAAATAAATTCAAATACATTTCTATTAATCAAAGAATTTTCAACACAGATGATAATAGTAAATGTTTCTTGAGCAGCAAATCAGCATATTAGAATGATTTCTGAAGGATCATGTGACTGAAGACTAAAGTAATGATGCTGAAAAATCAGCTTTGCCATCACAGGAATTAATAACATTTTAACATATATTTAAATAGAATTTTAAATAGTAATAATATTTCTCAATATTACTGTTTTTTATGGTATTTTTAATCAAATAAATCACATTAAAAAAACAAAACATTAAAGAATCTTACCAACACCACATTTTAAACGGTAGTGTCTATACTTTTTATGTTTACAGACCACTGATCTATAATAAATATATATGATATATAGAGATATGTGAAAAAGATCCATGTACACTAAGTGAAAACAATATTAAGAGTGAGATTGTTACCAAAATGATCTGGAAAATATGTATTTTGTGTTAAGACATCTGTTAGAGTAATGTTTTGTAACATCTAATTAATTCAAAATGTATTTGTGCAATGCTTTTCCAATAAATATCATTCTAAAGCAGTTTTACCGAGAATTTTGATCCCTATGCGAACAGACAACTCCATAGAAAAAACACAAATATAAACTATTCTAACTAAATGCAAATGTTTTTTTTTATTTCATACTGTGCAAATAGTGCAATATTTATGCACGTAATAATAAAAGAAGATTACTAGTATGACAGCGTGTAATCTTTTTTTTTTGGATATGCAGCAAATGAATTTCAAGAATTACGTTTTTTAAACATATTTAACAATAGTCACAAAATCTTTTTTCTTCTCAAATATTCCTCAGACTTCAAAAGTGGTTCTGAACATTTTTTAAATCATTGTCCACAATTATATTTAACAGCTTAAGTTGTTTCTGATTAACTGCATTAGGATTTTTTAGAGTTTGGCATAACAAGACAATTTATATTCATTATAAATGTATATTCATGTTTGTTTTGTCTTATTTTACATCATTTTAAGTCATCTTGAGGGCCCTTTGGAAGTTTGCTGAGGCCCCCTAATGGACCCGGGCCCTTGAGAGCCACTGCCCTAGCATCTTCCATGGACCCACTTGCACCCTAAAATTCCTGTTCTAAGTAATTGGTTCATCCTAATCGAATATTAGTATACAACAAGTGAACATAACCGTGAACTAATCTTACCAGTATGTCAGAACCTGGGATGATAATGGAGCGGGTTTGATTTCTGGGCACCATGGCTTGCACCAACGGCAGACCATCACTCACCACCTCCACAAAAACAATCACAACACAAATCACAGTTTCACAAAACAATCTCCTTAAATCAAACTCAAATTTGCCATTAGAGGGCTGCATTGGGATTGAGTCCCGCCGGGTCCCGCGGGACCCAACGCAAATCTCGCGGGAGCGGGCGGTTTGAACTTTGCTGCGGGCGGGAATGGGCGGCTAAAAAAAACACTGCGGGATCGGGAGGTAGCCTTGCAACATGATGGAGATGTCAATAATGGCGCTTTTCCACTACACAGTACCAGCTCGGCTCGGCTCGGCTCGGCTCGGCCCGACTCGCCTTTATTTGGTTTTCCACTGTGTAAAAGTTGTAACTGTATCTGCTTCCAGGTACTTTTTTTCGTACCCCCTCCGGCGGGGTTCTGAGCGAGCTTAGGCGATACTAAAATGTGACGTGAAAACACGGCAGACTGCTGATTGTTCAGAGAGAAGCATCACTATTCACTGCGTCATCATTGCACGCGCAAGACAGAGTATCCTGAATAAAAAACAGCAAAAACGAAAACAAAACCATCCAAAAACAGCACACTCGATTTCCTCCATTATCCTGTGTGTAGTATGTGTCCAGTAGGCTATGCCGGCCAGGGAAACGAAACAAACAACCCCATGAATCTCTTTAATAATAGCAATACAAATATGTGTTTTTTCCTGCGGGACGGGAGAAGACACAAAATCAATGCATCTCTATTATTGTGCGGGAATAAATTCTCAGAGTTTTGCGGGTGCGGGCGGGAGTGGACATACATATTGCGGGAGCGGGCGGGAGTGAAACACATGCGTTGCGGGAGCGGGCAGTAATGGTCAGAAATTCGGCGGGCGCGGGCGGGAGCGGGATGATGAAACCAGTCCCGCGCAGGGCTCTATTTGCCATTTCAGCACATTATTCAGTTGAAATAAAATACTGAGAAATTTGGACTTACCTCCTTGAAGGATCTGAGTTTACTGAGCTGATCAAAAAGGTTGGGGGGTAGTAAGTCCAGACGGGCCTGCCGCCTGAATGCGTTCTCTGCTGACATACGGGGAGGATGAGGCTCCTGAATAACACAGAGAGGGTTCACTTGTGCAATATTACTATATTACATACAGTATATATCAAATATAATTAAGCTTAAGCTATATATATATATATATATATATATATATATATATCCCACCTTGAGAAGCTGACAGGGCGTTTGGCCAAAGTTGCTGATGATGCCTTCCAGGGCCTTGCGCTCGGTCTCATTAGCTATGGCGTCCAGATCCACTGCACCTGACAGCCAAAACACACACCGACCAGTCATATTTTCCATGCAGGAACATGTTCAAACTTATACAAACTCACAAGAGGCCTCTTACCCTCATAAGTGCAGTAGTAGAAGACATTAAGAGCCTCCACTGCTTCAGGTCCTCGCTGCTTATACCCGAATATGAGATCTATCCACTCATGCAGGTGAGCAGACACATACTCGCACTCCTTTAAACACACAGATACACAAGGAGAGTGTGTGTCAGATGAAGAACAAAAGAGTCTGCTTGTTTTAAAAGCAGTTTTTCCATTGAGCCATTAAACCTGCAGCGTCACGGCAGAAATATATTTGTGCCATTGTTAATTGCAGTCTGAATTGGATGTGATTACATAAAAATATATGTTTTATTATAATAACCGCATTTTCTACATGCAGAAAACAAAAAAGCATAAACATTGTCTGATTCATAAGCAAATGACTCCTATGAGCTGATTCTTTTACTGAATCTATCAAAAAGACTCTATCAGTTTGAATCAGTCTAACGAATCACTCACTGAATTTGTCAGAGCAGTAACTGAAACATCTGACTCACTCACTCATTCATAAGACAACACATTTAGCTATAGTAAATTATATATATATATATATATATATTGTGTCAGTTCCCACACCAAGGCTTTTCTGTGTTTCCTGATGAAGTCTTCACGTGAAGACGCCCAGGGGGGAAGCAACACATCATTGACCATGTCCTGATTCATTTGCAAGCATCCCAGATCAAAATCTGCACACAAGACATAATAAAATTTAAAGGCCATTTAACATATTTCTGTGGCAGTGTGCTTTTCATCATTGACTCACTTACTGTTCAAGTTCTGCAGGAACTCTGGGAAATAGAAGAACTCTGGGATGAGCTCCTTCACATCCGCTGGACTCTCCATTCGTGCCTGCCACGCTGCTGCTACTGAATGAAACTGCCTATCGGCACAATCAAACCTAAACACACACACACACACACACACACACACACACACAATCACTCATTTAAGAGCAGCCCAGACATATGACAATGTGCATGATTACTTAAAAACCATCAGGTAAACAACACTGCAACCTAGTGGTCATTACAAGGGAGTGCAAACAAACATGATATTTTATTTACAATATTTATAATATTATATTATAATATTATAATATAACATTTACAATTTGATGTTGGTGATCTACATTCCTGTGTGGATACATAGTTTTATAGTTTTGGAGTGTCAAAACCATCAAACTAATTTAAATGTTAAATGATCAATTACATTTAAAGAGGACATATTATGCTATTTTTCCCAACTTTCTTTAGCTCTGGAAAGTTACAAAGTCCACTCCAAAAGGAGTTACTCTCTGTATCAGTAAGCACTTTTTCCTGAACTCCCTGAAATGCCACAAATGTCTGGAGTTTTCTTCTGGGAACGTACACGTCACAATATTCCCCATTTAAATGATTCCCTCCTATATGCACTAAAAAGGTGCGAGGCCTGGTTTAATTTGCATTAGTATTGTGTTGAAACTCGTGGTTATGGTAAGGGGCGTGACATTTCTGAAATGCTCTGCGTGGTTGACCAATCACAACACACTGGGTCCAGCCGACCAATCAGAGCACATTGCACTTTTCGGAAGGAGGGGCTTCATAGAGACCGGAACTAAACAGAGCGTTTCAGACATACTTAGAAGAGACATGCTGCAACAATGCAACATTTTTTTTTTTTTTTTTATTCAAGCATGAATTCTATAAGATCCCAAAAACAAAATCAAGACTTTGTAATGGGGCATAATATGGCCTCTTTAATGATATTATTAAGATTTTAGTTCAATTTGTACCTCAGTTAACAAAACTTGGAATGAATAAATGCACACATATTTGAGTTCAAATGTCTTCAGCTATAGAAAAATAATAATAATTTGAATGTGGCCCAAAGCAAAATTAAGCACACCCTTGATCAGGGGTGTCCAATGCAGCTTGAAGGGCCGACGTCCTGAAGAGTTTAGCTCCAGCCTGCCCCAACACGCCTTCTAATAATCCTGAAGAACTTGATTAGCTGGTTCAGGTGTGTTTGAGCTAAACTCTGCAGGATGCTGGTCGTCCAGGAGCAGGATTGGACTCCTCTGCCCTTAGCTTGCAGCATTTACCCAGTAGTATGACTGCACTGGTGTGTGTGTGAGAGAGAGAGTGTATCTTACTTGCCGCTCTGGAGCTGTATATGTAATGAGGTGAAGGGCTCTGTGCGGATCATGTAGTGCATGACGCCGGCAGCATTAGAGTAGTGTGTGCCATAATGGAACTTATCGATAGTGCCTGTTGGGTCCTCAAAACTCTCATATCTATTCAATCAACAACAACAAGACACTTAGCAAGTCAGCTGAAAGACAAAACATTCTACATTCTAGATCAAACTATTATAATTTCCTAATTTAAATCTATTTATAAATCATGTTATAGCAATAGTTATAGCTATCGGTTTGTGGTATTGTTATCCATCCTTCGGGTTTTGAGATACACATTCTTTGATAATGAGAATTCTGCAATAAGGACTGCAAGACTGTCTCACTTCTCCCTGACGTTCTGTGCATGGCGAGAGTTGACAACACCAATGGGTTTGGACAGATCTCTGAAAACCGCTTGGTCTTCCAGATCCAATTCAGTAGATGTGTAGTCACACAACACCCAGGGGAACTGAGAATACACACATGCACATGAAGAAAAGCGATGACTCGTGTGACCAGTACAATATCCAGTAACAACACCAGAATCATTCACATTTTTCAGCAAAATGGATTTTAAATGCATATTTACCACCCATTTAAATGGATTAACATTTAAAAACTTTATTTATTAATTAAAATGCATAAACAAAATTAAGCTTGAGAATCTGGGTAAGCTCCAATTTACCCACGACACTACATAGGACAAGTGGTTTGGAAAACAAAACAAAAAGCAAAACAAAATTTTAACGAAAACAACAAAACAAAAGATATTGAAACTAAACAAAACGAAAACAAAATTTTTAACGAAAACAACTAAACAACTAAAGAACAAACAAAAATTTCAACGAAGTGAGAACAACAAAACAAAACATAAAATAAATAAATAAAATAAATGGGAATGAAACGAAAACAATAAACAAACAAAAATGTATACAAAACTAAATGAAAACAACAAAACAAATTTAAACGAAATAGAAACTAAACGAAAACGACAAAATAAAACAAAACAACACAAATTGAAATGAAACGAAAACAAAACAACAAAACAACAGCAATTGAAATGAAAAAAACAAATTGAAATGAAACCAAATGAAAACAACAAAACAAAAAAGAAATTTAAACAAAATGAAAACAAACAAAAACAAATATTTTAACAAAACGAAAACAACAAAACAAAGGTTAGGCTCTGTAAGGACTCACCACTGGATACTGGGATAAATCATTGTATGTGCGACCAGCAATGGTGTTGAGCTGCATCAGATATTCAAAATTGGAGATCTCTCTGCAAATCCATCTCTGCAAAAGGAACAAAAATTAAAATGTTTTTTTTTGGGTCCTTTTAACAGGTTTTTGATTGGCAGATACAATACAGAGGGAATTGGAAATTATGGGGAGAGAGGGGGGAATGGGATTGGGACGCAATGCAGAACAGTTTCCAATCAGAATCTCCCATATAAGCACTGAGGCTCAATGTGTCTGGAGTTTGTGTTAATCACTTGGCCAGGGCAAGTAGTACGTTTTTAATTCCCCACATAAATGGGAAAAAATTGTGCTATGAGCATTCTTTCATATAAGACGTACGTGAGTCAGGTTGGAGGCTTTCAGGAGCTCTTGAGGAGAGCGAGAACCAAAGTAGAAGAGATTGGGCGGCCTGAGACCGAGGATCCTGGAGTAGACTTTGTTCCGCACCTGTGGGAAAACCCAAACAAATATAAACACACGGAGACCTCAAATGCAACCAATGCTTGCTGCCATCTACTATGTGTCCTTGTCCATTGTCTCTCCTACAGTACCACAGTTTGTGTCGAACTCACCCCCTTCCTGAAGTTGATGAAGTAGTGTGCCTGGTCAATGAAGAACAGCTCTAGTGCTGATCTCCGCAGGTTGTATCGCCTCAGGTGGACCTCCCTTAGCTGTGACAATGACCTCTTGAAATCAAACCCAATACCTGGATGGACATTCAAAAGCATACACATTATAATCATGAATCATATCTTATCTAATTCACTACTGGTCAAAAGTTTGAAATAGTAAATATCCATTTATGTTTTTGTAAGAAGTCTTTTATGCTCACCAAGACTGCTTTTATTTAATCTAAATACATTAAAAATAGAAATACTGCAAAATATTATTACAATTTGAACTGTTATATAATACAATAACTGTTTTCAAATTTAATATATTTTAAAATGTAATTTATTCTTGTGGTGACAAAGCTGGATTTTTAACATCAATACTCCTCCTTTCGGAAATCATTCTAATATGCTGATTTGGTGCTCAAGAAGCATTTCTTCTAATTATCAATTCTTATTATTATCAATCTAATATTACAGTTTATGCTGCTTAATATTCTTCCCGGAAACCGTGATACCCCAAACTTTTGAATGGTAGTGTAATAAAAAAAAAAAAAAAAAAAAAAAAGATTTCTAATATTTAGCAAGTGTGCATTAAACTGATCAAAGGTGAAAGTAAAGGCATTTATAAAGTTCCAAAAGATTATATTTCAAATAAATGCTGTTCTTTTGAACTTTATATTCATCAAAGACTCCTGAAAAAAATTAACATCAAATTTAACATTGATAATAAGAACCATTACTATTAATCAATTTAAATAATTAATAAAAAACAATTGATAAGTGAGCTCCAAATCGGCATATTAGATTGATTTCTGAAGGATCATGTGACACTAAAGCTGAAAATTCAGCTTTAAAATTGATTAAAATAGACAAAAGCTACTTTAAATTGTAATAATGTTTCACAATATTAATGTTTTTACAGTAATTTTGATCAAATGAATGCAGCATAAGAAACTTATTTAAAAAAAAAAACATTTCAATTATTCCAAACTTCTGACAAACAAAAGAGGTTGGAAATATGGCGGCATATACGGTCCGATGCAAGCTGCAACTCACCTTCCTCGGTCTCCTCTTTCTCACTGCTGCCATCATAAAAGTACAGGTGGTGTGTTGTGACCTCCAGGCGACCTGGTACCACGGCAACAATAGTGATGAGCTCACACTCCTCTGAGAGCACCAGCTTTTCTTTCTGGCTCTCCTCCTCGCCCTCCTCCGCCCTGAGGAATGACACACACACACCCTGCTTAACATACTCTCGATCACTAAAACCCCCCGCTGTTTGCAGGTACCAGAAAGGCTGAATCATTACTCAACTGATTCGTTTACTTGGAGATCAAGTGCTCTTCCACTGCTCTTGTGTGGACTTTTATGTTATTTCCTGTTCCATGTTATGTTTGCTGCACTCATTCTGTTCCCTGGTACTCTGCTCTCCATGTTAGATTTATGTTTATTCTATTATTAAACTCACTGCATTTGGATCCAGCTCTCCTTTGTTTTTGAGTTCACCCTACGTAACACTATTACTCGGTGGAAGAAATGTTTATTCTCATTTTTATTATGAATAAACTATATTTTGAAAACTGGCTGTCATTGCTGCTGACGGAATATTTGATTTTTAAATTCTATTACTATTGTATTGTATTCACATACCAATTTTTTAATACATAAAAATATGTTCCTTATATATTTTAAGAGAATTCCTTGCAAGAGGTTCATCATATTTGATGGTTCTTGGCATCAACCAGTTTAATTTAGATCTCTTGGTTTAGATAACTTACTTGAAGCAAATGAGTGCTCAGAATTACAGTAGGACACTCACTCTTCAAGGAAGACAAAATCCTCATCTTCTAGTTTGTCATCCTCCATGTCACTAACTTTGGCTTCCTTGGCAACAGCAAGAGGGATGGGTTCGGTCGAGCTGCGAGGACTGTCGGCTCCTGCAGAAAAAAACAAAAACAGCTAAGAACTCCAACATATAAACATTAACATTGAAATAACAAAGAGTTCAAGTGGAGAGAGATGATTCTAAAGTACTTGGTCTAGGCAAAAAATTCAAATTAAAATTCACAATGGCCATTTACCATCAATCATTCTGAGATCTATAATTACTCCCTATTGTTTTATTCCGTATCATTCATTCATTTATTAAAACTCATTTAGCAGATTACAGGGATACTAACCCATGTTATCTCTCAGTGCACTGGCATCACTGTGAGAATCAAAGTTGTAGTTTGGCACCAGCTTCAGACGCATTTTAGAGTACGTCTCTGCACTCGACAGTTTCCATCTCACCTCTGGCTGAACCCTGAAACACAAACACTTCCACTCATTCCATCATCACACATACCACAATATAATACTTAGATATACAGTATCAGTGTATACAACTGAACCTCACTTCAACTCAATTTACGGTGGCGCTGGTTAGAGAGTCAGACTGTTAACCCGAAGGTTGCGGGTTCGATTCTCAGTACCGGCAGGAAATGACTGAGTGTAGACTTGAGCAAGACACCTAACCCCCAATCACTCCCCGGGCCCCACAACAAAAATGGCTGCCCACTGCTCTGGGTGTGTGTGTGTGTGTGTGTGTGTGTGTTGTTCACTACTCACTGCTCCTAATGTGTGTGCACTAACTTGGATGGGTTAAATGCAGAAGGCAAATTCCGAGTATGGGTTACCATACTTGGCCTTCACATGTCACTTTCACTTTCACACATATATGTACATATATACATATATAAAGTGAAAAGTTATATGTTATATATATATGTTATATGTTTGGCTACAGTTCTTCTAACCCTAATTAATGGAGTGTGTAGGTTTTCATTTCTTAAACAACCATTTAGGAAGACACATCATGGGCATATTCCAGGATGACAATGTCAAGGTGCATCAGGCTCAAATTGTGAAAGAATAGTCTTAAATTAATTGAAAGTCTTTGGGTTGTGCTGGAGGAGACTTTACAGAGTGCTGGACTCTTGCATTGTCAATACAAGATCTTGACCAAAAATGTATACACCTCTTGATGGAAATAATATCACAACATTTATTTCCATCAAGAGGTGCATCAATTTGGCAGACTAGATCTGCTACACTGCTGCTCTGTTGCTGCAGAGCAAGTACGTACTTGCTACTGTCATTAGATAAGATATGCTGCTGATGTTAGCAATAAGGTACGAGAGGCTGTGCTGTATCTTGAATAAGTCACAGCTGAAGTGCGTTGTTAGGCACGACACGAAGCAGAGTAAACCCCTTCTATTCACAATACAACACTAACCTCGAGTACCTTATTGCTTTTACAAAATGGTTACTACACATTACAAATATTAAAGCCAAAAAATATATGTATCAATGCAACTTTCATGGAGTAAAATCACTAAAAGCCTTGCTTCCGCTGGAAAAAATAGATTCATTAGATGGCGGCAAATACTGTATGAGTACATAATTTATGAGTGAGTGAGTCAGAGTTTTAAATCGAAAGGACTTAACCCTTGTGTGGTGTTCAACACCTCTGATCTTCCGGGTCAAAAATGACCAAGCTATAACAAATAGCTTATGAATCCCTTGTTATGCTATATTATCACCCAATATTGGATTCAATATTTTTGTCAACTTGTTCTCTTTCAATTAGGACTGGTTTTATATTTCTATTTGCATCTGTTTAATCGTAGGCCTCATTTATCTGAGAGTAGGCATCTCATTTTTTGAGTAAAAAAAGCATTATTTTTTAATAATTTTGATTTCGAAACAAACTTCATGGTGAAAAATTAAAGTAGACTAGTGTGATCAACAGTGATCAAAAATTTCTTCATATTTAATATTTCCAAAATTATTCAAAAATAATGCTTTTTTTACTCAAAAAATGAGATGCCTACTCTCAGATAAATGAGGCCTACGATTAATCAGATGCAAACAGAAATATAAAACCAGGCCTAATTGAAAGAGAACAAATTGACAAAAAGATTGAATCCAATATTGGGTGATAATATAGTTGTCACGGTCACGTTCTTCAGCCTTCATCTGTGTGTGCACTTCATTCCCCAGAATCCTCCATGGCGCACACCTGCACTCACTCACCCAATCACCAATCATCATCACCTGCACTCCCTCATTAACCACCCTTTATATTCAGCACTCTCCCTTCACTCCTTGTCTGGTCTCGTCGATGTTCACATGACCCACAGACTTCCGAACACTTACCTGGATTCCTACCTGTCATTTCATCCTCTCCAATCCGTCCTGCCTGCCATCCTGTTCTGCCTTCAGCCCGACATCATCTGCAAAGAGAAAGAAAGACAAGGACATTACCAACCAGCTAAGCATCCACTGTTATTCTGTGTTTCTGTTACTCACCATCTGTCTGCATCTCCACACTCCCTGAAAATAAACTATTAACCTTACCATCTTGTCTGCATCCTCTGTAAAACCCTGACAGAAGACCAGACCACACGAAGCATGGAAGTTGCTCACTTCACCCTAACCCCAGCTGATCGTCTGATTCATTGTTTTCAAGATGGCTGCTCAATCGAGGAATATGTCGCCGGCTTTCTGGAGCTTTCTGTTGGGGTAAGCTGGACAGATGATGTCCTAAAAACAGTATTTTGGGGCGGACTGGATAACCATCTGTACCAGCAAGCTCCAGCGGAGGCAATCCCAGGCTCATTTGCCCAGTATCTAGATCATGTGTTGTGGTTGAGTGGCTCAAGGTTCACCGTAGGTGAGGTTGAGGACATCGCCACTCAACCACCATCTCCAGCCATCTTCACCACGCCACCCATCATCATCCGGAATTCAGTCACCAGCACTAGCGAGCCTGCATTTGACGCCAGTCCAGCCGAGCCTGCACTTCACGCCAGTCCAGCCGAGCCCGCACTTCACGCCAGAGCTGCCGAGACCAAGGCAGTAGGCGTCGTGCCCGCCGCCCCTGAGTCTATGAGCGTCATGCCCGCCGCGCCTGTGACTGTCAGCGTCGCCTGCCCGCCAGAGCCAGAGCCAGTCGCCTGCCCGCCAGAGCCAGTCGCCTGCCCGCCAGAGCCAGAGCCAGTCGCCTGCCCGCCAGAGCCAGAGCCAGAGCCAGTCGCCTGCCCGCCAGAGCCAGAGCCAGTCGCCTGCCCGCCAGAGCCAGAGCCAGTCGCCTGCCCGCCAGAGCCAGTCGCCTGCCCGCCAGAGCCAGAGCCAGTCGCCTGCCCGCCAGAGCCAGTGAGCGTCGTTCTCCCCGAGCCAGAGCCAGAGTTTTCAAAGCCCTCATCGCTGGTCCCGTCCAGCACAAAGCCCTTTTCACCGCTGGTCCCGTCCAGCACAGAGCCTAGCACAGAGCCTTCACCGCTGGTCCCGTCCAGCACAGAGCCCTCTTCACCGCTGGTCCCGTCCAGCACAGAGCCCTCTTCACCGCTGGTCCCGTCCAGCACAGAGCCCTCTTCACCGCTGGTCCCGTCCAGCACTGAGCCCCCTTCACCGCTGGTTCCGTCCAGTACAGAGCCCTCTTCACCGCTGGTCTTGCCCAGCACCGAGCCCTCATCGCTGCCCAGCACCGAGCCCTCATCGCTGCCCAGCACCGAGCCCTCATCGCTGCCCAGCACCGAGCCCTCATCGCTGCCCAGCACCGAGCCCTCATCGCTGCCCAGCACCGAGCCCTCATCGCTGCCCAGCACCGAGCCCTCATCGCTGCCCAGCACCGAGCCCTCATCGCTGCCCAGCACCGAGCCCTCATCGCTGCCCAGCACAGAGCCCTCATCGCTGCCCAGCACAGAGCCCTCATCGCTGCCCAGCTCAGAGCCCTCATCGCTGCCCAGCTCAGAGCCCTCATCGCTGCCCAGCTCAGAGCCCTCATCGCTGCCCAGCTCAGAGCCCTCTTCGCCGCTGGTTCCGCCCAGCTCACAGCCCTCTTCGCCGCTGGTTCCGCCCAGCTCAGAGCCCTCCTCGCCGCTGGTCCTGTCCAGCTCAGAGCCCTCCTCGCCGCTGGACCAGTCCAGCTCCAAGCCCTCTTCGCCGCTGGTCTTGTCCAGCTCAGAGTCCTCTTCGCCGCTGGTCCTGTCCAGTCCAGAGCCGCCTTCATCACTGGTCCTGTCCAGCCCAGAGCCGCTTTCGCCCCCTGCCTCTTCCAGTCCAGTGTTAAAGCCTGATATTTCCCCAAAGGAATTTTGGGGGGGGGGCTATCAGTCGTCTCCGCCATGGCCACCTGAAGGGTCCTCACCGCCGTGGCCACCCGAAGGGTCTTCTCCGCCATGGCCACCCGAAGGTTCTTCTCCGCCATGGCCACCCGAAGGGTCCTCACCGCCATGGCCACCCGAAGAGTCCTCTCCGCCATGGCCACCCGAAGGGTCCGCACCGCCATGGCCACCAGAAAGGTCCTTACCGCCATGGTCCCCTGCTCAGCCTGTATCACCATGGTCCCCTGATCAGTCTGCTTCACCTTGGTTCCCTGCTCAGCCTGCACCGTCCTGATCACCTCCTCTGTCTGTCCTGCCACCATCCTGGAGTCCGTACTCCTGAACCTGCTCCACCTTCCCGTCACGGACTCCAGGGTGCCCACCCCCCCTCCCGTATGCTGCCTTCTTCGGCGCGGGACGCGCCTTACGGGAGGGGGGAGTAATGTCACGGTCACGTTCTTCAGCCTTCATCTGTGTGTGCACTTCATTCCCCAGAATCCTCCATGGCGCACACCTGCACTCACTCACCCAATCACCAATCATCATCACCTGCACTCCCTCATTAACCACCCTTTATATTCAGCACTCTCCCTTCACTCCTTGTCTGGTCTCGTCGATGTTCACATGACCCACAGACTTCCGAACACTTACCTGGATTCCTACCTGTCATTTCATCCTCTCCAATCCGTCCTGCCTGCCATCCTGTTCTGCCTTCAGCCCGACATCATCTGCAAAGAGAAAGAAAGACAAGGACATTACCAACCAGCTAAGCATCCACTGTTATTCTGTGTTTCTGTTACTCACCATCTGTCTGCATCTCCACACTCCCTGAAAATAAACTATTAACCTTACCATCTTGTCTGCATCCTCTGTAAAACCCTGACAATAGTATAATGAGAGATTTATAAGCAATTTTTTGTAGGCAGGTCATTTTTGACCGGTAACACCATAAGTATAACAAGGTGCGAACAAAGTCACCAAGTTTCAGTCCAATGCAATAACATTAACTAGTCTTAACTATTAATCTTCCCCGGGTCAAAATGACCCGAAGACAACGTGAACACGGAGAAGCAAGACTGACAAATGACTAGCATGCCTGTCGGGCACGGGAAACCCCATAAACTGGACAAGATATCGACCGATCAGCTTGCGCCATCTAGAGTTTCATGACTGAACTGCTGTGTATACTACATACATAAATATCTATAAATGAGAAGTAAAATAAAAAAAATACTTCAATGCATCATATTCACTAAGCATCAGAAAGGTTTAGCGCATGCAGACCTGAGAGCCCATGCTCCTCTCTCACTGCTCAGTAATCTACGCAGTGATTTCCAGTGCCTCCACACCACCGCCTGCTGGCCGTTAATCATCTTCTGCACACTGTGGTAGCGGCTGTTTTCTGTGCGCACTCGTTTTAGGTACGGGTCAATGATGAGCTCCTGGAAAGAGAAGAGCACAAACAGTCCATGTTATTAACTCATCTATCATAAACACTTATGTTTCAGGGTTTGGGATGTGTAATAAATAATCCCAGTATTCCCAAGTAGTAAGCACTCAAGGTTTGCTCAATGTATGGATCAAACCAGCAATCCTCTCTTTACCAGCCTAACATATTCCTTCTGTATTGGAATAACTGGGGTTAGCAGACACCTGAAACTTGGCTTTGCAGTCAGAACGGTCCTTGTCTCTTCTCTGCGCAGTGCTCATGAGGTCATCAAAGCAGGAATTCCAAAAGTTGGACATCAGGTCGTGACTCTTTCCAAAAGTGTCTAGCTCATACTGCTGCATTGTGGGCTCCACCTACAGGCATATATTATGAAAAACATGTCACATGGTTTAAAATGGTGTTTTCTGCACTAAAATTTGATGGAATGAGCCATGTTTGAAGTTACTGTAAAGCAGCTAATACTGGCACATCTGTGACCACACATCAGAAATATATATTAATGTGTAAATTTCATTTTTGTAGAATTGTTTGGAAAAAATATAATATAATAATAGTACAAATTAATCCTTAAAATTTGAAAATATTATAAATGCTTACAATTCATTTAAAATGATTAAAATATTTTGACAAATTGCAAAAATTGTTAAAAGTACAAATAATATAATATAATAAATTAATGCATAAAATAACTTTAAATAATCACTATTTCATAAATGTATACAATGTACTTAAAATAATTACAATTTGTAATTTTTTTATATAATTCAATATAATTACATAAATAATGCATACAATAATTTGAATAAAATATTTATTTTATTTATATTATAAATGTATGCAATTTACAAATATTAAAATACTTGATCATTTTAAATAAATTGTAAACATTAATAATATAATTAAAATAATAATGATTACTGATCATCTACAATCATATTACTGTTGTCGATATTTTGCTTCTTTCATTCATACTGAAAATGTATTGTACTGTATCAACTTTAACTTTAAGTTAATGAACATGACACATTTTAATGCTGAACAATCAAAACTCTCTCTCTTCACCTCCACTCACCTAGATATATATATTTGGGAATAGTGTAAAACCTGGTTTATGTCCCGATTTAAGGCATAGTAATATACCTTGTGATTTGTATACACGAACAGTCTAAACAGGGTAGATTTATAACCACACACAGTCACACTCCAGCCCTCATAAATCTTCTCTAGGTCACTCTGCCGTGATGTCTGTTTCATTTAAACGCATGGTTTGTTTTGGATTTGTGAGATGAGGCGAATAAATCAGAATTTTTCTATCTTGTTTTGGCATTGGATGAACAAAAGGGTCTAAATAAAGAGTTCATCACTACAATGGAAGCGGATTAACCGTCAAAGTGCCCTCATGCTAAAACAAACACACGTCCACCGAGTAAGTTATTCACTGTTTTAGAGAGAGGGGTCTACAGCTCTGAAACCAGTCGAACAGCTTTAGGTGAACTTAAATGAATCCAAGGTGATTACATAATATGCAACAGATGTGAACGAGGGTATGAGTTATTTCAACGAAAAAAAGTGCTTTAATCCTTCACGACTGAGCTTATCTCGTGTTTGACTGAGAATGAGACTTATTCTTGTCGTTCTGCATCCAAAAAAGGTAAAACAAAAAAGGTTTGTGGTAACATATACTGACACGGAGAAGCTGCCAGCTTATCGTAAGGTAAACAGTCCAACTGTGTGTCTGCTAGGCTGTGTGTGTGTGTGTTTGAGGAAGATGGGGCTGTACTGACGTGGTTCTGGAAGAACTGCTGCCACTCAGCAGTGCTGCAGTAGTTCTGGAGGTCCTGGGCGAAGGAGGGGCTGCCGTTGGTGGCGGGGAGGTTGGGGAGCAGATTCTGAAGGGTGGTGCGTTCCGCATGCTGGTCCAAAAGCGTTCGGACGATGGGCACCAGCGGGCTCAGCAAAACCTCAGCGCCTGGGTCTGAACCAGAGTTTGCTGGCCAAAGTGGTGCGCCAAGACGACCCAGCAGAAAACACACCTCCTCCCAGGACAGACATAGCACAGTTTGCAGCAGGCTATGAAGCTTTAAACAGGCCATCTCACACACCTAAGGAGAGAAAAAATAGCAGATATTACATGTTACTGTCATGATTTTGGGGTTGTCTGTGTGTATTGTCTTTTTTCCTGTCAACATTAGGCTTTTATGTTGATATTGAGTATTGTGAAAAGACGTGATGCTGCAACATGTTATACGAAAATTAAAGTGTTTTTTCAAAGTCGGACCCTACCAAATTAAGAGTCTTTTTTCACAAACAACCAATTTTTTTAATTAAGGCACATTATACTAAAGGGAATATTTACAAGCTTAATGCTGTATAAGCAGACAACCTGATGAACAGCAGACTGAAAGAAGCCATGAGGCAGGCACATGTTTTCCTGAACTGCCCAACAGTAATTCAGTTCCTCAGTCAGTTGATATGATCTAATTTGAGTGTGGGATGGGTTTGAGTAAGTCTGGAGGAGAACGATAAAAAAAAACCCACACTTCTCCATATATGGACATCTGCTCTCCATTGGAATGAAGTAAAGCTACTTACAAAAAAAAAGCTCTATCTAATAATTCTGAACATGTCCATGGAAAATGTGTGTGTGTTTTAACACTCCACCTGAGGAAGGGAGTATAACAAGTGTGCTATTTCAACACAATCATTTATTTTATTTAGTTTTGTTTGACACTGTCATAATAATCATTCAGTTCATCCCACATAATCAGCTAATAAAACCAAATTGGTAAATGTCAAAGAACAAGAATTTTATAAAACAACCCTGGAATCCCTGGTTTATCTAGTAAGACGAGTGTGTATGTGTGTACCTGTGGGTTCTGCTGCTGCTGAATGTATCCAGTGATGATACGCAGGCCAATCAGAGACATCTCTTTGAGCTCAGCAGACCCGGCTGACCCGGGGGTCGTGTGCCACGCTTGCAGCCTGTCCAGCAGATTTACCACCCCTTCAAAGATCTGCCACGAATATAGACACACTCTTATAGTCATTCAAAAATGAACACGTTGTTTACAGTAAAAAAGCAACACCAGAAGAAAGTTTCCTTAAAACTAATTATTTATATTACATATATGATTATACAGTACATATGAGATTCTATGTGAGTGGGATAGTGTGCTCATATTGTCTCACTACCCAGATCCTTACAAGTTGTGTGTAATACGTTCAAAAGTTTGGGGTCAAAGATTAAGTGGTGATAATATTATTTTTTTAAATAAGCAATTAATACTTTTATTCAGCACTAATGACACACTGAATTGATTGAAAGTGACAGTAATGTTTTTTTTTTATTATATTTACAATGTTAATATATTCATATTTCAAATAAATGCTGTTCTTTTGAACTTTCTATTCATCAAAAAAAAAAACATTTCCATAAAAATATTAAACAGTACAACTATTTTCAACATTGATAATAATAATAATAATAATAATAATAATCATAATCATAATAATAATAATAAATGTTTCTTGAGCTTCAAATCCGCATATGTGACCCTGGACCACAAAACCAGTCTTATGTGTATTTTTTCTAAAATTGAGATTTATACATCATCTGAAAGCTGAATACACAATCTTTCCATTGATGTATGGTTTATTAGGATAGGACAATATTTGTCCGAGAAACAACTATTTGAAAATCTGGAATCTGAGGGTGCAAAAAAATCGGAATATTGAGAAAATCGCCTTTAAAGTTGTCCATTTCTATTGGCGATAGTGCTGCATCCATTCACAAAAATAAATGTTTTATATTTTTAAGGTGGGAAATTTACAATATATCTTCATGGAACATGATCTTTACTTAATATCCTAATGATTTTTGACATAAAAGAAAAATCTATAATTTTGACCCATACAATGTTTTGTTGGCTATTGCCACAAATATACCCGTGCAACATAAGACTGGTTTTGTGATCCAGGGTCACATATTAGAATGATTTCTGAAGGATCATGTAACACTGAAGAGTGGAGTAATGAAAATTCAGCTGTGCCATCACAGGAATAAATTACATTTTAACATATATAAAAAGTTATAATACATTGTAATAATATTTCACAATATTATTGTTTTTACTGTATTTTCTTTAAAATACATTTTAAAAAAGCCTTGGTGAGTCTTTCGAAGACTTTTCAAAAACATAAAAAAAATTGTACTGATCCCAAATGATTAAATAGTGTTATGTTGTGCAGATCTGAATTTTTGCAGTATTGACAAGCCAGATTTATGTAGTTTAGTAAAAAAAAAAAAAAAAAATGATATCTGACATACTCATCCTGTGTTTTGAAATCTAAAAATCACATTTTTTTTGTAATATGCATCAACGATCTTAATGATCCGTTTCCAAATACAATTATTTTCCCCAACAGATTTAAAAGCCAAATTGGATTTGTGTGTAGTGTAAACATCCTGAATATACTCCAACTTCTTGTTTCAGACTCTTCTGGCTTTGGAATAAGAGTCTGTGAGTTATAAAATCAATTCTCAGAGTATAAGAATATATCAATCCATTCCTAACCTTCTCACTCCATAGTGTGTGATTGTCAGTGCCCTCGGCGAATAGGAAGTCCTGGAGCAGTCTGAGGAGGCGAAGCAAAGAAGGCACATGGTGCACAGACACGCCCTGAGAGTCCCTCAAATCTGACAGAGACGACTCCAGCATCATCTCCAACAGACTACAACACACAGAACACACATGAGGCATCTGTACCACCCCCACCAGCTTATAATGTTTGTTCACAGCCACAAAACAAAGACAATACAATTTGTCTTGAACAAGTCATCAGACAGGCACGCCCTGAGACTTAAAGTAAAAACCAGCTCTATGCTGATGCAATGCTGAAGCCACACCCAAAAAAGCAACAGCCCAGTAGCGCAAAGAACTTGTGTCCTCCAGAGATCCCCGCCCTGCCCTCATCTGAACCAAAGGATTCCAGAAAATGCTTTAATGTACGGTACCTCCCTTCAGCCTCTGATCTCTACTGGATTTCAATTGCAGTAGTTGTTCTTATAATAGGGGCCATTTGCAACTTAAAGAGGCCATATAATGCCTTGATTTTGTTTTTGAGGTATGCTAGAACAGGTTTTCATGCTTGAATATTCAAAAAATTATTAATTCCCCCCCCACCCCACATATTGTACATTATCACAGCACCTCTCTTCTCAGTCTGTCTCTAACGTGTCTCTTCCCAGTTTAGCTCTTGTGTCTATGAAATCCCTCTTAAAAAAAGAGCAATGTGCTCTGATTGGCCGGCTAGACTGGTGTGTTGTGATTGGTCAACCGCTTTGAGAGTGTTTAAGAAATGAGTTTTAACACACTACTAACGCAACTCAACCTTGTCCCCCTTTTTTTGCGTATGCCTTGGACGGGAATAATTATAAAGAGGAATATTGTGAAATGTACGTTCCCGAAAGATTACAATCGAGCTCAGAAACAGTGCTTACTGCTATAGAGATAGAGAACAACACCCTTTGGATGCTCAAACAGCAACATTACACACTAAACAAAGATAAAAATGTAAAAAAAGCATAATAGGTCCTCTTTAAAACAAGCTTTACAATGTATAAAACAGAAAAATACCCATTTCTGTGCAACCAATAGTATGGTTGCTAGGGTGTTCTGTGCGGTTGTTATGGCTTTGCTTATTGGTCCAAGTAAAAAAAAGCCCATCCCCAAGTGTCTAAGATTAATTCAAGTATTTGACAGTTTTCTCAGCCATGCTACATTACAAAATCAAGCCTGATACTTGAGGTATCAGATGCTAAATTTAAATACTCTGTGATAGGGTTTTGTTCATTCAGTTTCAAAAGGTTAAATCTTCAAAGTTCAATCAGTCTGAAAAAAAACGTCAGTCTTCATTTTAGCTCTCTGGGACAGAGGAATTGTTAATGTAACATTAAAATCATTAAAGTTCTACGTTTCTGACCTGCGTTTGATGTCGTCAGGTGGCCGCACCAGTTGGCAGGACGAGCCAAGCTTGGTAAGGACAGAGAACACCTGACCCCTCTCTCTCCATATCACATCCTCAGACCCCTCAGTGCCACTCCACAGCACAGAGAATACGATGTTTGTCAGCAAATTACACAACTCCTCCTCTGGAGCCTAATGGGAGGATAAAGAGGCACGTTTTTAGCTATCAGAGCTATCAAAGTATCACAAAGTTTGACTCATGTGTGTTCTGAATGGATATTAGCACATTATTATGTTTGCTGGAGGGGTTCTGGGTGGATGCAAGATGGTTACCTATTAGCCCATGTCAAAAGAGCTTCAAAAAAAGGTTGTTTGCTGGCCTTAGCTTGTTTAAGCTGATATTGCAGCCTGGCCAATCTTGTCTAGCAAGTCTGTTTTTTCCAGCATGGTCAAGTGTCCATGATATCCTGCTCCCTACACTCTGGTACATCCTTTAATTGTTGGGTTTCAATCCAACTATTTTATTTGATTTTTTGCAAATTTTAAACACTGAACAAGTAACTTGGTTTACTTTTATCATGCTTTTTACTTTGCTTTTCACTTGGTCTATAATTACACCCTGCTATATTGTCTGTTATTTCAGCGTCTAAATCCTGAATTTACCCCGTCAACCTTTATTCACTATTCCCTTCATTATTTTACTAATATAGTCCACTGAATGAACAAATGAAAATGAGTGAGCGAATTCAGACAACTTGTGTGCCGGAAGTGCTGTAGATGCCATATTCATTCAGTGTGAAGCTCACATTGCATGGGTCTAGCAGCTAGGCGTTGAGTATACATCTGTTGTACACTTGATTTTGAGTAGAGTGCAACTGGGATTGAATGAGTGTACTCGATAATGTCCCCTATGGTTTTGGACTCCAGCGCAAATGGCTGTCCCCTTAAATAGGGTATGGGGGTGATTTCAGACACCTCCAGGGTGTTCAGCATGTACCTGTGGGTTGGATGTGTTGGAGATGGTGTCTGTAGGTGGTTCAGTGCTATAGCTTGTGTCGTCCAGAACGTTGGACAGACTGGAGCTCTTGCGTGGTCTCATGCCTGGGAAGGTCTTACTGTGCTCCAGAGGAGAAGGGGTCTCTGGCTGGCTACCCACAGGGGTCTGAGGTCCCTTTTGGAGTTCCAACTCAAAGGGTGAGCTGAAGGGCGAGAGAGGCTGATACACACTTTCCTCTTCCTCTAGCAGGCGGGAGTGGGACGATGATGGAATGTCCACGGTGTTGGACAGGGAGGACGAATGACTGCTTTGTTCTCCAGAGTCAAATGGCTTGAAGTGGAGGGAACCGTTCCTGAGTTGTTCGGTTGACGGGGGAGACTGGGAGAGGTCAGAGTAGCCCTCGGACACATCCTGAGTTTCTCCTTCTTCCTCCTCATACTCCTCTTCAGGGCGGGGAGTGAGGGAGATGTAGACGTTCTGCCGAGTGTCCTCCATTACGCTGTCCTCACGATGGAAGACGGGTCTGGAAAGACCAGGGTCCAGCGAGCTGGTGGGGCTGGATAAAGAAGTGGATTGGCTGCGAATGCGAGACTCGTACGATTCTTTGACGTATAGTTTGGTGAGAACATCCTGCCAGCCTGATTGACGAGCGAGCTGCTTCACATACTCTTCATTAGAATAGATCAAGTGGAAGAGCTACAGGAATGTAAGATGAAGACAGAAATGTTAATTAATTAATATAATAATTAGTCATTTAGATGAGTATGTATGTGTCTGTTTAGAAATAGGCTTGGTTTTGCAGTTTTAAACATGCACTGTCACTGTGTGGTATTTTGCAAGGGAATCTATATTGTCAGATGGACTGTATCTTCCATTAAAACTTGTGAAATACCTGAGAGATTCGTTTTGTTTGGCGGTGTGAACTTGATAAGATGATTTGTAGAGTGAGTCAAATGTTGAAACGGTAATTATGCTTTTTTTTTTGTGATATCTTGTTCTAGCTAATCAAAATAACCTTTCTTAACCAATTTAGGTAAGGTAACAAGCAAAACTGTTAGCAAGTTAGCAAACTTGTTAACCACAAAGGCTAACTGAAAGCACAATCTTATCCCATTTTGGTTTGTAATGCATGATCATGAAAGTACTTAGTTATTATTATGATATATTGTTCTAAATTATCAAAAGAGCTTTTCTTAACCAGTTATCGCTATGCTAAGGTGGTAGGCTTAGCAAGTTTGCTAATCAAAGGCTAACTGACAAACACAAAGAAAGGGAAAAGCTACAACACCTCTTAAAATACCCTTACAAAAATTAACAATGGTTTCATTATAGTAATAGTGTAGTAACCATGTTTTTTTTTTCAGCGGATTGATTACCATTTGTATAACCACAGTTTTACTACAAATACTATGGTTAAACTATGGTTTGTGTAGTAAAACCATAGTTACATTCTCATAAGGGTAAGCTTATCATTAATACTTTTCATTTCACTAAAAGAGAAAATAATTTTCCCTGATCCTGCTGGGAAACAAACAAACAAACAAACAAACAAACAAACAAACAAACAAACTGATTATTAAGCTGATCAAGCTGGTCTCCAAGCCCTGTCAAGTTAGCTGGTTGTGCAGCTGATCTTCCAGGCTGACCAGCTAAGACCAAACGAACCAGATAGAGAAGTGGTCAAAGCCCCTATTAAACCAGCCTGCAAAAACCAGCTACAGTATGACCAGGCTGACAAAACCAGCCAACCAGCTGAGGGTGGTTTTAGCTATTTGTTCAGCAATCACTCACCTTACGACAAATATCTAGTCGAACACTAAGGTCGGCGCGATGGGACAGATACGCCACTGCCAACAGGTCTCTAAAATTAGGATTGGGATCTGCACAAAACAGACAACAAAACAGACCAATCAACACCTGAAGCATAAGTTGAAAACTACTGCCCACCTTTTCTTCAGTTTACCTGTGGCGAGCACCTGCTCATACAGACAGCGCACAGTTGTCATGGTGATGGGGACGTCTCCAAAAGAGCAGACCAGCCCAAGGTAACTGGAGTCCTTAAGTTTGATGCGCAGTTTATTGCGCTCAGGTACACGCTCACTCTTCAGGACTTTATACATGACCTACGGAAGAGCAGAAGACGTGTTAATATCACACTGAAAGAAACTGATCTCATCGTGATGATTACAATGACTCGAAACATGCCTTACTGCAATGATTTCTGCACCATTTAAAGTGTTTCTCACCCGGAATAATCTCTCACGAGCCTCGTCGCCATAGTTGTGTTTGAGCAGCAGACAGTAGAGCTGCTCCACCCCTCGATCCAGAAGAACCGTCACAGCCTGCTCACGTGGATGAGGAGAACTCCTCAACACAGTGTATAACACATCTAGAATACTGATCAACTACAGAGAGAGAGAGAGAGAGAGAGAGAGAGAATATTCAGTCACGACTCTGCGAGCTCTAGTCCTACCAGAATATTCCCATTATAACAAATGAAAAAATAATAATAATAATTGAAAGAAAAGTTTCTGTTTTAATTTTTATTTTTCACTGTAATAAAATTATAAGAATTTGTCTTAAAATGTTCAGTAATGCCTTTCTGTCTTTTTCCAAAGTAAAATATTAAATTGACAGTGACAAACCTAAATGTTGTGTCAGTGTTATTTTAGTAACATATTACAGTTTTTCTCAATATATTCAATTAGATTTTATTTTTTTATTTTCTATAGTAATTTTAATTCAAGTTGAACTTTTAGTCATTTTGTTGTTATTATTTTTAATAATATTTAATAATAATTTTTAATAATAATTTGTAACATTTTTATTAGTTTTTGTTTTTAAAATATGTCAGTATAGTATTTGTTAAGCTTCAGTTTTTAGTTTATTTAGTTTTAGTTATTAATGTTAGTACTTTAACTTTAAATGAAAATGAGAAATGATGCCTTGACAATTAGCTGTACTTCCATACTTAATTTAATTTAATTTAATTTAAGTTAATGTTAATTTATTTTAAATAGTGGAAATGTTTTCTGTGGTTTTAGTTTTAATTAATGATAAATGTGCAATCTATGGCATGCCAAGCAATTATTTATGAAAACCTGTGGTGGTCATACAAAAATGTTATATTTTCCTGATCCTATGAAATTGACATTTCTGAGAAATACTTTTATACTTGAATAATACAGAATTAGATTCACTATTATTTTTTATTGAAGAAATCTACAAATCATATATTATTTAGTCAATTTGACCCTCTTTATGCATTCTAGGGCCAAATATATTCCATTGGTTGGGCAAATATAGTCCCGCCCCAAAAATTGGTTGATCTAATGTGTCAAGCTGGTTGAGATACTCAAATAAACAATGATCTGACTCAAACAGACACTATTTACTCTTATCAGGAAGTCAACCTACCAGTGTCTGACTACTAACAGCTATTTTTCTGTCTCTTATGAGTTTCCATGGGAGTTAGTATACTGCTTTTGAAGGCAGCTACAGATCACTACACTTTAAAACAGAGCTAGTGTGGTTCACCTGTTGCTCATCCTGCACTATAGCAGCGTAGGCTAGTACACTGTGCAGCTCCTCAGCAGTGGGAGATTTCAGAAGGTCCTTCAGCAGAGAGAAAAGAGAGATCTGCACCGTCCGCCTCTCTTCAGACAGAGGACTGCCATCCTTCTCCGCACTGTCGAATACCCCAAAAAAGTATAAACATCTTACATACGTTTAATTTTTACTTGGACCTATCACCAAAATCATAATAGTACAATTTAAATCTGAACGCACCTGTAGTGTGACCGAATCGAGTCCAGGATGTATTGAACACCGTACCTCTTGCGTGTTTTTAG